>NW_024044459.1:3433765-4033765 GCF_014851395.1 Micropterus salmoides
AATTCCTGCGTGCCGAACCGGGTCAGTGGCTGCTGGTCAGAACAGGAGGACCCGGAGCTGAGAGTCCATAGGGAGAGAGTCTGACCTGAGAGCAGGTCCACAGCAGAATCCGGTTAGTTTAGGGAGGGAGAGCGACGGGACGAGGCTATTTCCTTAGAGGAATTTAAACAACATGTTATTATGCAAATTCACTTTTCACTTTTCACTTTGATTACAGTGACTACATGTTCTACCACAGTTGTATAACTAACGATAATGTGTAATACTTTCTGTTTTGTACAGAAGCACAAGCACCTGTAGGCCAAGTGGAGTTTGGAAAGTGAAGCTCTTCCTGCTGCCAAATGCTGACCAAATTGTCCTTCCGCCTCATGCAGAATGCAGAAAACTAACCAGTGGGCTTAGGTAATGTACAATGCATAGGTTCTGAATGCCAACATGCACTTGAATTGTATTTGTGTCTTTATTTACACGGAAAATGCAAACCTATTTACATTATTGTGGATTTGCAAGTGCTGGATGACATCATTGCTGCACTTTTGCAGCAAAACTAAAGATTTGTTTATTTTACACTTTCAGCAGACTTTTTCCATATTCAGCAGGACTTGCCCTGACTGATTTGGTGAGCAAACACCCTAAAAATCCAATGCTTATGAAGAGCTAGTCCTTTCGACCACTCAAAGCGCTTTTACACTACATCTGCATTCACCAATCACATACATTCATACACTGAGCCTAAGTGCTCAAACGGAAACTAACATTCACACTCACTCATACACTGGCGGAATCGGGGTTCAGTATCTTGCCCAAGGACACTTCCATGCACCAGGGGAGCCAGGGATTGAACCGCTGACCTTCTGATTAACGGCCAACCCGCTCTACCTCCTGGGCCACAGCCGCCCTTGTATATACATTATGTCACGCATATTGACATCATGTGCTCAAATCATAACAAATACAGCAATGTTTATCGTTCATGACCTTCAAGACACAATAACGCTTTGAATCGAGGTCATTAACTAGTGAAAAGAAGTAAATGATTGAGTCATTGTATTGATTTATTGACAATATTTTTTTTTTGAATTTGACAGGGATCCCGAGTCATGATTTGCCAGGGAAGGCTCACAAAGATGTTATGCACAACTTTCCTGGACTCTCCCAGAGTTTAATAATTACATTGCCAAAGCTTTCCCACAGTTAGCCTGAATGTAATTGGATTTCATCTCGCCAGAGCTGACAAGTCCAGGGTTCTGAGTAAAATTCAGGCAAATACACTGAGGAGGTGAGGACAGCAGTTGGCAGAAGCAGGGTATATTATTCCCCAGACCAATATTACACTGCCACAGGTGAGTTGTTGTTGTATTTTCTCGCCAGCACTCCTTTTAATGTTAGCACACTGATGATAGTTACTAAACAGGCTTTTTGTTTTGTCCGTCAAGATCCCAGGACCTGAAAGAACTCGTACCCTGCCAGAAACATCTCCACCTGATGGACCTGAGTCTCTACCTGCTTCTTCATCATCCACACCACCAATGGCCACACCCACTACTTCACCATCAGCCATCAGATCTGCAGTCTCACCTGCTGCCCCCCCAGCAATTCATGTAGGTCCAGCCCTGTTCCCCGCACCATCAGCCATCAGACCTCCGGCCTCACCCGCTGTCCCCCAGGTCACACCGCCTGCTCCTACAGCACCCATCGGCATGCCACCGGTCACATCTAGTGCAAGTTCCCAGTCCCCTCCCTTAGCGTCATGTCCCTGTCTTCGACGATGGACAGTGATGCGGGATCACCGAGGACAGACGAACCCATCACTCGTAAGTTATTGTAAAGCAATAATACATTTGTATGTACTTTGATAATTCACACCAAAGTAAAGAGTAATCTAAAATCCTAGTTAAAAAGTCATCCTTTTAGTTTAGTTTCAAAGCTAACCTCAGTGAAATATGTAAATGGTCATTCTTGTCAACCAACAGGAGGCAAGTTTGGATCCTGCACAGTGGGTGAACGCTGGCACCCCAGAGGTAAGTTTTAGTTCTGTGATAAGTCGCATTTAGGATGTTTAGCAAATATTGATATTTTGAGACATTTTCATTTCATGCACAATTTGTACCTTCTAGGTCTTTTACAGAAGGGCCCGTATGGAACCACTCAACAGGTCTGTCATAGGTTTACAAACAGGACCGTGTGTGACACTGCATTCACATAAACAGTCTCAATACTCATCTTTAAATTTGACAGAGAATATCAGAATACGCATGTAGATTACCAAGACCAGTAGTCTGCAAAGACATTTGGGTCCAAAAAAGGCCTGACTATGTAATACTGACGCTGACAAAAAAAAAAATCTGAGCTTTTAGGACTCCTGTCAATGACCTTGTTATTGCGGACCCTGAGGAAGCGGAGGAGGACGACATTATTGCAGTTCATTTGAAAGTGACAGTCCTCCGTCGGTAAGTTAAATTTTTTTACACTGCATTCAACTGGGAGAATAGTTTACGTTTATATGTAATTTTTAAGGACACAATACATTACACATACACTATAATAAAAATGAGATATTGCCACTATTTAAAAAGGAAATTCAAAGACCAGACCAACCTTTTTTGCCAGTCATTTCTGACGTACTTTTTACATTTGATGTATTTTAGGAAGATGTGGATCTTGCCATCATTTTGAGGACTTTTCAAGAGGATCACCTTTCTCACGGCCTGGTATCCACCATTTGTGTCAGGAGGAGAAAGCTTCTGGAGAGTGCCGTTAAAGCCATCTCCAGAAACGCTTTCTGTTGGACCCACTCACCACTTATTGAGTTTGTAGGAGAAGACGCAGATGATATGGGGGACCGCAGCGAGAGTTTTTCAGGTCAGAATACCTAAACTAAATTTCTTCAGTGTTTTAGAACAAATGTTTGCATGGGGAGCTGCACAGTAATACACATCGCTGTATTTCTCTTTTCTGTCCATTTACTCTAGACTCTTGATGATAGAGGTACAGACCTCCCTGGGCATTTTTGAGGGAAAGGCCGGCCAGCTCTTTCTTAGTTACGACCAAGCAGCACTAGACCAGCGTAAATATTTCAGAGGTGGCAACCTCATCGCTTGGTCGATTGCCCACGGAGGTCCGTGTATCAGAGCCCTGGACCCCAGCCTCTTCCAGCTGATGTGCGGACAGGAGCCTCCGCTGGAGCAGTTTGACTGGCGTGTGCTCCCTGACCCAGATGTGCAAAGCAAAGTCAACAGGGTACTTTGTAATTATCATGTGAATATTTATTTGGATTTTAAACAAACATTTCTTTACTTTGGGTCGCTGTTGACAAAAGAACATTTAATGTCTAGCAGGACAAACACTTGCTCAATCTGGGACTCCTGCTACATTATTGTCACTCAGATTTCTGTCCAAGATCCTACAGTGCAAGACTGCAGGGGACCTGACTCAGCTCCAGCAAGACCTGGGGGACTGGATTGCAGAGTGCGGCGTCCCAAGCGTATTTAGTGCCACAGTTGAAGACATACCAAAAGTCTACGCATGTAGTGAAGCACTACATCTTCTCAGGTAAACACATTTTACAGTTGTAACTACTACAAAACACTGTCAATATAAAAAAAATGTATGTTTCTGCACTTATTTTTTGGTTTGGGTCAGAGTTTGATACATTTATTCCCCAGTATAGCATCAAAGAAATCATAAAAATTATGTTGATGTTGCAAATTACCAGGACAGAAAGAGAAGCTGTGAGCTGAGGATCAGTTGGACATTTGCGTATTGTTTGTCAAACAGCAGACAGATGTACTGGACCTCTTGTGCAGGTGTGCTCCTGGGTTCTCTCTTCTCTTTCTGTCCTGGGTTGGCCACTGAAACTGGAGAGCCATTGTAAACATATAATTAAGAAACAGTGTCATTATCATTTTGATGCGGTTGATCAGTCTTTCCCACAATTTGTGGTGTGATTCCAAACTTGTGCACGGTGATGTACATGTTTTATCTCTGTCGCTTTACAGAACGGCCAAGATGATCCTCCAGTTCACAGACGGAATGAATGCATTCGGGAAGCTGTGGGACCTGGTGAGGAAGAACTGGATTGCCTTCCTGCCTTTGTTCACCAACATGCAGGAGCCCATGTCAAAGGCAGCCTTCAAGGCCCTCTTCAGTTACAACTACAGCAGGAGAGGCAGCAACCATCGCGAGGCAGAGGAGGACACCATCTACTGCTGGGAGATGGTGCTTAACATGATTGAAGGTACGTTATATTCCTTTATGAAAATGTTAGAGCACTAATTATGAAACCAAACATCCATGAATGTACTGTGACAGAAAGAAAATACAAAGTGTTTTACCAATTTAGGAAAATGATCTTACGCCAATGTACCAAAGCCATTACAACAAGGTACACATTTAGACGTGATCAAAAGTACCTTGTGTCTCAGTGACTGTACTCTGAAGCCAGTCAGGTTTATATTCTCTACATTTGTGATTAAAGGAAATACAGTTCTGATCTTGTAAAGTTTGACATTTGATTTTAAAAATGAAAATGTCACTTAGATGCTTACGTTTTCTTCTGATAGACAAAGTGACTGACCTCAAATTCGAAGACCTTCTGATTTTCACCACTGGAGCAGACGAGGTTCCTCCCCTGGGCTTTCCCAGGAAGCCCTCCGTCGACTTCTATGAACAGGAGGCAGGCCTGCGCCGTTTGCCCTACGCATCTACCTGCACGATGTGCCTGTACCTGCCGAGAGGCGTCAGTCAAGAGGAGGAACTGCACGAGATGCTTTTACTGGCCACAAGAGGCTCTTTGGGATTTGGAAAGGTGTAGAAGCTTTGATAAGCAGACGCTCCCAGGCAGTTAGCAGTAGTAATTAAAGTGTAAAGTAATGAAAGCGGATGTGTGTTTGTGTTAAAGAAAATATAAAACCTTTTAATTAAATAAATAAATAAAACAGTAAGCGTTTGTGTGTGTGTGTTTGTTAAAAAAAATATATTACAAATAAAATAAACCAAACAGCCTGTGTGTGTGTGTGTGTGTCTGTTAAAAAATAATATATATATATATATATAGATATATATATATTATATATAATTTAAATAAATAAATAAAACGGTAAGTGTGTGTGAGTTTAAAAAAAAATATATATATATATATCTATTAAAAATAAAATAATCTCTGAATCTCTATTTGAATGCGGGGTCAAAAACTGCTGCTCACAGAAAACCTTAGATAGTCTTTGGGTGAGCTTTGATAGGGACTGAATGATGCAATGAAACAGCATGTCTGGCTCTGTAAGAGAGAAACTCTGGGTCTGTTGAAGAAAACCTGTAAGTGAACAGGTTAGGGTCACAGAGAAACCCTGTTTGCAGATTGCAATTTGACACCATTCAATGTGTCAAATTCTGTCATAATTTTTGTTGCTCCATATTTAGGGGGGGGGGTATAATCTGTACAACTGGGTAAACACAAAATGAACATGATGATATGTTTTTAATGTCCTCTACACATTTTGTACCCATCGGTGTTCTTTGGGGTCAGATTGACCCCAGCCTGTTTTAGCAGTATTAAACATATATGTAAGCAGAAACATTTTACACACATTTGTTGTGGTTGTTTTGGATGCAACTGAGGTCACCATGACATGCAATGTTATAATATTCCTTCAGGACCTTATATTGGTAGAGCTAGTGTCTCATGGGTGTGTTAGTCATTCAGTAGACAGCTAGAGGAGTCTGGGTCAACATTATATGCTGTAAATCATAACGATGAGCCATTAAAAACAGATCCATACACATTACTTATGGTTATATAAACATCAACATGAAAGACTGTGCCAATGTTGCTATTTCATAATAAACTTTGATAAAAGTGAACCTGGTAGTTTATTTTTCTGCTGAAGGCCTGCTCATTGTTCAGCTGTATGTGAATGTAAATAAATAATTACATCTTTAAAAGGCATTTATTTTGAATCACAGAGTGGATACTTCCTCTCCCAGTATTTCTTTTGATAAAACATTGATGTAAATATGCATTTTCAGACTTTATTCTGCATATATATTAAGCAAAGAGCTGGCAGTTAACAACACTGAAAATTGATCAGGCTTTAAAGGGTTAAATTTTGGCGGCAGGAAATTCAAACTGGCCAGCCAATAGGAAGGTTCCATGATTTGCATTTAGTGCAACTAGTACTACTAGTAGACCATTTTAGCTCTTACTAGTACTACTAGTAGACACTTTAGCGCCTACTAGTAGTACTAGTAAGGTCAAAATGTGCTTACTAGTAGTACTAGTAGGCGCTAAAAAGTCTACTAGTACTACTAGTAAGCGCAAAAATGTCTACTAGTAGTACTAGTAAGGTCAAAATGTGTCTACTAGTACTACTAGTAGACATTTTATGTCTTACTAGTACTACTAGTAGACATTTTAGCACCTACTAGTAGTACTAGTAAGGCGAAAATGTGCTTACTAGTAGTACTAGTGACCATTTTTGCGCCTACTAGTAGTACTAGTAGACATTTTGGCGCTTACTAGTAGTACTAGTAAGGCAAAAATGTGCTTACTAGTAGTACTAGTGGCCATTTTTGCGCTTACTAGTAGTACTAGTGACCATTTTAGCGCTTACTAGTAGTACTAGTAGGCCATTTTGGCTTACTAGTAAGGCAAAATGGCTTACTAGTAAAGGCCAAAAACCGCGCACTAGTAGGATATCGAATAATGCTCAAACGGCTTTCCATACTTACTAGTAAGGCAAAATGGCTTACTAGTAAAGGCCAAAAACCGCGCACTAGTAGGATATCGAATAAATGCTCAAACGGCTTTCCATAAGCGCCAAAATGGCCACTAGTACTACTAGTAAGCACATTTTTGCCTTACTAGTAGTACTAGTAGGCGCCAAAATGGCTTTTACTAGTAAGCCATTTTGCCTTACTAGTAAGCCAAAATGGCGTACTAGTACTACTAGTAAGCGCTATGGCGCCTACTAGTAGTACTAGTATGGTCAAAAACACCTCTACTAGTAGTACTAGTACGCCATTTTGGCTTACTAGTAAGGCAAAATGGCTTACTAGTAAAAGCCATTTGGCGCCTACTAGTACTACTAGTAACGTCAAAATGTGTCTACTAGTACTACTAGTGGCCATTTTTGCGCTTACTAGTACTACTAGTAGACTTTTTAGCGCCTACTAGTACTACTAGTAAGGTCAAAATGTGTCTACTAGTAGTACTAGTAGACGTTTTGGCTCTTACTAGTACTACTAGTAGACATTTTTGCGCCTACTAGTAGTACTAGTAAGGTCAAAAAATGTCTACTAGTAGTACTAGTAAAGATTTTTACACTATATTAAAGGCAAAATGAATGAAAATGTGCTTACTAGTATTACTAGTAGACATTTTAGGTCTTACTAGTACTACTAGTAAGCGCCAAAATGTCTACTAGTACTACTAGTAAGGCAATATGGAAAGCCGTTTGAGCATTTATTCGATATCCTACTAGTGCGCGGTTTTTGGCTTTTACTAGTAAGCCATTTTGCCTTACTAGTAAGCCATTTTGCCTTACTAGTACTACTAGTAAGCGCTAAAATGGTCACTAGTACTACTAGTAAGCGCAAAAATGGCCACTAGTACTACTAGTAAGCACATTTTTGCCTTACTAGTACTACTAGTAAGCGCCAAAATGTCTACTAGTACTACTAGTAGGGGCAAAAATGGTCACTAGTACTACTAGTAAGCACATTTTTGCCTTACTAGTAGTACTAGTAGACATTTTGGCGCTTACTAGTAGTACTAGTAAGACCTAAAATGTCTACTAGTAATACTAGTAAGCACATTTTCATTCATTTTGCCTTTAAATATAGTGTAAAAATCTTTACTAGTACTACTAGTAGACGTTTTTTGACCTTACTAGTACTACTAGTAGGCGCAAAAATGTCTACTAGTAGTACTAGTAAGAGCCAAAACGTCTACTAGTACTACTAGTAGACACATTTTGACCTTACTAGTAGTACTAGTAGGCGCTAAAAAGTCTACTAGTAGTACTAGTAAGCGCAAAAATGGCCACTAGTAGTACTAGTAGACACATTTTGACGTTACTAGTAGTACTAGTAGGCGCCAAAATGGCTTTACTAGTAAGCCATTTTGCCTTACTAGTAAGCCAAATTGCGCACTAGTACTACTAGTAGAGGTGTTTTTGACCGTACTAGTACTACTAGTAGGCGCCATAGCGCTTACTAGTAGTACTAGTACGCCATTTTGGCTTACTAGTAAGGCAAAATGGCTTACTAGTAAAAGCCATTTTGGCGCCTACTAGTACTACTAGTAAGGCAAAATGTGCTTACTAGTAGTACTAGTGGCCTTTTTTGCGCTTACTAGTAGTACTAGTAGACATTTTAGCGCCTACTAGTACTACTAGTAAGGTCAAAATGTGCTTACTAGTAGTACTAGTGGCCTTTTTTGCGCTTACTAGTAGTACTAGTAGACTTTTAGCGCCTACTAGTAGTACTAGTAAGGTCAAAAACGTCTACTAGTACTACTAGTGGCCATTTTTGCGCTTACTAGTACTACTAGTAGGCGCCAAAATGTCTACTAGTACTACTAGTAAGCGCAAAAAACGTCTACTAGTAGTACTAGTAGAAATTTTTGCGCTTACTAGTAGTACTAGTAGACTTTTTAGCGCCTACTAGTAGTACTAGTACTACTAGTAGACTGCATGCAAATGAAGCAGGCGGGACAAGGACTTTGATTGGTCAATATTCAAACTGTGTGCTGCAGAGCCTTAAAGGACCAGCTCTGAATTGCAATGAGGAAAACTACTCTGCAGCATTCATTAACAGCTTCAGAGAGATATTTTAGCAGCTTGCAGTGATATAAACTTTATGTTTGATTAAACTGAATTAGATTTAAAGTTAAATTAGGCTACATTATTATTATTCAGGCCATTCAGAACTATTGTCTCGTAGTTACAAAACAAATCTGCAAACTCACAATAACCACAAATGAAATGTTGGTGCAAAAACTGCTGAATTAACGTTATATTGTCCCTGAGTGTACCATGTTAGGCAGTTACATTACTGTTAGGCATTGTGTTGGCTTCTTTGGCCTCTATCAGTTCACACATGAGTAATATCCTCTTGCAGTCAGAGATCCTGCAGTTTCAGTCTCCCCTCTCTCACGTGTTGACACACAGGCCCCATTCTGTGCAAAATGGTCGATGTGAATATACTGTGGTGTACAATATATGTGCATTTGACGCATAAAAGTTTAAAATAGCACTGTAGCAGGTGGAAAGAGGTTCAGTGAACCCTCCTATGGAATTTGACCTCTGACCCCTTGTTTTGTACTGTACCCTTCTATGGGTAGGAGCTCTATTTTGCGGACTCTGACCCTTCTATGGTGTCTAACAGATACCTAAACAGGTCCTATATAAGCTGTGTACAGAGTGGCCATCGGGCTGGTCACAGCTTGTAATTGATGCTGAACTCCTTGATGTAATAAACTTTTATGATCAACAGTGTCAAGGGGATTTCTTCTCAACACATCATCGCAGCATTATTGTTCAGACACCACAATACACACACATACATTTACTGTTTAATTGATTCATTTTAATTGTTAATATTTTTAGCACACAAACACTCACAGAGGTCTAATCTGATCTTTAAATCACCCTCTGGCCTGGGCAGTGCACATCCTAGGCCAGCTCCTTTCTTTTGTTGATTAGCAATTTCAATATTCCAAAAACTCTCCTCTGCTTAGGCCTCTTAGCCACCAATACCGTACCTGTAGTAGTGTGAGAACTGACTTCTCAATGTGCTGACTTCTGAGGGGAAAATAATAAAACATTTTGTGTTTTTAACATCATGTGTTTAGGTAAATTACATGTTTTAGCACTTAAAGCACCTAAATAACAATAAATAAAATCTGTCTCATGCTTCTGTCAGTCCTTTAGTCTCTGTAGACAGCTAGAGGAGTCTGGGACAACATTAGATGCTTCATATCATAATGAGGAGCCATTAAAAACAGGTTGGTTGAAGGAGTAGGCTGCTGGTTGAAACTTCAAGCATAAACATTTACACATCAGCATGAGAGACTTTGCCCATGTTGCTATTTCATAATAGGTGGAAGCTGAAAACCATGAGGACAACCCCTCTCATCCTGAGCTGAGGAGCTCCTGCAGCCACATGCAGCCACATGCAGCCCCAGGCCTCAAAGCGCTTTGGAGGCTCATTTGTGCTGTCAGCCATCAGGCTCCACACCACCAAACTGACAGATTAGTGCCTGTTTTTATCTGAGACATTTATCTGGTTTTAAATGGTTGTAAATAATTATTATTGATTTTATAGTGTAAATCGTGTGTTGATACTTGTATAAAAACTGCATCTCTTCTTTTATATTCCTTTGTGCTGCTATTTCAACCTAAATTTCCTCCACGGGGATTAATAAAGTCTTATCTGGTCTTATAAACTTTGATAAACGTGAATGTGGCAGTTTATTTTTCTGCTGAAGGCCTGCTCATTGTTCAGAATGCTGTTAAGTAAATTCATATTTAAAAGGCTTTTATTTTGAATCACAGAGTGGATATTCCCTCTCCCAGTATTTCTTTTGATAAAACATTGATGTAAATATGCATTTTCACACTTTATTCTGCATATATATTAAGCAAAGAGCTGGCAGTTAACAACACTGAAAGTTGATCAGGCTTTAAAGGGTTAAATTTTGGCGGCAGAAAATTCAAACTGGCCAGCCAATAGGAAGGTTCCATGATTTGCATTTAGTGCTTACTAGTACTACTAGTAGACCATTTTAGGTCTTACTAGTACTACTAGTAGACACTTTAGCGCCTACTAGTACTACTAGTAAGGTCAAAATGTGTCTACTAGTACTACTAGTAGACATTTTAGGTCTTACTAGTACTACTAGTAAGCGCAAAAATGTCTACTAGTACTACTAGTAAGGTCAAAATGTGTCTACTAGTACTACTAGTAGACATTTTATGTCTTACTAGTACTACTAGTAGACATTTTAGCACCTACTAGTAGTACTAGTAAGGCGAAAATGTGCTTACTAGTAGTACTAGTGACCATTTTTGCGCCTACTAGTAGTACTAGTAGACATTTTGGCGCTTACTAGTAGTACTAGTAAGGCAAAAATGTGCTTACTAGTAGTACTAGTGGCCATTTTTGCGCCTACTAGTAGTACTAGTGACCATTTTAGCGCTTACTAGTAGTACTAGTAGGCCATTTTGGCTTACTAGTAAGGCAAAATGGCTTACTAGTAAGAGCCAAAAACCGCGCACTAGTAGGATATCGAATAAATGCTCAAACGGCTTTCCATAAGGCAAAAATGTGCTTACTAGTAGTACTAGTGACCATTTTTGCCCCTACTAGTAGTACTAGTAGACATTTGGCGCTTACTAGTAGTACTAGTAAGGCAAAAATGTGCTTACTAGTAGTACTAGTGGCCATTTTTGCGCTTACTAGTAGTACTAGTGACCATTTTAGCGCTTACTAGTAGTACTAGTAGGCCATTTTGGCTTACTAGTAAGGCAAAATGGCTTACTAGTAAGAGCCAAAAACCGCGCACTAGTAGGATATCGAATAAATGCTCAAACGGCTTTCCATAAATGGCCACTAGTACTACTAGTAAGCACATTTTCGCCTTACTAGTACTACTAGTAAGCGCCAAAATGCTTACTAGTACTACTAGTAGGCGCAAAAATGGTCACTAGTACTACTAGTAAGCACATTTTCGCCTTACTAGTACTACTAGTAGGTGCTAAAATGTCTACTAGTAGTACTAGTAAGACATAAAATATCTACTAGTACTACTAGTAGACACATTTTCGCCTTACTAGTACTACTAGTAAGCGCCAAAATGTCTACTAGTACTACTAGTAAGCGCAAAAATGGTCACTAGTACTACTAGTAAGCACATTTTCGCCTTACTAGTACTACTAGTAGACATTTTTGCGCTTACTAGTAGTACTAGTAAGCCCTAAAATGTCTACTAGTACTACTAGTAGACACATTTTGACCTTACTAGTACTACTAGTAGGCGCTTAAGTGTCTACTAGTAGTACTAGTAAGAGCTAAAATGGTCTACTAGTAGTACTAGTTGCACTAAATGCAAATCATGGAACCTTCCTATTGGCTGGCCAGTTTGAATTTTCTGCCGCCAAAATTTAACCCTTTAAAGCCTGATCAACTTTCAGTGTTGTTAACTGCCAGCTCTTTGCTTAATATATATGCAGAATAAAGTCTGAAAATGCATATTTACATCAATGTTTTATCAAAAGAAATACTGGGAGAGGGAATATCCACCCTGTGATTCAAAATAAATGCCTTTTAAAGATGTAATTATTTATTTACATTCACATACAGCTGAACAATGAGCAGGCCTTCAGCAGAAAAATAAACTACCAGGTTCACTTTTATCAAAGTTTATTATGAAATAGCAACATTGGCACAGTCTTTCATGTTGATGTTTATATAACCATAAGTAATGTGTATGGATCTGTTTTTAATGGCTCATCGTTATGATTTACAGCATATAATGTTGACCCAGACTCCTCTAGCTGTCTACTGAATGACTAACACACCCATGAGACACTAGCTCTACCAATATAAGGTCCTGAAGGAATATTATAACATTGCATGTCATGGTGACCTCAGTTGCATCCAAAACAAGCACAACAAATGTGTGTAAAATGTTTCTGCTTACACATATATGTTTAATACTGCTAAAACAGGCTGGGGTCAATCTGACCCCAAAGAACACCGATGGGTGAAAAATGTGTAGAGGACATTAAAAACATATCATCATGTTCATTTTGTGTTTACCCAGTTGTACAGATTATACCCCCCCTTAAATATGAAGCAACAAAAATTATGACAGAATTTGACACATTGAATGGTGTCAAATTGCAATCTGCAAACAGGGTTTCTCTGTGACCCTAACCTGTTCACTTACAGGTTTTCTTCAACAGACCCTGAGTTTCTCTCTTACAGAGCCAGACATGCTGTTTCATTGCATTATTCAGTCCCTATCAAAGCTCACCCAAAGACTATCTAAAGTTTTTCTGTGAGCAGCAGTTTTTGACCCCGCATTCAAATAGAGATTCAGAGATTATTTTATTTTTAATATAATATATATATATATATATATATATATATATATATATATATTTTTTTTTTTAAACTCACACACACGCTTACCGTTTTATTTATTTATTTAAATTATATATATATATATATATATATATATATATATATATATTTATTTTTTAACAGACACACACACACACACACACACAGGCTGTTTTGTTTATTTATTTGTAATATATTTTTTTTAACAAACACACACACACACAACGCTTACTGTTTTATTTATTTATTTAATTAAAAGGTTTTATATTTTCTTTAACACAAACACACATCCGCTTTGATTACTTTACACTTTAATTACTTGTTTAATGAAATGTATGGGGTTGATTGCTCTTATGTGGTATGTATGATGCTTTGGCAATATTGATGTTACACATTCATGCCAATAAAGCTAATTTGAATTGATTAAATTGATTCACAATAAACCTCTGCCTGTCCTTTTCACAATACTGTGACTGTAACTTTGTTAGAGCAGCTCTTGCACTGACGTGGTCATCACGTAATGTGTAACCTCAGTTTAAATGAGCACATCGGTATGAAGCATTAGGCATGTAGGATCAATGACTTATCTGTATCTCTCTACACCTTTCCAAGTTCAAAGGAGTGTTCCTCATCTCACTTTTCACTAAACCTGCTTTCTGGAATACAGCCCTGACCCTGCTGGTGCTGCAGACAATATTAGTCTTCTGAATATTTATTTGTTTACTTTGCGCTAGTGGACAACACAAAGTTAACTACTTAATTAGTTGCACGACATGTTAATTAAGAGGCGGGAATAGGGGAGGAAAAGGAAGCTGGTCATTTTAAAGTAATTGGTTGAGGAATTGCACACGGTAAAGGAAATATTTCCAACGCAAACATGGCGGGGGATGTCCTGAGACGCATTAGGAGACGATGTACTGCAATTGAACGAGCATTTCATCAAGGATCTGCAGGTCAAAGAGAGGTGAACGCTATCGACATCTATATTGCTAACATGAGAAGAGTTGAAGACGTTATTAGCGCCGAGGCCGTGCGGGATATAATCCAGAGTCTGACAGATCTCAGGTCTGTCATCACCGCGCCCGCAGCTTCAAACGCATTACGCGGTGGTTTCCATGCAGCACATCGTTTGCATTCAGGTGAGTTAAACTATAATATTATTTCACTAAATTCATGTAACTGCTCTGTACTGTAATCTGATTACTTGTGTTTGTGAAGTCAATCACAAACAAATGTGCAAGCATTAAAAATGCGTGGTAGAGGAAGGTGGTGCGGCAAAACATCAGTTTTCTTCTACTTCTAGATTTCATAACATAAAATTGTCGTTATTAATTCAGTGATGTGCCTGAATTATTTCATTTCCATATTTCAGGAAGGAGAGGAAGACCTGCTCTTGATATTACAAGGGAGCAAATTGAGCTGCTCCTCACTCAAGGCTTCACAGTGAGAGCTATGGCAAGGACGTTGGGCTGCTCCTCCTCATACCTGCATAAAAAAATGAAGTCTTTTCAGATTTCAGCAAGAAACAGATTCACTCCCATTAGTGATGCTAACCTGGAGGAACACGTCAGGAGACTCCACAACACTTCCCAAGATCAGGCTCAGAAGTAAGCTTACTACAGCGTATTCCCTACCTGGTTTTCCTTTTTATACCAAATGTACCTTAATTGCCCTCAATGATGAACTCCTTTCAGATGATACGGGCGTACCTGCATGCTGATGGGATTGTTGTACCAAGGACAAGAGTCCGAGAGACCCTTAACCGCATTGATCCAGCTGCTGCAGCCCAGAGATGGAGCCAGACTGTGGCCAGGAGAACATACTATGTGCCCTTTCCGAATAGTCTGTGGCACATCGATGGCCACATGCGTCTCATTCGGTAAGCAGGGTCCGCTGTTGTATTTCTGTGTACTGGTGGGAGTAGTGGGAAGCCATATTGGATGGGTTGTGCAGACTCAATTTCACTGTGCATGTGTTAAAACCAGTCAGTTGTAAATCTATTGGTAGACATGTAATAGAATAGTGTATATGGGGTTAAATGTAAAGAAGTAATCAATTATTCTGTATTATTTTGAATGTTTTCAGGTGGGGGTTTGTGACGCATGCTGGTATTGATGGGAACTCGAGACTAATAACTTACATCAACTGCAGCACAGACAACACCGCTTTGACAGTGTTGACTTCTTTTGTTCGAGCCACCTGTCTGTACGGGTTACCCTCCAGAGTCAGATCGGACCACGGAGGGGAGAACACTCTAGTTGCGCTCTTAATGAACCTTCTGCAGGGACAAGGACGCGCGAGGCACATTACAGGCCAGTCTGTACACAACCAACGAATCGAACGTCTTTGGAGAGATGTCTTCCAGCAGGTTGTGCACTACTTCTACACGCTGTTCTATTCCTTTGAAGATGAGCAAATCTTGAACCCTGAAAATAACGCTCAGAAAATGGCATTACAAATAGTTTATAAGACAGAACTCCAAAAACGACTCGATTTATTCAGACGTGCATGGAACAACCACAGAATCAGATCGGCTAACAACCGCACCCCGACACAATTTGGATGGAGGGCATGTTAGCCAACAGTGAGCAGGACTCAGCTGCTGTCAACAACGTCTTTGGAGATGACCCTTACAGCCAAGAAAATCTGGAAGCTGGCCTGGCACGACCACGGCATCCAGCTCACCCAGCTCCAAGCAAACAGTGAAGATCTTGAACGAGCGGTGATTGTATCACAACCACTCAACGACCTGAGCTCTGAACAACAGCAGCACCTTCAAAATGCACTGGATGGAACAACAGAGTTAAAGGACAGGTACCTTGTGTGTGTGAGGGAGATTCAGAACATTCTTCAGAGAACATGATACACTTTATGTGCAAACACCAGTGCATGATTTAAGTGTAAACAAACACACACAAACTTTCAGTCATGGGGAAAAGCCCATAAACTGGTTCAGGCGGTGCTAACTGCCTGGGAGCGTCTGCTTATCAAAGCTTCTACACCTTTCCAAATCCCAAAGAGCCTCTTGTGGCCAGTAAAATCATCTCGTGCAGTTCCTCCTCTTGACTGACGCCTCTCGGCAGGTACAGGCACATCGTGCAGGTAGATGCGTAGGGCAAACGGCGCAGGCCTGCCTCCTGTTCATAGAAGTCGATGGAGGGCTTCCTGGGAAAGCCCAGGGGAGGAACCTCGTCTGCTCCAGTGGTGAAAATCAGAAGGTCTTCGAATTTGAGGTCAGTCACTTTGTCTACCAGAAGAAAACGTAAGCATCTAAGTGACATTTTCATTTTTAAAATGTCAAACTTTACAAGATCAGAACTGTATTTCCTTTAATCACTAATGTAGAGAATATAAACCTGACTGGCTTCAGAGTACACTTCTGAGACACAAGGTACTTTTGATCACGTCTAAATGTGTACCTTGTTGTAATGGCTTTGGTACAGTGGCGTAAGATCATTTTCCTAAATTGGTAAAACACTTTGTATTTTCTTTCTGTCACAGTACATTCATGGATGTTTGTGTAGTGTCTAAGGTTTCATAATTAGTGCTCTAACATTTCATAAAGGAATAAAACGTACCTTCAATCATATTAAGCACCATCTCCCAGCTGTAGATGGTGTCCTCCTCTGCCTCGCGATGGTTGCTGCCTCTCCTGCTGTAGTTGTAACTGAAGAGGGCCTTGAAGGCTGCCTTTGACATGGGCTCCTGCATGTTGGTGAACAAAGGCAGGAAGGCAATCCAGTTCTTCCTCACCAGGTCCCACAGCTTCCCAAATGCATTCATTCCGTCTGTGAACTGGAGGATCATCTTGGCCGTTCTGTAAAGCAGCAGAGATAAAACATGTACATCACCGTGCACAAGTTTGGAATCACACCACAAATTGTGGGAAAGACTGATCAACCGCATCAAAATGATAATGACACTGTTTCTTAATTATATGTTTACAATGGCTCTCCAGTTTCAGCGGCCAACCCAGGACAGAAAGAGAAGAGAGAACCCAGGAGCACACCTGAGGTCCAGTACATCTGTCTGCTGTTTGACAAACAAGACGCAAATGTCCAACTGATCCTCAGCTCACAGCTTCTCTTTCTGTCCTGGTAATTTGCAACATCAACATCATTTTTTTGGATTTCTTTGATGCTATACTGGGGAATAAATGTATCAAACTCTGACCCAAAGCAAAAAGTAAGTGCAGAAACATACATTTTTTTATATTGACAGTGTTTTGTAGTAGTTACAACTGTAAAGCTTGTATGTGTTTACCTGAGAAAGATGTAGTGCTTCACCACATACGCGTAGACTTTTGGTATGTCTTCAACTGTGGCACTAAATACGCTTGGGACGCCGCACTCTGCAATCCAGTCCCCCAGGTCTTGCTGGAGCTGAGTCAGGTCCCCTGCAGTCTTGCACTGTAGGATCTTGGACAGAAATCTGAGTGACAATAATGTAGCAGGAGTCCCAGCTTGAGCAAGTGTTTGTCCTGCTAGACATTAAATGTTCTTTTGTCAACAGCGACCCAAAGTAAAACAAATGTTTGTTTAAAATCCAAATAAATATTCACATGATAATTACAAAGTACCCTGTTGACTTTGCTTTGCACATCTGGGTCAGGCAGCACACGCCAGTCAAACTGCTCCAGCGGAGGCTCCTGTCCGCACATCAGCTGGAAGAGGCTGGGGTCCAGGGCTCTGATACACGGACCTCCGTGGGCAATCGACCAAGCGATGAGGTTGCCACCTCTGAAATATTTACGCTGGTCTAGTGCTGCTTGGTCGTAACTAAGAAAGAGCTGGCCGGCCTTTCCCTCAAAAATGCCCAGGGAGGTCTGTACCTCTATCATCAAGAGTCTAGAGTAAATGGACAGAAAAGAGAAATACAGCGACGTGTATTACTGTGCAGCTCCCCATGCAAACGTTTGTTCTAAAACACTGAAGAAATTAGTTTAGGTATTCTGACCTGAAAAACTCTCGCTGCGGTCCCCCCATATCATCTGCGTCTTCTCCTACAAACTCAATAAGTGGTGAGTGGGTCCAACAGAAAGCGTTTCTGGAGATGGCTTTAACGGCACTCTCCAGAAGCTTTCTCCTCCTGACACAAATGGTGGATACCAGGCTGTGAGAAAGGTGATCCTCTTGAAAAGTCCTCAAAATGATGGCAAGATCCACATCTTCCTAAAATACATCAAACGTAAAAAGTACGTCAGAAATGACTGGCAAAAAAGGTTGGTCTGGTCTTTGAATTTCCTTTTTAAATAGTGGCAATATCTCATTCTTTTATTATAGTGTATGTGTAATGTATTGTGTCCTTAAAAATTACATATAAACGTAAACTATTCTCCCAGTTGAATGCAGTGTAAAAAATTTAACTTACCGACGGAGGACTGTCACTTTCAAATGGAACTGCAATAATGTCGTCCTCCTCCGCTTCCTCAGGGTCCGCAATAACAAGGTCATTGACAGGAGTCCTAAAAGCTCAGATTTTTTTATTTGTCAGCGTCAGTATTACATAGTCAGGCCTTTTTTGGACCCAAATGTCTTTGCAGACTACTGGTCTTGGTAATCTACATGCGTATTCTGATATTCTCTGTCAAATTTAAAGATGAGTATTGAGACTGTTTATGTGAATGCAGTGTCACACACGGTTGCTGTTTGTAAACCTATGACAGACCTGTTGAGTGGTTCCATACGGGCCCTTCTGTAAAAGACCTAGAAGGTACAAATTGTGCATGAAATGAAAATGTCTCAAAATATCAATATTTGCTAAACATCCTAAATGCGACTTATCACAGAACTAAAACTTACCTCTGGGGTGCCAGCGTTCACCCACTGTGCAGGATCCAAACTTGCCTCCTGTTGGTTGACAAGAATGACCATTTACATATTTCACTGAGGTTAGCTTTGAAAACTAAAAGGATGACTTTTTAACTAGGATTTTAAGATTACTCTTTACTTTGGTGTGAATTATCAAAAGTACATACAAATGTATTATTGCTTTACAATAACTTACGAGTGATGGGTTCGTGTCTGTCCTCGGTGATCCCGCATCACTGTCCATCGTCGAAGACAGGGACATGACGCTAAGGGGAGGGGACTGGGAACTTGCACTAGATGTGACCGGTGGCATGCCGATGGGTGCTGTAGGAGCAGGCGGTGTGACCTGGGGGACAGCGGTGAGGCCGGAGGTCTGATGGCTGATGGTGCGGGGGACAGGGCTGGACCTACATGAATTGCTGGGGGGGCAGCAGGTGAGACTGCAGGTCTGACGGCTGATGGTGAAGTAGTGGGTGTGGCCATTGGTGGTGTGGATGATGAAGAAGCAGGTAGAGACTCAGGTCCATCAGGTGGAGATGTTTCTGGCAGGGTACGAGTTCTTTCAGGTCCTGGGATCTTGACGGACAAAACAAAAAGCCTGTTTAGTAACTATCATCAGTGTGCTAACATTAAAAGGAGTGCTGGCGAGAAAATACAACAACAACTCACCTGTGGCAGTGTAATATTGGTCTGGGGAATAATATACACCCTGCTTCTGCCAACTGCTGTCCTCACCTCCTTCAGTGTATTTGCCTGAATTTTACTCAGAACCCTGGACTTGTCAGCTCTGGCGAGATGAAATCCAATTACATTCAGGCTAACTGTGGGAAAGCTTTGGCAAATGTAATTATTAAACTCTGGGAGAGTCCAGGAAAGTTGTGCATAACATCTTTGTGAGCCTTCCCCTGGCAAATCATGACTCGGGATCCCTGTCAAATTCAAAAAAAAAATAGTTGTCAATAAATCAATACAATGACTCAGTCATTACTTCTTTTCACTAGTTAATGACCTCGATTCAAAGCGTTATTGTGTCTTGAAGGTCATGAACGATAAACATTGCTGTATTGTTATGATTTGAGCACATGATGTCAATATGCGTGACATAATGTATATACAAGGGCGGCTGTGGCCCAGGAGGTAGAGCGGGTTGGCCGTTAATCAGAAGGTCAGCGGTTCAATCCCTGGCTCCCCCTGGTTGCGTGTCGAAGTGTCCTTGGGCAAGATACTGAACCCCGATTCCGCCAGTGTATGAGTGAGTGTGAATGTTAGTTTCCGTTTGAGCACTTAGGCTCAGTGTATGAATGTATGTGATTGGTGAATGCAGATGTAGTGTAAAAGCGCTTTGAGTGGTCGAAAGGACTAGCTCTTCATAAGCATTGGATTTTTAGGGTGTTTGCTTCACCAAATCAGTCAGGGCAAGTCCTGCTGAATATGGAAAAAGTCCTGCTGAAAGTGTAAAATAAACAAATCTTTAGTTTTGCTGCAAAAGTGCACTTGCAAATCCACAATAATGTAAATAGGTTTGCATTTTCCGTGTAAATAAAGACACAAATACAATTCAAGTGCATGTTGGCATTCAGAACCTATGCATATTGTACATTACCTAAGCCCACTCTGGTTAGTTTTCTGCATTCTGCATGAGGCGGAAGGACAATTTGGTCAGCATTTGGCAGCAGGAAGAGCTTCACTTTCCAAACTCCACTTGGCCTATTTACAGGTGCTTGTGCTTCTGTACAAAAACAGAAAGTATTACACATTATCGTTAGTTATACAACTGTGGTAGAACATGTAGTCACTGTAATCAAAGTGAAAAGTGAATTTTGCATAATAACATGTTTTTAAATTCCTCTAATGGAAATAGCCTCGTCCCGTCTGCTCTCCCTCCCTAAACTAACCCGGATTCTGCTGTGGACCTGCTCTCAGGTCAGACTCCTCCCTCTGGACTCTCAGCTCCGGGTCCTCCTGTTCTGACCAGCAGCCACTGACCCGGTTCGGCACGCAGGAATTATTTCACTCTGCCTCAATATCCGATCCCTCTCTTAGTCATGGGTCTGCTAACCTATTATTAGGTAATAATAACCTGCTGTTTTAATCTGCCTATGCTATGAGAAGAAAAGCAAAGGAGCTCTCTGGTTCTCTGTCTCTCACTCGCAGCCAGACTTTGTCAACGAAACGTCAACAATCCGCTGTTTATTCTAACTTAACGAAGCTCACGTTCTTACAGTCACTAGATCAATACACTTAACCTCTCACATTTTGTTGCTAACTTAACTTACTTTCTGTAACTGCCAGCCGCCGACCAGCTGATGGAACAGTAACGTTAGCTTATGCTTAATAAAATATAGCTACCGTTCCAACATTAAGTGGAAAATGTCACACATTAAGAATTTGGAAGCCACTTGCGAGTTAGCGGTGACAGTAAAAAGGACAATGCAGACATTGACTTTAAACTTGTAACGTTAATGCTAACTACCTGCCATCGGACCCGCTCTTCTTCGCCTCCTAAATGTGCTCCTTGTGGCTCTCGCCAGGTTGACGCCAGTTCCCGTCTGGCAACATCAAGCGCATTCCAAACGCGATGAACAACATTATTAAAACCGCTTTCTTGTGATGTCTCGCTCATGATCCCAGCGTCTCTGGACGTTACGCAGATGTCTGCTGCCACCTACTGGTTAGATTTGACCATGTGAAAAGCGCGCAGAAGCCTCTTCGGCTGCAGGATCAGAGACGATGTGCAAAAACAACATTTCTTGCAGCTTGATTGTGAAGAATGAAATTAAAGTTTGACTTTATTTAAGCTTTTGACAATGTGTCGTGCCATTTGATGATGTTGTCAACAGCAGACATACATAAATGTTTACATCAATGTGTCAAAGCATTTGCAATTTCTCCAAAATAACGGGAAATTGCTTTAATGATGTGCACAAATGACGAGATGATGATGGCGATGTGGAGGCTGAACAAGTTGTTTCGAGAATTTCAATTCAGATCTGAGAAATGTACAAAACCAACTGAGAAAATCTGTAAACTCGACTTGCAATTCAGAGCTGGTCCTTTAAGACTCTCCAGCACGCAGTTTGAATATTGGCCAATAAAAATCCTTCTTCCGCCTGCTTCATTTGCATGCGGTCTACTAGTAGTACTAGTAGGCGCAAAAACGTCTACTAGTACTACTAGTAGACACATTTTGACCTTACTAGTACTACTAGTAGGTGCTAAAATGTCTACTAGTAGTACTAGTAAGAGCTAAAATGTCTACTAGTAGTACTAGTAAGAGCTAAAACGTCTACTAGTAGTACTAGTAGACATTTTGGCGCTTACTAGTAGTACTAGTAAGACCTAAAATGTCTACTAGTACTACTAGTAAGCACATTTTCATTCATTTTGCCTTTAAATATAGTGTAAAAATCTTTACTAGTACTACTAGTAGACATTTTTGACCTTACTAGTACTACTAGTAAGCGCAAAAACGTCTACTAGTACTACTAGTAGGCGCTAAAGTGTCTACTAGTAGTACTAGTAAGAGCAAAAATGTCTACTAGTAGTACTAGTAGACACATTTTGACCTTACTAGTACTACTAGTAGGCGCTAAAGTGTCTACTAGTAGTACTAGTAAGAGCCAAAATGGTCTACTAGTAGTACTAGTTGCACTAAATGCAAATCATGGAACCTTCCTATTGGCTGGCCAGTTTGAATTTCCTGCCGCCAAAATTTAACCCTTTAAAGCCTGATCAACTTTCAGTGTTGTTAACTGCCAGCTCTTTGCTTAATATATATGCAGAATAAAGTGTGAAAATGCATATTTTCATCAATGTTTTATCAAAAGAAATACTGGGAGAGGAAGTATCCACTCTGTGATTCGAAATAAATGCCTTTTAAAGATGTAATTACTTAACAGCATTCTGAACAATGAGCAGGCCTTCAGCAGAAAAAGAAACTGTCACATTCACGTTTATCAAAGTTTATAAGACAACATAAGACTTTATTAATCCCCGTGGAGGAAATTTAGGTCGAAATAGCAGCACAAAGGAATAAAAGAAGAGATGCAGTATTTACACACTATTTACACCATAAAATCAATAATAATTATTTACAACCATTTAAAACCAGAAAAATGTCTCAGATAAAATCAGGCACATATCTGTCAGTTTGGTGCTGTGGAGCCTGATGGCTGACGGCAGAAACGAGCCTCCAAAGCGCTTTGAGGCCTGGGGCTGCATGTGGCTGCATGTGGCTGCAGGAGCTCCTCAGCTCAGCATAGAGAGCATGAGAGGGGTTGTCCCTCATGGTTTTCAGCTTCCCCCTGTTATGAAATAGCAACATGCTGATATGTATATGTTTATGCTTGAAGTTTCAACCAGCAGCCTACTCCTTCAACAAACCTGTTTTTAACGGCTCCTCATTGTGAGCATATAATGTTGTCCCAGACTCCTCTAGCTGTCTACAGAGACTAAAGGACTGACAGAAGCATGAGACAGATGTTATTTATTGTTATTTAAGTGCTTTAAGTGCTAAAACATGTAATTTACCTAAACACATGATGTTAAAAACACAAAAATTTATTATTTTCAGAAGTCAGTTCTCACACTACTACAGGTACGGTATTGGTGGCTGAGAGGCCTAAGTGGAGGAGAGTTTCTGGATTAATAAAATTGAAAATCAACAAAGAAAGGAGCTGGCCTGGGATGTGCACGGCCCAGGCCAGTGGGTGATTTAAAGATCATTGTTGTACTGTATATTGTCTGATCTGTAGCAAAAGGGAGTTGCAAACAGGATTTATGTTTACAGCAAGAAAAAAATGACTCACATTTAACTCACTGTAACTGCCCAAGATTAATTCAATTCAATCTAGTTTTACAAGGCATGAATGTAAAACAAAAATATTGCCAAAGCTACCAATAAATTCCCCCCAAAAAACTCACTTTATACAGTTCATTAATCACCATAGAAATATATAAATAAAATAAACAAAACTGTAAAAGTGTCTATGTGTTAAATATTAACAATAAAATGAATCAATTAAACAGTAAAGTATGTGTGTGTATATTCACATCGACCATTTTGCACAGAATGGGGCCTGTGTGTCAACACGTGAGAGAGGGGAGACTGAAACTGCAGGATCTCTGACTGCAAGAGGATATTATTCATGTGTGAACTGATAGAGGCCTAAGAAGCCAACACAATGCCTAACAGTAATGTAACTGCCTAACATGGTACACTCAGGGACAATATAACGTTAATTCAGCAGTTTTGCACCAACATTTCATTGTGGTTATTGTGAGTTTGCAGATTTGTTTTGTAATTACGAGACAATAGTTCTGAATGGCCTGAATAATAATAATGTAGCCTAATTTAACTTTAAATCTAATTCAGTTTAATCAAACATAAAGTTTATATCACTGCAAGCTGCTAAAATATCTCTGAAGCTGTTAATGAATGCTGCAGAGTAGTTTTCCTCATTGCAGTTCAGAGCTGGTCCTTTAAGGCTCTGCAGCACACAGTTTGAAAATTGACCAATCAAAGACCTTGTCCCGCCTGCTTCATTTGCATGCAGTCTACTAGTAGTACTAGTACTTCAATTCAATTCAATTTTCAATTCAATTTTTTATATAGCGCCAAATCACAACAACAGTTATCTCACAGCGCTTTTCATAAAAGAGCAGGTCTAGACCGTACTCTGTGATGATATTTACAGAAGCCCAACAGTTCCCACCAAGAGCAAGCACTAGGCGACAGAGGCAAGGAAAAACTTCCTTTTAAGAGGCAGAAACCTCGAGCAGAACCATGGCTCAGGGTGGGCGGCCATCTGCCTCGACCGGTTGGGGTGAGAGAGAGAGAGAGAGAGAGAGAGA
The DNA here is from genome assembly GCF_014851395.1 of Micropterus salmoides. Taxonomy (NCBI): domain Eukaryota; kingdom Metazoa; phylum Chordata; class Actinopteri; order Centrarchiformes; family Centrarchidae; genus Micropterus; species Micropterus salmoides. Next base: position 3,458,554 of record NW_024044459.1, read on the forward strand.
GAGAGAGAGAGAGAGAGAGAGAGAGAGAGAGAGAGAGAGAGAGAGAGAGAGAGGGATGTAAGGAGAGAGAGAGGGGAGGGAGGCAGCCTACACAATATACACACAGAGGTACAGACAGCGAAGGTAATGTTGCTATAACTAAATGAAAAATGGTACAGATATTTATAATAGTGTTAATGGTAACCATCGTAATGTTAATGATTATAATAACAATAAGACTAGCAACAATAGTCGTTGCAGTAGAGGGTGTCGAGCAGGAACACGGGGGCAGCAGGTGACCCGCAGCCACAGATCCAGACTCCACAGCTCCAGAGCCAGAAAACCTGCAGGAAGTGATAGGAGGAGAGAGGAGAGGGACGAGAAAGCACAAGACTACCAGAAAGGGGAGAAGTTGTGTTAGTAACATGCAATAATGGGATAAGGTTGCATACAGAGGAGAGAAAGTAGAGGAGAGAGGAGCTCAGTGCATCATGGGAAATCCCCCGGCAGTCTAGGCCTATAGCAGCATAACTAAGGGATGGTTCAGGACTACCTGAGCCAGCCCTAACTATAAGCTTTATCAAAGAGGAAAGTCTTAAGCCTACTCTTAAATGTGGAGATGGTGTCTGCCTCCTGAACCCAAACTGGAACCTGGTTCCACAGGAGAGGAGCTTGATAGCTGAACGCTCTGGCTCCTAGTCTACTTTTGGAGACTCTAGGAACCACAAGTAACCCTGCATTCTGGGAGCGCAGTGCTCTGGTGGGGTAGTAAGGTACTATGAGCTCTTTAAGATAAGATGGTGCCTGACCATTAAGAGCTTTGTAGGTAAGAAGAATGATTTTAAATTCTATTCTGGATTTTACTGGAAGCCAATGCAAAGAAGCTAAAACAGGAGAAATGTGATCTCTTTTCCTGGTTCCTGTCAGAACACGTGCTGCAGCATTCTGGATCAGCTGAAGAGTCTTAATGGACTTTTTCGAGCAGCCTGATAATAAGGAATTGCAGTAATCCAGCCTAGAAGTAACAAATGCATGGACTAGTTTTTCTGCATCATTTTTAGACAGGATGTTCCTGATTTTCGCAATATTACGTAGGTGAAAAAAGGCGGTCCTTGAAATTTGCTTAATGTGAGACTTAAACGACATGTCCTGATCAAAGATAACTCCAAGATTCCTCACAGTGGTGCTGGAGGCCAGGCGATGCCATCCAGGGAAACTATATCTTTAGATAATGCGTCACGGAGGTGCTTAGGCCCCAGCAATAACTTCAGTTTTATCTGAGTTTAACATAGAAAATTACAGGTCATCCAGGTTTTAACATCCTGAAGGCACATTTGAAGTTTAGCTAACTGATGAGTTTCATCTGGCTTGATCGATAGATATAACTGAGTATCATCTGCATAACAATGAAAGCTTATGGAATGTTTCCTGATAATATTGCCTAAAGGAAGCATATATAAAGTGAAGAGGATTGGTCCAAGGACAGATCCTTGAGGAACTCCATGTAACTTTGGCGTGCATGGAGGACTCATCGTTAACATGTACAAACTGAAATCGATCTGATAAATAGGACTTAAACCAGCTTAGAGCGGTTCCTTTAATGCCAATGAAATATTCCAGTCTCTGCAATAGGATCTGATGGTCAATGGTATCAAATGCAGCACTAAGATCTAATAAAACCAGTACAGAGACAAGTCCTTTGTCTGATGCAATAAGGAGGTCATTAGTAATTTTCACCAGTGCTGTCTCTGTGCTATGATGAGCTCTAAATCCTGACTGAAAATCCTCAAATAAACTATTGCTCTGTAGAAAGTCACACAGCTGTTTAGCAACTGCTTTCTCCAGAACCTTAGAGAGAAATGGAAGGTTAGATATAGGTCTATTTGGATAAAACATCCGGATCAAGTTTGGGCTTTTTCAGAAGAGGTTTAATTACAGCTACTTTAAAGTACTGTGGTACATAGCCTGTTGATAAAGATAGATTGATCATATCTAGTATAGAGGTGCTGACTAAGGGTAAAACATCTTTAAGCAGCCTAGTCGGGATGGGGTCTAAGAGGCAGGTTGATGGTTTAGATGAAGAAATTATTGAAGTTAGTTGGTAAAGATTGAGGGAAGCAAAACAGTCTAAACATGTATCTGGTTCTACAGCTGTTTCTAAGGTTCCTGAGTTAGAGATAAGTCGGTGCCAGTTGAGGGCAGGTCTTGGTGAATTTTGTCTCTAATAGCTAGAATTTTATCATTAAAGAAGCTCATGAAGTCGTAACTACTGAGAGCTATGGGAATACTTGGCTCAATAGAGCTGTGACTCTCTGTCAGCCTGGCTACAGTGCTGAAAAGAAACCTGGGGTTGTTCCTATTTTCCTCTATTAATGACGAGTAGTACGCTGCTCTGGCATTACGGAGGGCCTTCCTATAAGTTTTAAGACTATCTTGCCAAATTAAACGAGAATTTTCCACTTTGGTGGAACGCCAATTCCTCTCAAGTTTCCGTGATATTTGCTTTAATTTGCGAGTTTCAGTATTATACCATGGAGCTAACCGTCTTTGTTTTAGTATTTCTTTTTTAGAGGGGCTACAGAGTCGAGTGTCATTCGCAGCGAGCCTGCAGCACTATCAACAAGATGATCGATTTGGGAGGGACTGAAATTAGCATAGGAGTCCTCCGTTACTTTGTGACTAGATAATGTATTTAGAGCTGATGGAATCGCATCCTTAAATTTAGCTATAGCACTATCAGACAGACATCTTGTATAGAAATTTTTGCCCAATGGCGAGTAGTTCAGCAATACAAACTCAAAAGTTATCAAACAGTGGTCGGATAAAGAGGGATTCTGTGGGAACACCACTAAATGTTCAATTTCAATACCATACACCAAAACAAGGTCGAGGGTGTGGTTAAAACAGTGAGTCGGTTCATGAACACTCTGAGAGAAGCCGATGGAATCTAACAAGAGATAAACGCAGTACTGAAGCTGTCATTCTCAACATACATGAATATTAAAATCCCCTACAATAATAACTTTGTCCGTTTTAAGGACTAAAGTTGACAAAAACTCTGCAAATTCAGATAAGAATTCAGAATACGGGCCAGGTGCTCGGTACACTATAACAAAAAGAATTGGTTGCAGTGATTTCCAACTTGGGTGCGAAAGACTAAGAACAAGACTTTCAAATGAGTTATAGTTTAGTTTAGGTTTAGAGCTGATTATAGGCTAGAGTCGAAGATAGCTGCAACTCCACCTCCTCGGCCTGTGCCTCGAGGAATGTGAGTATTAATATGACTGGGAGGGGTGGATTCATTTAGGCTAACATATTCTCCATCACCCAGCCAGGTTTCAGTAAGACCAAATAAATCAATATCATAATCTGATATTAGTTCATTTACTAGTACACCTTTAGAAGAGAGAGATCTGATGTTTAAGAGTCCACATTTAACTCTCCTATTCGTTTGCACTATTGCTCTTGTGGTTTTAATTTTTATGAGGTTTTTATGCACAGCTCCTCTTCTGTTTACCTTTTTAAATAATTTCGATGGTCGGGGGACAGACACCGTCACTATAGGTTTTCACTAAGTAACTCCTGAAATGGAGGAGCAGAGAAGTGTGTTAGACTGCGACTCTGCGTAGGGTTTTGGGTGGGTAACTGCTGAAAAAGAAGGGCAGAGAAGTGTGTTAAACTGCGACTCTGCCTCCTGGTCTCAACTCTGGGTTGTCATGGATTTGGTCCACTAATAAACTTGGCCAGATTTCTAGAAATGAGAGCTGCTCCTTCCCAAGTGGGATGGATGCCGTCTCTCCGGATCAGACCAGGTCTTCCCCAGAAAGTCTGCCAATGATCAACAAAGCCCACATCGTTTGCTGGACACCACCTCGACAACCAGCGGCGGAATGACGACATGCGGCTATACATGTCATCACTGGTCAGATTTGGCAGGGGTCCAGAGAAAACTACGGTGTCCGACATTGTTTTTGCATATGTACACACCGACTCAACTTTAATCTTAGTGACCTCCGATTGGCGTAACCGGGAGTCATTACCGCCGACGTGAATAACAATCTTACTGTATTTACGTTTAGTACTACTAGTAGGCGCTAAAAAGTCTACTAGTACTAGTAAGCGCAAAAAATTCTACTAGTACTACTAGTAGACGTTTTTTGCGCTTACTAGTAGTACTAGTAGACATTTTGGCGCCTACTAGTAGTACTAGTAAGGTCAAAAATGGCCACTAGTAGTACTAGTAGACGTTTTTTGACCTTACTAGTAGTACTAGTAGGCGCTAAAAAGTCTACTAGTAGTACTAGTAAGCGCAAAAATGGCCACTAGTAGTACTAGTAGACGTTTTTTGACCTTACTAGTAGTACTAGTAGGCGCTAAAAAGTCTACTAGTACTACTAGTAAGCGCAAAAAAGGCCACTAGTACTACTAGTAAGCACATTTTTGCCTTACTAGTACTACTAGTAGGCGCTAAAATGTCCACTAGTAGTACTAGTAAGCGCAAAAATGTCCACTAGTACTACTAGTAAGCAAATTTTTGCCTTACTAGTAGTACTAGTAGGCGCCAAAATGGCTTTTACTAGTAAGCCATTTTGCCTTACTAGTAAGCCAAAATGGCGTACTAGTACTACTAGTAAGCGCTATGGCGCTTACTAGTAGTACTAGTACGGTCAAAAACACCTCTACTAGTAGTACTAGTGCGCCATTTTGGCTTACTAGTAAGGCAAATGGCTTACTAGTAAAAGCCATTTTGGCGCCTACTAGTACTACTAGTAACGTCAAAATGTGTCTATGGAAAGCCGTTTGAGCATTTATTCGATATCCTACTAGTGCGCGGTTTTTGGCCTTTACTAGTAAGCCATTTTGCCTTACTAGTAAGCCATTTTGCCTTACTAGTACTACTAGTAAGCGCTAAAATGGTCACTAGTACTACTAGTAAGCGCAAAATGGCCACTAGTACTACTAGTAAGCACATTTTTGCCTTACTAGTACTACTAGTAAGCGCCAAAATGTCTACTAGTACTACTAGTAGGCGCAAAATGGTCACTAGTACTACTAGTAAGCACATTTTCGCCTTACTAGTACTACTAGTAGGTGCTAAAATGTCTACTAGTAGTACTAGTAAGACATAAAATGTCTACTAGTAGTACTAGTAGACACATTTTGACCTTACTAGTACTACTAGTAGACATTTTTGCGCTTACTAGTAGTACTAGTAGACTTTTTAGCGCCTACTAGTACTACTAGTAAGCACATTTTGACCTTACTAGTACTACTAGTAGGCGCTAAAGTGTCTACTAGTAGTACTAGTAAGAGCTAAAATGGTCTACTAGTAGTACTAGTTGCACTAAATGCAAATCATGGAATTCCTATTGGCTGGCCAGTTTGAATTTCCTCCCGCCAAAATTTAACCCTTTAAAGCCTGATCAACTTTCAGTGTTGTTAACTGCCAGCTCTTTGCTTAATTTATATGCAGAATAAAGTGTGAAAATGCATATTTACAGGTATGTTTAATCAAAAGAAATACTGGGAGAGGGAATATCCACCCTGTGATTCAAAATAAATGCCTTTTAAATATGAATTTACTTAACAGCATTCTGAACAATGAGCAGGCCTTCAGCAGAAAAAGAAACTGTCACATTCACGTTTATCAAAGTTTATAAGACAAGATAAGACTTTATTAATCCCCCGTGGAGGAAATTTTGGTCGAAATAGCAGCACAAAGGAATATAAAGAAGAGATGCAGTTTTATACCAGTATCAACACACTATTTACACCATAAAATCAATAATAATTATTTACAACCATTTAAAACCAGATAAATGTCTCAGATAAAAACAGGCACTAATCTGTCAGTTTGGTGCTCTGGAGCCTGATGGCTGACGGCACAAATGAGCCTCCAAAGCGCTTTGAGGCCTGGGCTGCATGTGGCTGCAGGAGCTCCTCAGCTCAGCATAGAGAGGATGAGAGGGGTTGTCCCTCATGGTTTTCAGATTCCACAGTTGTGAATTAATTTGGAGCATTATAGCCTAAATTATTACATTAATTACTAGAGCGATGGTGGTCTACACTGTCATCATTTAGAGTGTTATTTATAGTGTAAAGTTAGGATCACAGTGTTAAAACTCTACAGCTCTGAGTGTGTGTGCTCCTCTCTGTATCTAATGCCCAGGCACATGTGTGTGTGAGCAAGTTTGTGTGTTGGGAGAAAAGGGAGGGAGCACAGTGAGATATCATCAAAAATACCTGCAAAGAAAATATAGAAGCAGATTTTGTGCAAATTGTGTAACAAAATATACATCAATACAGTCCATCACAGTAAGAATGTCCATGATCAAGCAGAGTGCATGCAGACGACACAGAGGAGGAGCAGGCAGTCAGGGAAAAAAAGATTCAGGTGCAGCAGGAAAGAGAGCCAAGAGACGATGTGAAGCCAACAAACAGAGCTATAAAAGGAGGTGAAAGTCAGTCGTTACATGGTTTTCATGTGGGTTAGGGTCTCTGTTCTGGTAACAGAATGGGGCTCTATTTTGCACCGATCTCTGACACACTCCGGTGGAACTTTTGTATTCTGATTGTGGTTTGTTTTTGTTGATAATAAAAATGTTGGTAAATGTTCAAGCTTTCTTATCTGGCCCAAGTCTTGAATTTTTACACGACATTACCACCTATTATGAAATAGCAACATGGGCAAAGTCTCTCATGCTGATGTGTAAATGTTTATGCTTGAAGTTTCAACCAGCGGCCTACTCCTTCAACCAACCTGTTTTTAATGGTCCTCATTATGATATGAAGCATCTAATGTTGTCCCAGACTCCTCTAGCTGTCTACAGAGCTAAAGGACTGACAGAAGCATGAGACAGATGTTATTTATTATATTTAAGTGCTTTAAGTGCTAAAACATGTAATTTACCTAAACACATGATGTTAAAAACACAAAAATTTATTATATTCAGAAGTCAGTTCTCACACTACAACAGGTACGGTATTGGTGGCTAAGAGGCCTAAGCAAAGGAGAGTTTCTGGAATAATAAAATTGAAAATCAACAAAAGAAAGGAGCTGGCCTAGGATGTGCACGACCCAGGCCAGAGGGTGATTTAAAGATCAGATTAGACCTCTGTGAGTGGTGTGTGTGTTAAAAATATTAACAATTAAAACGAATCAATTAAACAGTAAATGTATGTGTGTGTGTTGTGGTGTCTGAACAATAATGCTGCGATGATGTGTTGAGAAGAAATCCCCTTGACACTGTTCTTGATCATAAGAGTTTATTACATCAAGGAGTTCAGCATCAATTACAAGCTCTGCAGCAGCTTGGAGAGTGACCCAGCCCGATGGCCACTCTGTACACAGCTTATATAGGACCTGTTTAGGTATCTGTTAGACACCATAGAAGGGTCAGAGTCCGCAAAATAGAGCTCCTACCCATAGAAGAGTACAGTACAAAACAAGGGGTCAGAGGTCAAATTCCATAGGAGGGTTCACTGAACCTCTTTCCACCTGCTACAGTGCTATTTTAAACTTTTATGCGTCAAATGCAAATATATTGTACACCACAGTATATTCACATCGACCATTTTGCACAGAATGGGGCCTGTGTGTCAACACGTGAGAGAGGGGAGCCTGAAACTGCAGGATCTGACTGCAAGAGGATATTACTCATGTGTGAACTGATAGAGGCCAAAGAAGCCAACACAATGCCTAACAGTAATGTAACTGCCTAACATGGTACACTCAGGGACAATATAACGTTAATTCAGCAGTTTTTGCACCAACATTTCATTTGTGGTTATTGTGAGTTTGCAGATTTGTTTTGTGATTACGAGACAATAGTTCTGAATGGCCTGAATATAATAATGTAGCCTAATTTAACTTTAAATCTAATTCAGTTTAATCAAACATAAAGTTTATATCACTGCAAGCTGCTAAAATATCTCTCTGAAGCTGTTAATGAATGCTACAGAGTCGTTTTCCTCATTGCAATTCAGAGCTGGTCCTTTAAGGCTCTGCAGCACACAGTTTGAATTGACCAATCAAAGTCCTTGTCCCGCCTGCTTCATTTGCATGCAGTCTACTAGTAGTACTAGTACTACTAGTAAGCGCTAAAAAGTCTACTAGTACTACTAGTAAGCGCAAAAATGTCTACTAGTACTACTAGTAGACGTTTTTCGACCTTACTAGTAGTACTAGTAGACTTTTTGGCGCCTACTAGTAGTACTAGTAAGCGCAAAAATGGCCACTAGTACTAGTAGACGTTTTTTGACCTTACTAGTACTACTAGTAGGCGCTAAAAAGTCTACTAGTACTACTAGTAAGCGCAAAAAAGGCCACTAGTACTACTAGTAAGCACATTTTGACCTTACTAGTAGTACTAGTAGGCGCTAAAATGTCTACTAGTAGTACTAGTAAGCGCCAAAATGGCCACTAGTACTACTAGTAAGCACATTTTTGCCTTACTAGTAGTACTAGTAGGCGCCAAAATGGCTTTTACTAGTAAGCCATTTTGCCTTACTAGTAAGCCAAAATGGCGTACTAGTACTACTAGTAAGCGCTATGCGCCTACTAGTAGTACTAGTATGGTCAAAAACACCTCTACTAGTAGTACTAGTACGCAATTTGGCTTACTAGTAAGGCAAAATGGCTTACTAGTAAAAGCCATTTTGGCGCCTACTAGTACTACTAGTAACGTCAAAATGTGTCTACTAGTACTACTAGTGGCCATTTTTGCGCTTACTAGTACTACTAGTAGACTTTTTAGTGCCTACTAGTACTACTAGTAAGGTCAAAATGTGTCTACTAGTAGTACTAGTAGACGTTTGGCTCTTACTAGTACTACTAGTAGACATTTTGCGCCTACTAGTAGTACTAGTAAGGTCAAAAAACGTCTACTAGTAGTACTAGTAAAGATTTTTACACTATATTTAAAGGCAAAATGAATGAAAATGTGCTTACTAGTATTACTAGTATACATTTTAGGTCTTACTAGTACTACTAGTAAGCACCAAAATGTCTACTAGTACTACTAGTAAGGCAAAAGTGTGCTTACTAGTAGTACTAGTGACATTTTTGCGCCTACTAGTAGTACTAGTAGGCATTTTGGCGCTTACTAGTAGTACTAGTAAGGCGAAAAAAAAGTGCTTACTAGTAGTACTAGTGGCCATTTTGCGCTTACTAGTAGTACTAGTGACCATTTTAGCGCTTACTAGTAGTACTAGTAAGGCAAAATGGCTTACTAGTAAGGCAAATGGCTTACTAGTAAGAGCCAAAACCGCGCACTAGTAGGATATCGAATAAATGCTCAAACGGCTTCCATAGTGTCTACTAGTATACTAGTGGCCATTTTGCGCTTACTAGTAGTACTAGTAGTTTAGCGCCTACTAGTACTACTAGTAAGGTCAAAATGTGTCTACTAGTAGTACTAGTAGACGTTTTGGCTCTTACTAGTACTACTAGTAGACATTTTTGCGCCTACTAGTAGTACTAGTAAGGTCAAAAATGTCTACTAGTAGTACTAGTAAAGATTTTACACTATATTTAAAGGCAAAATGAATGAAAATGTGCTTACTAGTATTACTAGTATACATTTTAGGTCTTACTAGTACTACTAGTAAGCACCAAAATGTCTACTAGTACTACTAGTAAGGCAAAGTGTGCTTACTAGTAGTACTAGTGACATTTTTGCGCCTACTAGTAGTACTAGTAGGCATTTTGGCGCTTACTAGTAGTACTAGTAAGGCGAAAAAGTGCTTACTAGTAGTACTAGTGGCCATTTTTGCGCTTACTAGTAGTACTAGTGACCATTTTAGCGCTTACTAGTAGTACTAGTAAGGCAAAATGGCTTACTAGTAAGGCAAAATGGCTTACTAGTAAAGGCCAAAAACCGCGCACTAGTAGGATATCGAATAAATGCTCAAACGGCTTCCATAGGCTTTTACTAGTAAGCCATTTTGCCTTACTAGTAAGCCAAAATGGCGTACTAGTACTATAGTAAGCGCTATGGCGCTTACTAGTAGTACTAGTACGGTCAAAAACACCTCTATAGTAGTACTAGTGCGCCATTTGGCTTACTAGTAAGGCAAAATGGCTTACTAGTAAAAGCCATTTTGGCGCCTACTAGTACTACTAGTAACGTCAAAATGTGTCTACTAGTACTACTAGTGGCCATTTTTGCGCTTACTAGTAGTACTAGTAGACTTTTTAGCGCCTACTAGTACTACTAGTAAGGTAAAAATGTGTCTACTAGTAGTACTAGTAGACGTTTTGGCTCTTACTAGTATACTAGTAGACATTTTGCGCCTACTAGTAGTACTAGTAAGGTCAAAAAATGTCTACTAGTAGTACGTAAAGATTTTACACTATATTTAAAGGCAAAATGAATGAAAATGGCTTACTAGTATTACTAGTATACATTTTAGGTCTTACTAGTACTACTAGTAAGCACCAAAATGTCTACTAGTACTACTAGTAAGGCAAAAGTGTGCTTACTAGTAGTACTAGTGACATTTTTGCGCCTACTAGTAGTACTAGTAGGCATTTTGGCGCTTACTAGTAGTACTAGTAAGGCGAAAAAGTGCTTACTAGTAGTACTAGTGGCCATTTTTGCGCTTACTAGTAGTACTAGTGACCATTTTAGCGCTTACTAGTAGTACTAGTAAGGCAAATGGCTTACTAGTAAGGCAAAATGGCTTACTAGTAAAGGCCAAAAACCGCGCACTAGTAGGATATCGAATAAATGCTCAAACGGCTTTCCATATGCGCTTACTAGTAGTACTAGTAGACTTTTTAGCGCCTACTAGTATACTAGTACTACTAGTAGACTGCATGCAAATGAAGCAGGCGGGACAAGGACTTTGATTGGTCAATTTTCAAACTGTGTGCTGCAGAGCCTTAAAGGACCAGCTCTGAACTGCAATGAGGAAAACTACTCTGCAGCATTCATTAACAGCTTCAGAGAGATATTTTAGCAGCTTGCAGTGATATAAACTTTATGTTTGATTAAACTGAATTAGATTTAAAGTTAAATTAGGCTACATTATTATTATTCAGGCCATTCAGAACTATTGTCTCGTAATTACAAAACAAATCTGCAAACTCACAATAACCACAAATGAAATGTTGGTGCAAAAACTGCTGAATTAACGTTATAGTCCCTGAGTGTACCATGTTAGGCAGTTACATTACTGTTAGGCATTGTGTTGGCTTCTTAGGCCTCTATCAGTTCACACATGAATAATATCCTCTTGCAGTCAGAGATCCTGCAGTTTCAGTCTCCCCTCTCTCACGTGTTGACACACAGGCCCCATTCTGTGCAAAATGGTCGTGAATATACACACCCAACATTTACTGTTTAATGATCATTTTTATGTTAATATATTTAACACACATAGACACTTTTACAGTTTTGTTTATTTTATTTTATATATTCTATGGTGATTAATGAACTGTATAAAGTGAGTTTTTTGGGGGGGAATTTATTGGTAGCTTTGGCAATATTTTGTTTTACATTCATGCCTTGTAAAACTAGATTGAATTGAATTAATCTTGGGCAGTTACAGTGAGTTAAAGTGAGTCATTTTTTTCTTGCTGTAAACATAAATCCTGTTTGCAACTCCCTTTGCTACAGATCAGACAATATACAGTACAACAATGATCTTTAAATCACCTTCTGGCCTGGGCCGTGCACATCCCAGGCCAGCGCTTTTCTTTTGTTGATTTTCAATTTTATTATTCCAGAAACTCTCCTCCGCTTAGGCCTCTTAGCCACCAATACCGTACCTGTAGTAGTGTGAGAACTGACTTCTCAATGTGCTGACTTCTGAGGGGAAAATAATAAAACATTTTGTGTTTTAACATCATGTGTTTAGGTAAATTACATGTTGTAGCACTTAAAGCACTTAAATAACAATAAATAAAATCTGTCTCATGCTTCTGTCAGTCCTTTAGTCTCTGTAGACAGCTAGAGGAGTCTGGGAAACATTAGATGCTTCATATCATAATGAGGAGCCTTTAAAAACAGGTTGGTTGAAGGAGTAGGCTGCTGGTTGAAACTTCAAGCATAAACATATACACATCAGCATGGCTATTTCATAACAGGGGGAAGCTGAAAACCATGAGGGACAACCCCTTCATCCTGAGCTGAGTAGCTCCTGCAGCCACTGCAGCCCCAGGCCTCAAAGCGCTTTGGAGGCTCATTTGTGCCGTCAGCCCAGGCTCCAGAGCACCAAACTGACAGATATGTGCCTGATTTTATCTGAGACATTTTTCTGGTTTCAAATGGTTGTAAATAATTATTATTGATTTTATGGTGTAAATAGTGTGATACTTGTATAAAACTGCATCTCTTCTTTTATATTCCTTTATGCTGCTATTTCGACCTAAATTTCCTCCATGGGGGATTAATAAAGTCTTATGTTGTCTTATAAACTTTGATAAACGTGAATGTGGCAGTTTCTTTTTCTGCTGAAGGCCTGCTCATTGTTCAGAATGCTGTTAAGTAATTACATCTTTAAAAGGCATTTATTTCAAATCACAGAGTGGATATTCCCTCTCCTAGATTTCTTTTGATAAAACATTCATGAAAATATGCATTTTCACACTTTATTCTGCATATATTAAGCAAAGAGCTGGCAGTTAACAACACAGAAAATTGATCAGGCTTTAAGGGGTTAAATTTTGGCGGCAGGAAATTCAAACTGGCCAGCCAATAGGAAGGTTCCATGATTTGCATTTAGTGCAACTAGTACTATAGACCATTTTGGCTCTTACTAGTACTACTAGTAGACACTTTAGCGCCTACTAGTAGTACTAGTAAGGTCAAAAAACGTCTACTAGTACTACTAGTAGACATTTTTGCTCTTACTAGTACTACTAGTAGACACTTTAGCGCCTACTAGTAGTACTAGTAGACGTTTTTGCGCTTACTAGTAGTACTAGTAAGACCTAAAATGTCTACTAGTAGTACTAGTAAAGATTTTACACTATATTTAAAGGCAAAATGAATGAAAATGTGCTTACTAGTAGTACTAGTAGACATTTTAGGTCTTACTAGTACTACTAGTAAGCGCCAAAATGTCTACTAGTAGTACTAGTAAGGCCAAAATGTGCTTACTAGTAGTACTAGTGACCATTTTTTGCGCTTACTAGTAGTACTAGTAGGCATTTTGGCGCTTACTAGTAGTACTAGTAAGGCGAAAATGTGCTTACTAGTAGTACTAGTGGCCATTTTTGCGCTTACTAGTAGTACTAGTAGACGTTTTAGCGCTTACTAGTAGTACTAGTAGGCCATTTTGGCTTACTAGTAAGGCAAAATGGCTTACTAGTAAAAGCCAAAAACCGCGCACTAGTAGGATATCGAATAAATGCTCAAACGGCTTTCCATAGCCATTTTTGCGCTTACTAGTAGTACTAGTGACCATTTTAGCGCTTACTAGTAGTACTAGTACGCCATTTTGGCTTACTAGTAAGGCAAAATGGCTTACTAGTAAGATCCAAAAACCGCGCACTAGTAGGATATCGAATAAATGCTCAAACGGCTTTCCATAAGCACATTTTTGCCTTACTAGTAGTACTAGTAGGCGCCAAAATGGCTTTTACTAGTAAGCCATTTTGCCTTACTAGTAAGCCAAAATGGCGTACTAGTACTACTAGTAAGCGCTATGGCGCCTACTAGTAGTACTAGTACGGTCAAAAACACCTCTACTAGTAGTACTAGTGCGCAATTTTGGCTTACTAGTAAGGCAAAATGGCTTACTAGTAAAAGCCATTTTGGCGCCTACTAGTACTACTAGTAACGTCAAAATGTGTCTACTAGTACTACTAGTGGCCATTTTTGCGCTTACTAGTACTACTAGTAGACTTTTTAGCGCCTACTAGTACTACTAGTAAGGTCAAAATGTGTCTACTAGTAGTACTAGTAGACGTTTTGGCTCTTACTAGTACTACTAGTAGACATTTTTGCGCCTACTAGTAGTACTAGTAAGGTCAAAAAACGTCTACTAGTAGTACTAGTAAAGATTTTTACACTATATTTAAAGGCAAAATGAATGAAAATGTGCTTACTAGTATTACTAGTAGACATTTAGGTCTTACTAGTACTACTAGTAAGCGCCAAAATGTCTACTAGTACTACTAGTAAGGCAAAAATGTGCTTACTAGTAGTACTAGTGACCATTTTTGCCCTACTAGTAGTACTAGTAGACATTTTGGCGCTTACTAGTAGTACTAGTAAGGCAAAAATGTGCTTACTAGTAGTACTAGTGGCCATTTTTGCGCTTACTAGTAGTACTAGTGACCATTTAGCGCTTACTAGTAGTACTAGTAAGGCAAAATGGCTTACTAGTAAGGCAAAATGGCTTACTAGTAAAAGCCAAAAACCGCGCACTAGTAGGATATCGAATAAATGCTCAAACGGCTTTCCATAAGCACCTACTAGTAGTACTAGTAAGGCGAAAATGTGCTTACTAGTAGTACTAGTGACCATTTTTTACGCCTACTAGTAGTACTAGTAGACGTTTTGGCGCTTACTAGTAGTACTAGTAAGGCAAAAATGTGCTTACTAGTAGTACTAGTGGCCATTTTTGCGCTTACTAGTAGTACTAGTGACCATTTTAGCGCTTACTAGTAGTACTAGTTGGCCATTTTGGCTTACTAGTAAGGCAAAATGGCTTACTAGTAAAAGCCAAAAAACGCGCACTAGTAGGATATCGAATAAATGCTCAAACGGCTTTCCATATCGCCTTACTAGTATTACTAGTAAGCGCCAAAATGTCTACTAGTACTACTAGTAGGCGCTAAAGTGTCTACTAGTAGTACTAGTAAGAGCTAAAATGGTCTACTAGTACTACTAGTTGAACTAAATGCAAATCATGGAACCTTCCTATTTGCTGGCCAGTTTGAATTTTCTGCCGCCAAAATTTAACCCCTTAAAGCCTGATCAACTTTCTGTGTTGTTAACTGCCAGCTCTTTGCTTAATATATATGCAGAATAAAGTGTGAAAATGCATATTTTCGTGAATGTTTTATCAAAAGAAATACTGGGAGAGGGAATATCCACTCTGTGATTCAAAATGAATGCCTTTTAAATATGAATTTACTTAACAGCATTCTGAACAATGAGCAGGCCTTCAGCAGAAAAAGAAACTGTCACATTCACGTTTATCAAAGTTTATAAGACAAGATAAGACTTTATTAATCCCCCGTGGAGGAAATTTAGGTCGAAATAGCAGCATAAAGGAATATAAAGAAGAGATGCAGTATTTACACACTATTACACCATAAAATCAATGATAATTATTTACAACCATTTAAAACCAGAAAAATGTCTGAGATAAAATCAGGCACAAATCTGTCAGTTTGGTGCTGTGGAGCCTGATGGCTGACGGCACAAAAGAGCCTCCAAAGCGCTTTGAGGCCTGGGGCTGCATGTGGCTGCAGGAGCTCCTCAGCTCAGCATAGAGAGGATGAGGGGGTTGTCCCTCATGGTTTTCAGCTTCCACCTATTATGAAATAGCAACATGGGCAAAGTCTCTCATGCTGATATGTAAATGTTTATGCTTGAAGTTTCAACCAGCAGCCTACTCCTTCAACCAACCTGTTTTTAATGGCTCCTCATTATGATATGAAGAATCTAATGTTGTCCCAGACTCCTCTAGCTGTCTACAGAGACTAAAGGACTGACAGAAGCATCAGACAGATTTTATTTATTGTTATTTAAGTGCTTTAAGTGCTAAAACATGTAAATTTCCTAAACACATAATGTTAAAAACACAAAAATGTATTATTTTCAGTCAGAACATTGAGAAGTCAGTTCTCACACTACAACAGGTACGGTATTGGTGGCTGAGAGGCCTATGCGGAGGAGAGTTTCTGGAATATTAAATTGCTAATCAACAAAAGAAAGGAGCTGGCCTAGGATGTGCACTGGCCAGGCCAGAGGGTGATTTAAAGATCATTGTTGTACTGTATATTGACTGTCTATTGTCTGATCTGTAGCAAAAGGGAGTTGCAAACAGGATTTATGTTTACAGCACAAATAAATGACATTTCACTCACTGTAACTGCCCAAGATTAATTCAATTCAATCTAGTTTTATTGGCATGAATGTAAAACAAAAATATTGCCAAAGCTACCAATAAATTCCAAAAAAAACCCCTCACTTTATACAGTTCATTAATCACCATAAAATATATAAACAAAATAAATAAAACTGTAAAAGTGTGTATGTGTGTTAAATATATTAAAAATAAAAACAAATCAATAAAACTGCAAACTTGTGTGTGTGTGTTAAAAATATTAACAATTAAAATGAATCAATTAAACAGTAAATGTATGTGTGTGTATATTCACATCGGCCACTTTGCACAGAATGGGGCCTGTGTTTCAACACGTGAGAGAGGGGAGACTGAAACTGCAGGATCTCTGACTGCAAGAGGATATTATTCATGTGTGAACTGATAGAGGCCTAAGAAGCCAACACAATGCCTAACAGTAATGTAACTGCCTAACATAGTACACTCAGGGACAATATAAAGTTATTTCAGCAGTTTTTGAAACAACATTTCATTTGTAGTTATTGTGAGTTTGCAGATTTGTTTTGTAATTACGAGACAATAGTTCTGAATGGCCTGAATAATATGATGTAGCCTAATTTAACTTTAAATCTAATTCAGTTTAATCAAACATAAAGTTCATATCACTGCAAGCTGCTAAAATATCTCTCTGAAGCTGTTAATGAATGCTGCAGGATAGTTTTGCTCATTGCAATACAGAACTGTGCCTTTAAGGCTCTGCAGCACACAGTTTGAATATTGACCAATCAAAGTCCTTGTCCCGCCTGCTTCATTTGCATGCAGTCTACTAGTAGTACTAGTAGTACTAGTGGCGCTCAAAATGTGCTTACTAGTAGTACTAGTGGCCATTTTTGTGCTTACTAGTAGTACTAGTGACCATTTTAGCGCTTACTAGTAGTACTAGTAGGCCATTTTGTCTTACTAGTAAGACAAAATGGCTTACTAGTAAAAGCCAAAAAACGCGCACTAGTAGGATATCGAATAAATGCTCAAACGGCTTTCCATAAGCTAAGGGATACTAAAATGTAAGGTGAAAACACGACAGACTGCTGATTGGTCAATCGTCAATATTCACTGCATCATCATTGTGTGCGCCAGACAGAGGCCAGCAACAGAAAGTTTTATATTTTACAGTGTCTTTATGGAATTTCATCAGTAAATCCACTTCTGAGAAGTTTTGAGGTGAGAAATCAGCTGTGTAGATTTCGAATATTGACAGTTTTATGTGTCAACTGATGGCTGAACAAAAATGTGCTTGAATATTTTTTTGTAGTTAAGGAGCTCCACAAGTGGCTGCGGGGGAAGCCTGTGCTTCCACAGAGGGCTGCCCGCTCACAGAGCCCTCTGCTCCCGCCGTCACACAGACCGCTGCAGCAACAATGGCAGAGGAAAGTTGGAAGGTTTTCATACCGCTTATCTGTCTTTACATTCTGAGGAATGTTGAAACGTTTTAACTTAAAAAAGAGAAAGCTGTGTGGATCGCTGGTGTGTGTGTCGCATTGAACATTACATCGCGGCAGTTGTGTGTGGCGTCGCTATGACGACAAGCTACATACTATCTCTGGGTACTACCTGCAATGGAAAACGGAGCAGGGTCGAGTAGAGTCGAGTCTATCGATTTGCGCTATGGTAGCATTTTTCAGCAAGGCAGCATAGATCGTCAGAACACCGGCAACAGTTCAACGTTTAGTCCTGATGGTAAGATGTGGAACAATGATGTTGTGTGGTTGTGGACTTGTCGCAGTCTGAAGCGGCTTTGATTTGGATCGCACTACCTTGTTTCTTACAACTCGCCCTTCTCTGCTTCTGATTCATTAGTAGTCCTTACCTGGGAACTGCACATGTGCAACTCCCAACAAAGATTTTGTACAAGTAAGATGCATCACTCTGTAGCTCAGAGGTGGGCAATTAATTTTTACAAGGGGCCACATGAGAAACCTGAATTGTGTCAGAGGGCCACACCAACAATAACTTGAACTTAATTTATTCATCTCCACAAACAATGAAAAACAACAAACAGCTGAACAAGTTTATAGGAATACAACAAACAAAAACTTGTAATGTTTTCCACCTCATTTTACCTCTTCAGTGAGAATAATCCAGTCTGTTCTGGGCTTGAACAAGTGCATTGAAATCTGGCTGAATGTCTGAGGTGGCTATGCGAAGGACAGCTGAGAGGTGGTCATCAGTGATAGAGGATCTGTGTTTGGATTTGTTGAACTTCATCACTGAGAATGTCTGTTCACATACATAGGTAGATCCAAACAGGACAAGAATCCTCTGAGCATGCCTCCTCAGGTGTGGAAAGTCCAGCAGTGAGACTGACCTGAAGTGCTCTGCCAGAAGCGTGTCAGACTGCAGGTCAATGAGTTCCATCTGGACATCACTTGGTGCATTATCCACATTGCAGTTGAAGGGAGAAGACACCATGTGCATTTCACTCTCAAGAGTTTTGAAATCTTGAAATCGCCTTGAAAACTCTCCATGCAGTGCTTCTAACATGGTTGAGTACTTGTGGAGGTGATCGGCTGATCTTGTGGCTTCCTTTAGTGTTGGCAGGTGGGTCAGAATGTTGTCCTTCACTTGGCTTGAGAGAAGCTGCAACTTTCCCATGAAAGCCTTCACTGCACTGTACACCTCATGCACAAAAAGGCCCTTGCACTGCAGTTTGACATTTAGTTCGTTCATGAGTGCAGTCACATCCACAGCAAATCTGAGGTCTGCCACCCAGTCTTCATCTGAAAGCTCTGGGACGTCATGTCCTTTCTTCACACAGAAATCCTGAATCTGGTCTCTCAGATCCCAGACACTTTTCAGCACTTTGCCTAGTCTGAGCCACCTGACGGTGCAGTGATAGCTTATGTCACCATGTTCAAGCTCATTTTCCTCCAAAAGTGCAACAAATTGCCTGTGATTTAATGCTCTCCCTCTGATGAAGTTAACTGTTTTAGTTACAGCATCAACAACATGGTTCATTTTTAACACTGTCTTACACAACACTTCCTGATGTATAATACAATGCAAAAATGTCAACTTCTGCACAGGGTTAATTTCTGTCACTTTATCCTGCATTCTCTTTAAAAGTCCAACATTTTTCCCTGTCAGATTTGGACAACCGTCTGTTGTCACACCTACCAGCTTGTCCCATTTCAGTCCTAACATGTCCAAACATGCATTTACCTCTGTGAACAAGTCATTACCAGTGGTTGTGCCTTTTATTGACTGCATGGCCGCCAGCTCCTCCGTGACTTTAAAGTCTGCAGTTATCCCACGTAAGAAGATGAGGAGCTGGGCGGTGTCACGTACATCGTAGCTCTCATCCAAAGCCAGAGAAAAACAGTCAAAGTCGTCCGCTCTGTTCTTCAGCTGAAGCTCCAAGTTCCCAGCGATGTCCTCAACCCGCCTCGTTACGGTGCGTCGGGAGAGTGACACGTTCTCAAACGCGGCCTTTTTCTCCGGACATATCAGTGCAACAGAGTCCAATAAGCACTCCTTAATGAACTCGCTGTCAGAAAACGCCTTACTTTTTCTGGCGATTTTGTGAGACATTACATAACTTGTCCTGACGGCTGCATCTCTGGGGGTGTGAAGTTTGGTAAAAAGGCCTTGTTGGGTTTGCAGTTTTGCTAGCAACGCATCAGACTCCTTTGCGCGCTCTTCGTCAGTCAAATTTCTGTATTTCTCCTCATGCTTGGTGGTGTAGTGACGATTCAAATTATAATCTTTCAACACAGCGACCTGTGTACCACAAATTAAGCACACAGCATTACCTTTAATTTCTGTAAAGAAATACTTGGCAGTCCATGTCTTGTTGAAAACGCGGCATTCCTTATCAACTTTTCTTTTCTTAGCGTGAGCTGACATCTTGGGGTAATCTGGCTAGCATCACTTGTCCCTGTTCACCTACGCGCGTGTGCGCGGGAGCTGTGCGTACACACGGAAGACACAGACACAAACGTAGCGCTTTCAAAATAAAAGCGCCACAGTTGTATTGC
Source organism: Micropterus salmoides (assembly GCF_014851395.1). NCBI lineage: Eukaryota > Metazoa > Chordata > Actinopteri > Centrarchiformes > Centrarchidae > Micropterus > Micropterus salmoides. The sequence goes on from NW_024044459.1 coordinate 3,478,593, forward strand.
ACGCACGACATATATTAGTTTAATTTATGTTGTAATTTATGATTGGCCTCTCGCGGGCCGGACAGGGACGTACAAAGGGCCAGATGTAGCCCGCGGGCCGTAGTTTGCCCAGGTCTGCTGTAGCTCAAGAGCGGAGCGTACAACACATACGGTTAAAAGAGGAGCTGCAGCAATGTGCAGTATGTGTTTTTTGAAAATGAAACCATGTAAACCTGTTCTGGTACAACCCCTAATTAAGATTTTGAACCTGAAAATGAGCATAATACCATCTCTTTAAGTAGGTTGCGTAACTTACATAAGTTACATAGTAGCATTAGTTACAATAGCTTTGTATCTTTAGCGTTAGCTAGCTACGTGATTTACGTAACGTATTTCAATTCATTCTAGGTTACTCCATATTGAGTGATGAGTATCTTCATCTAACCTCTTGAAAAAAAATTGTTTGTGGGAAATGACATCAAAAGCGACACACTTTATTATAAATGTCAATTAAGGATTTTTATTTTTGTGAAATGTTACAAAACTCTTTGAATCATGGATTACAAAGGTAAATAAGTACAAAATAAAACATGTTTATTTAGTATGTTGGTTTTTAAGTAAATCTTGTATGTGTGTAACTTGCAGAGTTTTCAAAAGAATTAGATTACGTTTTTGTTTAGACTCTACTTGTCAGTATAACATGGAGAGCAAGGACTGCTCCTTTTGTTGTGGTAAGCTGCCACATAGCGGTACCTTTTAGAATTTTTATTTTATTTACATTTGAGTCAGAAGGTCAAAATTTAAATGGGGCTCAGATGTTTTGTGTTAAGAAGCTCAAAATAACTTTTGGCAAGTTAAATTCTTCAGTACAGGCTGCATTATATAATTGTATTCAGTGTTGCACATGCCTCAATATATTGAAACTTGAGTAAAGCTTATTTAAGATTTCTCTTACAGTCATGTTGACAATATCCATACATGTCATTTGTGATAGTATTATAATCATCTAAATCACCTAAAATAAAGAAATATATTTTTTTCTAAAGCAGCATTCTTATATTTCACAATAAAATGTGCATTTGATTGATATTGATGTGCGTTAACATGACCATTAGAAAGAACCACTTACATCTGAACATTTGATTGTAACGGTAAATGCATCATGTCATTAACTTTTTCATGTTTGAGAGTGGGTATTGAGACAGATCTTATATCATCATACCTTTCCACAATATAAAAATGATGATGAGTGATGAGACCACTGGTTCCCTCTGAAATAATTTGGGACAGTTATGAATAGACAGTAAAATGAGTATTCATTCACAGTATTCATGTTAAATTATGTTTTGATCTATCATTACACCCTGCAGTTAGTATCAAACATGACCTAAAGTACCTTTTTGTTAAACTGCCTATAAATCCATCTTTCTCCCAAGCAAAGATCAGCTACTTGGCTGCTTGATATGGCCTTAAATCTACATTTGATCTGTTTAGGCTCACCAACATAGGCTGGCCCCACTGGCTTGATATGCCGTTTTATTTGAATGCCATGGCCTGCTCAGTAGTCCAGCCTCCTCCCTGCTTATCTGGCTCCACTTTAGTTCGTAGTTAGCAACCTCTCTGGTATGAGAAACTATTCTACCCTGACCCTTGACCTGTCTTTCCAAAGACCATGATTCCAATATGAATTTGAGTGTGAGTGTAAGAGTGCAGGCACGTCTACAGGGTCATCATGTGGGCGCCCTCTCAATAACTGGTGTTTTGTTGAGTTGGACCCACAACATATAGAAGCTCATCAGTGGGTTCCACCATCCCTGAATCACCTCCATCTTTACCTGCACCACATATCCAACACAGCCTTCTGAAGAAAGCTATATTCACTTCTGTCTACAAAATCATGAAATCATTTGTGAGCTGAGACCATATCTTTTGTGCAAGGCATTTATTCTTAATTCTAAGAGCAACATTAAATCATTCTTTTCAATTTAGTACTTTGTGCTTTATATTCAGAAACACATGTATAAACTGAAAAAGCCAACTCCACAACCATTAACAATCTTTATATTGAACCTCAGTACAATTAAAATCATTCTGACTCATGACCTATTAATCAGTCGTGTGTTGAGGGTTGCAGGGATGGTCCAGGTTATCTACAGCAGTGTGCAGGAATTCCTCTTCTCACTCCACCCACCTCTCTGCCACATGTAAAATGCACAGCCTTTATGCTGGAAAGTGAAAGTAGATACTGGTGAGGCATGCAAGTGTTAAAATAACAAACCTAAAACACGAGAATCTGTTGCTGCAGGAAACATTTGAAAACCTGCACCAGCTAGCTTACTGAAAAGTGGTTGCATGAGAAGAAACATCTGATTACTGAGAATTCAGCATCTGCAGAAGACATTTAGCTTACTGTTGTAGAATCAGGTTTAATAAAAAAGACATAAAGGTTTCTTCTCAGCGGTCACTGCATGCACCCCAGAGGGTGAAGTCAGGTGCGTATAAAGTTTGGTACCAACACAAACTGGTTATTTAGGAGGTAAATGTTTTTTAAGTGAGGTTTTTATACCTCCACGTGAACTACAACTAAAGTTTACACACGTTCTTTGATAGTTTAGTACTGCAGAATTCCTTTTTCTGTGATATTTGCATTCTAAAACCAAAACAGCTTAAGACTGATCTACAAGGCTCTTAACAATTTCATTTATTATTTGGATGTACATTCACAACAATCTGCATCTGATTTAGAAGTGGATCATATGGTTTGTGTGTCAAACCTTAATATTCAGGGTAACTACTAACTATAGCTGATGTGGTGGAGTAGAAGAAGTATGAAGTAACATAAAATAGAAGTTCTCAAGTACAAGTACATCAAAACTTTACTTGAGTAAATTTACTTAAATACTTCCACCACTCTTTGGTGTCTCATAGTCCAAATTAGGCAAACATCTGACATAACCATAACTTGACATCACTTGAATGCACAATTATGCTGCATTTATATATTTGAGCAATAAAATTCACAAAACTTAAATAAAATACAACTTGCATCCTTTGCAGCAGCAAACTTGTAAAATTCACTTCTGCAGCCTTTTGAGGTAATGTACTCAACCCGCCTTCTCAGACAAAAAATATCCAAAATTGTGGTACAAAAATGTTACCTAGGGGGAGGACGTTTTTCTCGAAGTATCCCGGCATGTTCATGTTGCCAGCTGGCCGGTACTGCCCAACCACAAAGACCGTTTTGCCATTAGTGGCCATACCCACACCCAGTTCAGTGCTGTCTTTCCAAACCACCTGAGTAAAATGACCTGCAGGAAGAAACAAAACACTGTAGTGAGGTCAAAGTGTGATGCTATTTTTGTAGCTTGACTTTAATGCACAATATTGAACTTAATGAAACTAAATTCATAGAAATGACAACATAAGGTTGATATAAACTGATTTGTATACAGAGCAACATAAATTACTAACTTAATTTATTTTCATTCTTATGGCATGAACCTTCTTGCTCATCTTCACATTTCAAATCTATGTCTATTAATGGACTTCCTTTGGAACGAATCAGGTGGGTTGTTTGTTACCAGTATTGCTGTTGAATCCAGGTCTGCTCCAGTTGTAATTCTTGATCTCACTGTACCACGAATCTACAGCTTCTTTCCCTAAAACATGAAATAGAAAAAAATACATAAAATGAACATGATGTTGACATTTGAATTGGTAGATCTGGTTTGAGTTGTATAGCCTAAACAAACTTGCTCTGCAATAAAATATAATCTCAAGTTAGAGAAGGACAGTTCAGCTAACCAGCAAACTACAATGGCAAAGAAGGGTGTCTTGTAAAACACTGTGTAGCGCTAGAGGAGTCATAAATTAAAAAAATTGTGTCAGGAATGTCTTTAAGTTTGCTAATGTTAGCCACCATAAGCTACTGGTCATATCAGAACAAGTTATACTGTAGAAGCAAAACTCCTCAGTGTAATGACATAAGCAAGTGTGTGTTTTATTGTTCAGTAATTCAACTTTTAATTGTAAACGGAGAGAAGTGGCATTTCTTCTTTTAAAAATGACAGTCTCATTTTAATCGATCATGAACATGTAATGTAGAAAGTTTAGCACCTGAAGAAATCAGCTTTACATAAAGGACTGAATGTGATCTGTCAAGTCTGATTGAATGACTAGGCAGAAAAAAAGGATGGAAAAGAAAGGGGATGGATCTATAATCAACCTGTCGGTTTAAAGGTTGCTGAGCTGGACTTAAAGAAGACGTTCTCTCCGTCCTTAGTGTTACTGTGCTGCAGGGTTTTGATTGACAGCAGGTGATCGGCCCATTTCTGAGCTGAAGCCGTCAACTCACTGCTAAGGGTCAACGGTGGTGTGTTGTGCTTCGCTCTGTAGGCATTATGGGCTTCCAGGAACTTCTGCTGAAAGCTTGCATCTGTAGATAAAAAGACGTTATCAATTGATGAACTTTCAGTGCTTAGAGGAAACATTTCTTTTTACACGAATTACTGAGGCTGACATGTTCAAACATTGTGGATTTAGACAGGATAAATCATGCCCTGTGATAATCCCAATCCTCTAAAAAGAATCCCTGAGCAGAAACGCACTAACCTGCCATTGTGTCTGTGGTTATGAAGGCTGAAAAGAAATAAGAACAGAATTAAATAATCAACAATAAATAATTAAAATCCACATGTATTCTGTAAAAAATATTAGCAAATGTGCTCAAGCATAGCATGGTGCTGATGAAAGGAGTCATGTCATACAGTTGAGAGCTTATCTAGCAGTAGTAAACACAAATTCCCTCCTGTGACTGCAGTAATCTCCAGCACTTACCTGGTTCAGGCTGCTTTCCTAAGGTCTGGAGGAATGTCCTGTAAAGAGACAGTTCCTGTTGCTGTCTGAAGCTAGTATTTATATCCATGAGCCAGACCTCTCCCTCCTCATCCGTATATAGGAGGAGACAGACACCCATCTTTTTTGAAAATGACTCATAGTGCATGCGATAATATTGTGCTGTTTTTCTGGTTCTTTGGTATTTTCTTTTGTTTATGGTTTGATTATGTGACCCTATTATTCCACAGATAATAGCCATGTCTACTGCTCAGTCTGGGTTACCACCCAGGAACTAAATGTTTTTTTTAAGCAATTAATACAGCAATTAAGCGCAGCAGACGTTTTGCCAAAGCATGCATGGAAACAAAGAACAGATGAGTGAAAGCATGGTGAGGTACAGACAAATAGGTTGTGGTAAACTCTCCTCCAGTAAATAACAGATTCCTTCCAACAGTGATCGTCTACAGTTGCTGGGGATTTTCAACGAGTTGAGGCCTGAACTAAACTCAGAAAAACACAAGTTCATTAGCTCACTATAAAACAATGTGTTCCTAGCCCCTTAAGGAAGGCTTATGTTTACCACAAATCCAGAAAATGTGCAGAATATCTAATTTTTGTGGGTTTCATGTCAGTGGGCAGGTAAATGTGTGTGGTTCGATTCAAAATCACATTGCACATGAACCCACAATGGCTAGTTTAATGTCAAATGTAAAGTAGAGAGCTTTAAGACTCTGTTTGAGTCACCTCGGTGCCCTGCCAGCAGTCAGTCGTACAAAGAACTTGAAGTTCTCCAGAGTTATTAGAGAATTAATAAGCAACTATACATCAGTAAATTGAGTTAAAAGAATGTGTTGTTTTGAGTGAAATGTCTTGATGACTCTTGGTCGATTGATTGACAGTTGCTCTGTCAACATCGGAAGTCAGCTGTCTCGCTGCTTATGTCCTACGCTGTCTGTAAAGGCAACATTGTAAAGGTGTCCTAAAGTTTCCCATGTCCCCTGACTGCTCTGCCCCAACTCTCTGCGATTTACAGAGTTTGCTGATTAACAGATAGCTTTACTTGTTGCTAGGGGTTGGACGAGACACTTAACCCAAGAGACGAGACAACATTCGAGATTGGGTTCACGGGACGAGAGATTTTACCACTATTTTTAAGAAACCTTTGATGCTAAATTATATATAAATTTTGAGTATTAAAGACTTTATTTCCTGCATTCTGACGAAGTTTTCTGTACCAGTTGGTGATTTTTTTTTTATTTTATAAAGAGAAACACAAAATTCAGGTGGCAGGTGACAATTAAAAATCTATAGCCTAACTATTACAGAATATAATGCTGTGCAGCTCTCAGGCATTGTGTTTTGCTTTCAGATCTGTTTCTCTTGTAGATCAACGTTTCTCATCTAAGAACATCCCTGCTGAGTCATGATTTACTTCCTCTTTGTGTCTTTGTTTGGGGAAGTAACCTCTTTAAATGTGAATGTGGCACCTTTTCACCTCAATAATATATTGTTGTTTTGTGTTTTTGTAACCAGCTCTTGTTGGTTTTGAGATTTCCAATCAACCTAAAATCATCAGTTCAAGTGTCTGTCGGTCAGATAGACCTATGCTACAGAGGCTATGAATACTGAAAAAAAGCAAGTGTAATTTCCATTCGACAACAGACATTTTGTAAAGTTATTATATTATTAGTCTACTGGTAAAATGTAAAATAATTTATTCGGAAGATTAATTTTGGAGACGAGACATCGTTGCTCACTTTCCCCACTCCTCTTTGTAATAGAACTAGATCCAAAGGTAAATCAATATACAGTAAACTCTGAAACTACATCACTACATGGAAGACTATTGTAAATCACTGAAACATCACAGTGACTCAGTGTGTTGTTGCCTCACAGCAAGAAGTCCTGGGTTTGACTGGGGCCTCTCTGTGTAGAGTTGTGAAGTTTTTTCTCACAGTCTAAAGACATACTAACAAGGTATACGGAGTACTCCATTTGTTTCCCTGGCAAAGCTGTACTTACTGCATGTCACCTACCCTACATTTGAGGAAAATACCTCACAAACTACCTGTTTGCAACTTTTGACTGTGCCGCAGTTCTCAGTTGAAACACTTCAAAAAATTTCCTAAGCATTCTCAGACTCTAGTAAAAACACCCTGCTATTTACAACATATGCTGCATAATTTAGTTGTTGTTTTCAGTGTTTATTTGGTGTTTTAGATTTTCTATGGCATCAACAGACAGATGGTGTAGCTGGTACATACTGTAGGGGAGACCGGGGGTTTGGTTGTAACATTTTTGATATCTCTGCCAATATTGTGAAACAAAGTGTTTACAGTGTTGATGAGAGGATAAAGAGGGATTATCCTTCCGGGCACAAGAAGAGAAAAAAACTCTTGCTAACCAAGCTGCACAGCGCTTCTCTAGATCTGTCTGAACAATGTTAAAGTGAAATACAACTAATTATTAAGTCTGATAAACTCAGACGGAAGATGGTGTTTACAAGCTGCAGCTCAGAAAAGATAAAGCATGTGAACATGCATTCATACGTGCATGAACATTAATTTATGTGCGCATGCACAAAATTAAAATTGCGCATTCCAGCAGCAAACTCTGTGTCAACCTGTGTTGGACTATAATACTTACTTTACCCAATAACTAGTAGTGTTAAGCTGATGATACACGGGCAACTTTTTCAGCAGTGTGGCTGGGCAGTCTTGCTAGTGGCAAGTCCGACGATGTTTTGAACGGATAGCGGGGTAGCGGGTGGCAGAGTGGTGGGAAAAGGAGATTACGATAGTAATTTTTACTCATTACCACTGACAGCTCCTGAAAACATGCCTGACATGGACTACACCTTTCCAAATCCCAAAGAGTCTCTTGTGGCCTGTAAAAGCATCTGATGCAGTTCCTCTGACTGACTGACGCCTCTCGGCAGGTACAGGCACATCATGCAGGTAGATGCGAAGGGAAAACGGCGCAGGCCTGCCTCCTGTTCATAGAAGTCGATGGAGGGCTTCCTGGGAAAGCCCAGGGGAGGAACCTTGTCTGCTCTAGTGATGAAAATCAGAAGGTCTTCGAATTTGAGTTCAGTCACTTTATCTGCCAGAAAAAACATAAGCATCTAAGTGACATTTGCATTTCTAAAATCAAATGTCAAACTTTACAAGATCAGGACTGTATTTCCTTTTATCACAAATGTAGAGAATATAAACCTGACTGGCTTCTGAGTACACTTCTGAGACAAAAGGTACTTTTGATCACATCTAAATTTGTACGTGCCCCTTGTTTTAATGGCTTTGGCTGCATTGCAGTAAGATCATTTTCATTTTCCTAAATTGGTAAAATAATAACACTTTGTATTTTCCTTCTCTCACAGCACATTTATGGATGTTTGTGTAGTGTTTCATAATTAGTTCTCTAACATTTTCATAAAGGAATAAAACGTACCTTCAATCATGTTAAGCACCATCTCCCAGCAGTAGATGGTGTCCTCTTCTGCCTCGTGATGGTTGCTGCCTCTCCTGCTGTAGTTGTAACTGAAGTTGCCTTGAAGGCTGCCTTTGACATGGGCTCTTGCATGTTGGTGAACAAAGGCAGGAAGGAAATCCAGTTCTTCCTCACCAGGTCCCACAACTTCCCAAATTCATTCATTACGTCTGTGAACTGGTGGATCATCTTGGCCGTTCTGTAAAGCGTCAGAGATAAAACATGTACATCACTGCATGCATGATTACAATATTAGAGGAAATTAAGTCTGTAGAACCAATCAATCAGATTGTCCTGTATAGCGCCTTTCGTACAAAATAACAGTACAAGGTGCTTCATATATGTTCAAATTCCAGCATAACCAAGTAACCAAAATAAAGTAAAGTCTGTTTGCAAAGTTATTAAGTAAGGCAAACTGAGAAAATAAAATGATAATTTAGTTGAGTAAAGAAATGTAAAACTCCCCAGCTCCTGTCTCACAGATACACTACAAGAATATGACTAGCTATTGGATGTCCAACTTTCCTGGACTCTCCCAGAGTTTAACAATTACATCTGTTATCTGTTATTAAGCTTTCCCACAGTTAGCCTGAATGTAATTTGATTTCATCTTGCAAGAGCTGACAAGTCCAGGGTTCTGAGTAAAATTCAGGCAAATACACTGAAGGAGGTGAAGACAGCAGTTGGCAGAAGCAGAAACAGGTGTATATTATTCCCCAGACTCATATTACACTGCCATTTGAGGTGAGTTTTTTCTGGCCAGCACTCATTTAATATTAGCACAATTCAATTCAATTCAATTTTATTTATATAGCGCCAAATCACAACAGTTATCTCAGAGCGCTTTTCATAAAAGAGCAGGTCTAGACCGTACTCTGTGATGTTATTTACAGAAGCCCAACAATTCCCACCAAGAGCAGCACTAGGCGACAGAGGCAAGGAAAAACTTCCTCTGATAACAGCTACTAAACAGGCTGTTTGTTTTGTCCGTCAAGATCTCAGAACCTGAAAGAACTCGAACTCTGCCAGAAACATCTCCACCAGATGGACCTGGGACACTTTCACAGTCTCTACCTGCTTCTTCATCATCCACACCACCGATGGCCACACCCATTACTTCACCATCAGCCATCAGATATGCAGTCTCACCTGCTGCCCCCACAGCAGTCTATGTAGGTCCATCCCAGTCCCCCGCACCATCAGCCAGTTGTCGACTAGTGCGCATTTTTGTCAAACCAGTTCGATCAAGTCGTCGACTAGTGCGCATTTTTGTCAAACTAGTTCGGTCAAGTCGTCGACTAATTCGAAAAATTTCAAACTAGTTTGATCAAAGTTTTTACTAGTTCAGTGCAAAGCCGAACTAGTTTGACAAAATGCCTTCCAATAGTTAACTAGTAAGAGCAAAATCAGCCTTGCTGACACAACCTGTCAATTCAGGTGCGGCTATCTAACTACATCTATTACTAGCTAATTGATGAGGTGCTGTTAGATAGCATTTGGGACACTAAACTTAGCTATACTATTTCTACTACTCAATAACTACAGTGTAAGTAAAACTAGATCAGCTGACACTGAACCCCATGCTGAGTTCCACAGCAGTGAAGTTACCAGTGTGCCCTGGTTGTGTAATGACGTTCACTCTATTAAACAAAACCTTCCATAACACATTAAATTGAGCTCTGACAGAAATGGTGTCCATCTTGAAAATGGTTGCCATCTTGAATTTTTGAGTGGCACACTTTTGTTGTGATTTGGCGCTATATAAATAAAATTTAATTGAATTGAATAGTCCTACTAGTAGACATACTAGTTAACTAGTAAAACATTTTAAGCCTTACTAGTTAACTAGTAAGGTGAAAAGAGGTGTTAACTAGTTAACTAGTCGGCATTTTGCACTCACTAGTTAACATGTAAACTGCTTCATGCAATGGAGCAGGCGGGACAAGGATTTTGATTGGTCAATGTTCAGATTGTGTGCTGGAGAGCCTTAAAGGGACAGTTCTGAATTGTAACAGAAGGTGTGTTACCTTGTTTTGTTTTGTATTATTATGAAATAGCAATTCACTGAATGCATTTTGGTATATTAAATGTACAACAACTCAATGCACATAAAACTAAGGCAATGTGACATTAATCTTTGTATCTTAGAGGATTTGCAGTTGCATAGAAGCATAGAAGTAAAACAGTTTCCATTTGCAATCCTCTTTTATTTATATTTGTTATTTATTATTAATATAATACAAATTATATACACAACAAAGGATATCTACATTTTGGGGAAATAAAGGAATAGCTTGTCACTGAAATTTAATTAAAAACTAGATAGATAGATAGATAAATAGATGTTGAGTACCACATTAAATTGTCAACGATGATGCAGTACTTTCATCTCAATTTCATTATTCATGTAGATCCTAAAATAGCAGACTCAATACTGCACTCTGATACTGCAGGTGAAGAGGCTTCTGCGTGCTTTTTACATGGTCAAATCTAACCAGCAGGTGGCAGCAGACATCTGGACGTAACGTAATGTCATGAGTTGCTGGAATCATGAGCCAGACATCACAAGAAGCTGCCGCAGAAAGTGGTTTTAATAATGTTGTTCATCGTGTTTGGAATGCGCTTGATGTTGCAAGACGGGAACTGGCATCGCAGAGGGACGAAGACAACCTGCTGAGAGCCACAAGAAGCACATTTAGGCGGTGAAGAAGAGCAGGTCCGATGGCAGGTAACTGGTCTTCTTACCAGAGCATTAGCATTAGCCTTACAGCCAGGCACGGATTTATGGGTGGGCCACCTGTCAATCTGAGTGGGCACATGCCCACCCAATCAGATTAATAAAAACAATTAATTTTTTCAATTTTTATAATAATAATTAAATAATTAATAATTTCATTTTAATAGTTTCTTGAGGACATTTAAAATGTAAAATATGTACAGAAGCTTCGAAAAATAGCTACAAAAGAAAAATATTATGTCGGCATATCATGTGTCAGTCCAGTGACGCTATCATGCAACACCCCGTTAGCGCCGACAGTTTGTGGCAGTTTAGTGCACCTTTAGAAAGCAGAGGCAACCTACCTAAGCTATGGCTAAACAGCTATCATTGACACACTTTTTCAAAAAACCACGTCTAGATGATGACATACTTTTGGACCATGTCATTCCTGAGGTGGATGATGGTCGTGAGACACTTAGTGGCTCTGGGAATGCCAGTGAACCTGCTGCATTTTCATCAAGTCATGCTAGCGTTGACGCTGCACTCCACCGCCACAGACTGCCACCAGCATCCAAAGAAACAACCGGACGCCATCGGATCTATCGGCATTGAAGGAACCTGCCACTCAGCCAAAGCTGTCAACATTTCCAGCTACTGTCATAAGTGGAAAACCACGCTCATTCAACAGCAACTGGTATGAGAAATTCAAATGGATGGAATACAGCAAAGAACGAGATGTAGTGTCTGTTTTCCCTGTTAGTTGTTAGTTTATTGGTGTCTCTATCTTCCCTGCTGTCTCTCTGTGTCTCGTTAATCCTGAGTCACCTGTGTTACTCCCACCCCGCTCGTTAACCCCTGTGTATAAATGTTAGTTTTTTTTGTTCATTCCATTCCATTGCAGTGTTTTGTTGTGTTCTGACGCTCTGCAGTGTATTGCCCGCCTTGTTCTGTCGTGTTGTGTCTCCCTGTTCCCCAGTGTTTTGTGGATTTTGTATTTTCCTTGTGGATCACTTTTATTTTGGATTATGGACACAGCCACTCAGTTGATCATTACTTGTTTCTCTGGATTTTCTGTTGGTTTACCTTTTGTTTGGATTTCCTGGACTCAGCTACTACATTGTAAGTGTGCTCGCTTTTTGTTGGATTAAACCCTTTGAACTGTACCTGCCTGTTTCCGTGTCTACATTTGGGTCCACCTACCTCCTGCCTCACCACACACACCGCATGAAAGAATGACCGGACCAGTCATGGACCCAGCAGACTTAACACTCTTGGCTGAGGATTTGAATGAGTGGTATTCAACTCTGGAGAGGTTGAACTCAGCCATCCAGGGATCAACTGACCTTAAACGCAGCCTATTCGTTTATGGGTTGATGGAGAGGATGATCTGTTCAAAGCTCAGGCTGCTGAACTATCCCCCCATGGTCAAGAAGTTAGCTGTGATTCGGCAGTTGAAAGAAGACTAACTGCAACTTCTGGACACTCCCGAGGGTTGTGTGGCTAGCATCAGTCTGCCTGATCCCCAGCCTGCTAGCATTCTAGTAGGTAGCCACCTGCCGGTCTCCCAGCCAGCTAGCACTCCAGTGGCTAGCACCCAACCTGAGCCTCGGCCTGCTAGTACTCCTGCGGCTAGCCCCCTGCCTGATTCCCAGCCTGCTGGCTGTAAGCTGGGAAGCCTCCACCTGTCCTGCTCAGCTAGCGCTGCTAGTCCTCCGCCTGATCTGCCAGTCTCCAGCCCGACTAGCACTGCTAGTCCTCAGCCTGTTCCCAGCGCTGCTAGCTTCAGGCCGTCTGTTCCCTGGCCTGCTAACCCCCAAAGGACTTATTCCCAGCCTGCTAGCTGCATGGTGGGAGGCTTCTTCCTGTCCCGGCCTGCAAGCACCCACCCTGCTAGCTGCCTGCCTGATTCCCTGCCGGCTAGCACCGTTAGCCACCCGTCTGATCTTCCCTCACCCGAGTCGGCTACAGCATCAAGGCTGGTCGGAGACTCCTGGACATCTAGCTCTCTGGTCCCTTTTTTGATGGACTTGGCGTTAGAGCCAGAGAGCCCAAGGACTGCTAATCCCCAACCAGTCAGCCAACCAGCTAGCTGTCAGCCAGTTAACCCCCTGATTACCGGCCAGCTAGCGCTGCTAGCAGCCTGCCTGATCCCCAGCCTGCTAGCGCTGCTAGCAGCCTGCCTGATCTCCAGCTGACTCCTGTTCCCTCATCGGTGGACCGACCAACACCAGCTCCGTTGGTGGTCCAGCCGACTCCTGTTCCTGTGTCGAGTCGGTGGTCATCAGCCCAGCTGTCTCGCCGGTGGTCGTCAGCCCAGCTGTCTTGCCAGTGGTCCTCAGCCCAGCAGCTCTGTCCGTGGTCCTCAGCCCAGCTCTGTCTCCTGAGGTCCCAAGCCCCCTACACCGGCCTCCAGCCTGACCTCCGGAGAGGTTCTGTCCCCGCCGCAGGCCTCCTGCCTGACCTCTGGAGAGGTCTCACTGTTGCCGTCAGCCTCTGGTGGACTCCCGCCGTCGCCTGCGACCTCTGCTGGGACCTCCGGGAAGGTTTCACCATTGTTGCCGGCCTCCTGCTTGGCCTCCAGCGGGTTTTCAGCCTCCGTGTTGGCCTTCCTGCCAACCCCCGGAACTCTGCCAGTTGGGTTAACCTCCGGGTCGTCCCTCCAAACTGTTCAGTCCTGCTGATCTGCCCGGCCTGTATGGGTCGTCCTCTGGGACGACCTCCTGAGCTGTGTTTCCCCCCTGGTTTGCCCGGCCTCATGGGTTGTCCTCCGGGACTTTTTGTGAACTGTTTGGTCCCTGTTCTCCCTCTGCCCTGCCTTCAGGCCACCCGCCTGATATCCTCTTTGTCCCTGTCCATCCGCTGTTTTTTCCCCTGCTTACTCTGGACTGTGTACCCATGGACTCTTTGAACTGTACCTGACTGTTTCCGTGTCTGCATTTGGGACCACTTATCTCCTGCCTCACCACACACACCGCATGACACAGAGAAGCCTGCGACAAACATGAAGCAAGCAAGCCCCATGCTGTGGCGCTAACTAAGCAAAAATCATACATGGTCAGTCATGCACCGCAAAGCTGCGGGACAGTTGTGAATCAGCTGTACGGTGACACCCCGTCATTTGTGGAGCGAAACAGGGAGCATGTTAAAGTTGTGTTGGACATTGCCATGTTATGTGCCAAGCTCTTCAAGTTCATGTCAAAATATGCTTCGGAAATTGAAAATAGACTGAACAAGCTGCCCCGAAATGCCACCTTCATGAGCCACCACATCCAGGATGAGCTGCTTGAAGCTGCAGTATCGATCCTACTCTGTAAAATAAAGACTGGACTGCATGGGCAATATTTTGCCATACTTGCGGATGAGTATAAGGATTTAGCTAAACGTGAGCTGGTTGCAGTGTGTGTGTGATTCATACATGGAGGAATCATCAAAGAACAGGCGGTGGGCTTTGTTGAGGCCGCAGATCTGTCAGTGCAAGGGATATCACAGAAAATCCTGGAGGTCCTTCAACCACTCAAACTGGATCCTGCTCTCTGCGTCGGGTTCTGTTTCGATGGAGCATCGGTCATGTCGGGGCACAAGGAAGGGGTACAGTTTATTTTGAAAGAAACATTTCCTAAAGCCATCTATGTGCATTGCAATTCTCATTGGCTAAACTTAGTGCTAAGGCGTCCAAAATCAGGGTCAGTGCATAAGATTTTGCAGTTGCTTGAAGTACTACTGGATTTTCCAAAACTAGTGGACAAAGTAAAATCGACCAGCTGTTGCAACAGTTGCAAACGAAAAAGTATGTTTTCATGCTTTTAACGTTTTGCAAACTGTTTGAAAACAGAGATTTTGCCACCAAGGGGCTGCAGAGCTCAACGCTGTGTGTGACGGACTGTATTTCACTTATTGAAACACTTAAAGCTACATATGCAACTTTATGAGAGGATTCGAAGGGTGACTTTGTTGAAGTGCACAGGCTGACAGAAGAGCTGATGGAAAAGCACGAGATAGCTAACTGGGACATGGTTGCTTCTCGTGAACGCATGCTGCCTTCAAAGTTTCATGACTCTGTTGTGACCACAACGCTGGGAAAGACCTCGGCTGTCAGAAGCACTGAGGATTTAAGGGCCCTGTGGAACTGCATCATTGACCGACAGATAACAGAGTTAAACTGCAGGTTTAAAGACGACACCTACGGTGTAATGAGAGCCTCGGCCTCTTTCGCACCTGGAACTGCCACTTTTGGAGTGAAAAACATTTTAAATGATCCGTGTGCTTTGTATGGCATTGACATTGCTGATGCTGAACATGCAGTATTCATCCAGCACATCAGACGGAAAATGGATAAGGAGAACTTCCCCACATTAATCGAAGTACTGGATAGCTGCCCTGCCAACATTTTCCCCAACATCAATCGTTTGTTGAGGGCCATCATAACACTGCCTTTAACATCCTGCAACGTAGAGAGACTTTTCTCCGCAACAAACAGGATTCAGACGTGCCAAATGAGATCATCCATGCTGACTGGACGCCTGAACAACTTGGCACTTCTGTCGTTTGAAAGATAACTTATTGACAGTTCGGATTATGATGACATAATCAACATTTTCAACTCAAAGCCCACTTTTTGTGTTGTAATGTTCACTGTCTCCTGCTTTGACATTTGTTTACATTTTGTGAATGCACCTCTGGCTCTGTGTCTCGAAATACAGCTGACTATATTTCCATAGCACACCTGTTTTCTTATGTCATGATTCCTTTTAAAACATTGAATCAGCTCGTTCTCCTGTGAATTTTTATCTTCACGAGTCGACCACACACTCTCCGTGTGCGCACTGACTTAGTGTTGTGATAGTCTACATGCGTGTCGCGTGTAATGACAGATTAATAGATCACCTTCAGGTTTAAAGCAGGCGGGAGGGCTGACTGACATGAGTACAAGGCATAGGCCTATTTAAATTCACTACCGATCTGCTATAGTTGACATATTTATCAGTCGTGTATATAAGCTTAAAAAACCGAGGCCCCTTCGTATATTCACCAGGCCCACCTATTAATGACGTTCTGTATCCGCCACTGATTACAGCAAAGTTTAACATTACCGAGTTCATTTTTACTGTGTCTGCTAACTTGCAAGTGGCTCCCAATTACTTCACGTGTGATCTTTTGCACTTAACGTTGAAGCTGAAACAGTTTGCATTAGCTAGAACAGCTGGTTAGCTGCTGTGTAAGTTACAGTAAGTAAGGTTAAGTTAGGAAAAAACTAGTAATATATATATATATATATATATATACACACATACATATATCAATTAATGGTAGAATGTTAATCAGATAACATGACAATGTGCAGATATAGTATTTAATATACCTTTAGTGTCAAATAGGTATATAAATAGATAATTATATAGTCATCCATAACTGTTCTCCCTCCTGGCCAAAGTTAATCAGTGAAGTGAAACAGTTAAACAAAAATGCCTGAGAGGAAACAATATGTAACACTGTTTTTGTATAGAAACACAAGCACCTGCAAATAGGACGACTGGAGTTTGAAGAGTAAAGCTCTTCCTGTTGCCAAATGCTGACCACATTGTCCTTCCACCTCATGCAGAATGCTGTAAACTAACCAGAGTGGGCTTAGGTAATGTACCTACTGTATTTGTTTTGAATGTAAACATGCACTATGAGTTTATTTATTTACACACAGAATGCACACTCGTCAACATTGCTGTGGATTGGACAGTGTTGGATATGACGTTTATTTATATCTGAACTCTAAATGTGATTATTTTGACTATTGCCATAGTGATATGATTACAATATTAGAGGAAATTAAGTCTGTAGAACCAGTCAATCAGATTGTCCTGTATAGCGCCTTTTGTACAAAATAACAAGGTGCTTCACATGTGTTCAAATTCCAGCATAACCAAAATAAAGTGAAGTCTGTTTTTCAAAGTAAGGCAAACTGAGAAAAAAACGATAATTAAGTTGAGTAAAGAAATTTAAAACTCCCCAGCTCCTGTCTCACAGATACACTACAAGAATATGACTAGCTATTGGATGTCCAACTTTCCTGGACTCTCCCAGAGTTTAACAATTACATCTGTTATTAAGCTTTCCCACAGTTAGCCTGAATGTAATTTGATTTCATCTTGCAAGAGCTGACAAGTCCAGGGTTCTGAGTAAAATTCAGGCAAATACACTGAAGGAGGTGAAGACAGCATTTGGCAGAAGCAGAAACAGGTGTATATTATTCCCCAGACTCATATTACACTGCCATTTGAGGTGAGTTTTTTCTGGCCAGCACTCATTTAATGTTAGCACACTGGAAAAGTTACTAAACAGGCCATCAAGATCAGGTCACTCCCTGTGCTCCTACAGCACCCATCAGCATGCCATCGGTCACATCCAACAGTAGTTCACATGCAAGTTCCCAGTCCCCTCCCCTTAATGCCATGTCCCTGTCTTCAACAATGGACAGTGATGGAAGCTCACCGAGCAGAGACATGAAACAAATGCATTTTTTAAGGCCTGACTAACGTAATACTGACACTGAAACTAAAGAAATCTTATTTTATATAACTCCTGTCAATCACCTTGTTATTGAGGATCTTGAGGACGTGGAGGAGGATGACATTATTGCAGTTCCTTTTGAAAGTGACAGTCCTCCATTGGTAGGTTGAATTTTTTTTACGCTGCATTCAACTGGGAGAATATTTTTTGCCCATTTAAATTGTTAATGACAATGCATTACACATACCCTAAATTAAAATAATTAGATATTGCCACTATTTAAAAAGGAAAGTCAAAGCTCACCAGACCAGCCATTTTTGCCAGTCATTTCTGATTTACTTTATACATTTGATATACTTCAGGAAGATGTGGATCTTGCCATAATTTTGAGCAGTTTTCAACAGGATCACCTTTCTGACGATCGGGTATCCACCATTTGTGTCAGGAGGAGAAAGCTTCTGGAGAGTGCCCTTCAAGCAATCTCCAGAAACACTTTCTGTTGGACCCACTCACCACTTATTGAGTTTGTAGGAGAAGAAGCAGATGATATGGGGGGACCGAATACCTAAAGTAATTTCTTTAGTGTTTTATAACAAATGTTTGCATGATTTCAAGGGAGCTGCACAGTAATACACATTGTTGTATTTGTCTTTTCTGTGGATTTACTCTAGACTCCTGATGATAGAGGTACAGACCTCCCTGGGCATTTTTGAGGGAAAGGCTGGCCAGCTCTTTCTTAGTTATGACCAAGCAGCACTAGACCAGCATAAATATTTTAGAGGTGGCAACCTCATCGCTTGGTCGATTGCCCACGGAGGTCCGTGTATCAAAGCCCTGGACCCCAGCCTCTTCCAGCTGATGTGCGGACAGGAGCCTCCACTAGAGCAGTTTGACTGGTGTGTGCTGCCTGACCCAGATGTGCAGAGCAAAGTCAACACGATACTTAGTAGTTATCATGTTAATATTTATTTGGATATTAAACAACCATTTGTTTTACTTCTGGTCGCAGTTGACAAAATAACGTAATAACATTTAATGTCTAAATCTTAGCAGGACAAACATTTGCTCAAGCTGGGACTCCTGCTACATTATTCTCACTCAGATTTCTGTCCAAGATCCTACAGTGCAAGACTGCAGGGGACCTGACTCAGCTCCAGCAAGACCTGGGGGACTGGATTGCAGAGTGCGGTGTCCCAAGTGTATTTAGTGCCACCGCTGAAGACATACCAAAAGTCTACTCGTATGTGGTGAAGCACTACTTCTTTCTAAGGGAAACACATACACAAATGAAATAAGCTTTACAGTTGTAACTACTACAAAACACTGTCAAAAGAAAACACTTGTAATGTATGCTTGTACAGTGTTAGCCGGAAATTTGTAGTGTAAATATGGAATATATAAAACTAAATCTGTGTTAAGCGATTGTTACTTTTGTTTACGAATGTAGAAATACTTGTAAAATGTGACAAAACCTCAAGATTGTTACATGCTAACATGTGAACGTTTGGAATCACTGAGTATGTTTCTGCATATATGTTTTGGGTTAGCGTGTGATACTTTTATTCCCCAATATAGCATCAAATTAATCAAAAACAATGATGATGTTGCAAATTACCAGGACAGAAAGAGAAGCTGTGAGCTGAGGATCAGTTAGACATTTGTGTCTTGTTTGTCAAACAGCAGACAGATGTACTGGACCTTTGTGCAGGTGTGGGTTCTCTCTTCTCTTTCTGTTCTGGTCAACTGAAACTGGCAGCCATTGTAAACATAGAAAGAAGAAACAGTGATTTTATACAGTAATAGTAATTTGTAACATTATCATTATGATGTAGTTGATCAGTCTTTCCAAAAAACAAAAAACAATAAGTGATTCCACACTTGTGCACGGTGATGTACATGTTTTATCTCTGTCGCTTTACAGAACGGCCAAAATGATCCACCAGTTCACAGACGTAATGAATGCATTTGGGAAGCTGTGGGACCTGGTGAGGAAGAACTGGATTTCCTTCCTGCCTTTGTTCACCAACATGCAAGAGCCCATGTCAAAGGCAGCCTTCAAGGCCCTCTTCAGTTACAACTACAGCAGGAGAGGCAGCAACCATCGCGAGGCAGAAGAGGACACCATCTACTGCTGGGAGATGGTGCTTAACATGATTGAAGGTACGTTTTATTCCTTTATGAAAATGTTAGAGAACTAATTATGAAACACTACACAAACATCCATAAATGTGCTGTGACAGAAGGAAAATACAAAGTGTTATTATTTTACCAATTTAGGAAAATGAAAATGATCTTACTGCAATGCAGCCAAAGCCATTAAAACAAGGGACGTGTACAAATTTAGATGTGATCAAAAGTACCTTGTGTCTCAGAAGTGTACTCAGAAGCCAGTCAGGTTTATATTCTCTACATTTGTGATAAAAGGAAATACAGTCCTGATCTTGTAAAGTTTGACATTTGATTTTAGAAATGCAAATGTCACTTAGATGCTTATGTTTTTCTGGCAGATAAAGTGACTGAACTCAAATTCGAAGACCTCCTGATTTTCATCACCAGAGCAGACGAGGTTCCTCCCTGGGCTTTCCCAGGAAGCCCTCCATCGACTTCTATGAACAGGAGGCAGGCCTGCGCCGTTTTCCCTACGCATCTACGTGCATGATGAGCTTGTATCTGCCGAGAGGCGTCAGTCAAGAGGAGGATCTTCATCAGATGCTTTTACAGGCCACAAGAGACTCTTTGGGATTTGGAAAGGTGTAGTCCATGTCAGGCATGTTTTCAGGAGCAGTAGCACGAGAAGCCTTGATAAGCAGAGGCTCCCAGTCAGTTAGCACCGCCTGAACCAAAGAAACCAGTTTATGGGCTTTTCCCCTGGCCATGACCGAAAGTTTGTGTGTGTCGTTTACACTTAAATCATGCACTGGTGTTTGCACATAAAGTGTATCATGTTCTCTGAAGAATTTTCTGAATCTCTCTCACACACACAAGGTACCTGTCATTTAAGTCTGTTGTTCCATCCATTATATTTTGAAGGTGCTGCTGTTTTTCAGAGCGCAGGTTGTTGAGTGGTTGTAACACAATTGCTGCTCGTTCAAGATCTTCATGTTTATTTGTAGCTGGGTGAGCTGGATGCCGTGTCTTGCCAGGCCAGCTTCCAGATTTTCTTGGCTGTAAGGGTCATCTCCAAAGATGTTGTTGAGAGCTGTTGAGTCCTGTTCACTGTTGGCTAACATGCCCTCCATCCAAATTTGTGTTGGCGTGCGGTTGTTAGCCGATGTGATTCTGTGGTTATTCCAAGCACGTCTGAATAAATCGAGTCGTTTCTGGATTTCTGTCTTATAAACTATTTGTAATGACATTTTCGTTATTCTCAGGGTTCAAGATTTGCTCATCTTCAAAGGAATAGAACAGCGTGTAGAAGTAGTGCACAACCTGCTGGAAGACATCTCTCCAAAGACGTTCAATACGTTGGTTGTGTACAGACTGGCCCTGCTGAAGGTTCATTAAGAGAGCAACTAGAGTGTTTTCCCCTCCGTGGTCCGATCTAATTCTGGAGGATAACCCATACAGACAGGTGGTGCGAACAAAAGAAGTCAACACTGTCAAAGCTGTGTTGTCTGTGCTGCAGTTGATGTAAGTTATTAGTCTGGAGTTCCCATCAATACCAGCATGTGTCACAAACCCCCACCTGAAAAACATTCAAAATAATACAGAATAATGGATTAATTCATTACATGTAACCCTATATATGTTATTCTACTCTACCTATAGATTTTATAACTGATTTGAACACATGCACAGTGAAATTGATTCTGCACAACCCATCCAATATGGCTCCCTAATATTCCCACCAGTACACAGAAATCCAACAGCGGACCCCTGATTACCGAATGAGACGCATATGGCCATCTATGTGCCAGAGACTATTCGGAAAGGGCACATAGTATGTTCTCCTGGCCACAGTCTGGCTCCATTTCTGGGCTGCAGCAGCTGGATCAATGTGGTTAAAGACCTCTCGACCTCTTCTCCTTGGTACTACAATCCCATCAGCATGCAGGTACACCCGTATCATCTGAAAGGAGTTCGGAAAAAGACAATTAAGACAAAGTACATAAAGGATTTACATAAAACCAAACAGGGAATATGTTGTTGTATGCTTACTTCTGAGCCTGATCTTGGAAACTTGTTGTGGAGTCTCCTGACGTGTTCCTCCAGGTAAGCATCACTAATAGGAGTTAATCTGTTTCTTGCTGAAATCTGGAAAGACTTCATTTCTTTATGCAGGTATGAGGAGGAGCAGCCCAACATCCTTGCCATAGCTCTCACTGTGAAGCCTTGAGTGAGGAGCAGCTCAGTTTGTTCCCTTGTAATATCAAGAGCAGGTCTCCCTCTCCTTCCTGAAACATGGAAATAAAATAAATCAGGCACATCAATGAATTATTATTTCCTCAAGCCATCTGTGTCAAGGGTCATGATCTAAAATGAGAAATTAAATAAATAAATGGTGAATTTTTATTATTGCTAATTAATCCAGAAACCTTTTAAAACTCTTGAGCAATAAAATTGCATATATTGGAAGTTAAATGCTTAATATTACCCAATGTACCTTTTAAACGCGGACAACTATTGAGTCACTTCATAAGGGTATTTAAATCTACACAATGCCAAAATAAGGAGAAATTATTATTATCTAGTGTAAGTGGATAGACTTTTCACAGTTTGCTGATCCAATAAACATGTCTTTAAACAAGCCTTATGTCCAGTAAGTCAGGTATATGTTAAAGCTTTGTAAAAATAAAATGAAAAATCAAACTGAACAGGTAATTTTCAAAAGATTTGGCTATAAATAAAATAAAAATACACTATGCACACATCGTGGAGTATATTTTTTTTTGTCCACATCTGACAAAACAGTGAAATAATATTATAGATTAACTCACCTGAATGCAAACAATGTGCTGCATGGAAACCACCGCGTAATGCGTTTGAAGCTGCGGGTGCGGTGATGACAGACCTGAGATCTGTCAGACTCTGAACTATATCCCGCATGGCATCGGCGCTAATAACATCTTCAACTCTTCTCATGTTAGCAATAGAGATGTCGATAGCATGCACTTCTCTTTGACCTGCAGATCCTTGATGAAATTCTCGCTCAATTCCAGTACATCGTCTTCTAATGCGTCTTAGGACAGCGTCCACCATGTTTGCGTTTGAAATAATTCCTCAACCAATTATTTTGAAATGGGCAGCTTCCTTGTATGCCCCTATTCCTGCCTCCTAATTAACATTTTGTGCAAGTAGTTAACTAGTTGACATTTTGTTGTTCACTAGTACTAGTTAACTAGTTGGCCTTTACTAGTTAACTAGTAAGGTCCATATTGAACGATACTAGTTAACTAGTAGACATTTTTGCATTGACTAGTTAACATGTATGCGGCAACAAGAAGCCACTAGTAGTACTAGTTGCATTTCCTCAGGTCAACATGTTAACTTGTGCGTAAAATGCAAATTAATTGGGCGGGATTATGACAAAATCCTGAGTCCTGGTTGGTTAGAATTTCTAATTTTGAACTGGAGAGCCAATGGGAAGACTCTTTGGTCAAAACAGGCTTTTACTAGTTAACTAGTGGACATTTCAGCTCGTACTAGTACTAGTTAACTAGTATGACAATTTTTGCCTCACTAGTTAACTAGTAAGACCTAAAATGCCTCAACTAGTGTTACTTTTTTGACTTTTTGGACTTTACTAGATTATAGTAATAATAATAATAATAATAATCCTTATTTGTAGAGCACTTTTCAAAAACAAGTTACAAAGTGCTTTAACAAGTGTAAAGAATAATACAAAAAAAGATAAGAGCATGAAAATTTAATATAAAATTAGTAAAATACAATAAAATAAAAGGGATAAAATAAAGTCAAATAAGATCGGGAAAGGCTCTCCTATAAAAGTATGTTTTAAGAAGGGACTTAAAAGAGTTCACTGACTCAGCCGACCTGATTTCCTCGGGCAGGCTGTTCCAGAGCCTCGGGGCCCTGACAGCAAACGCTCTGTCCCCTTTAGTTTTCAGTCGAGACTCTGGAACAGACAACAGACCTCTGCCCGAGGATCTCAAGGTACGTGCTGGTGCGTATGGGACTAAAAGGTCAGAAATATAACAAGGCGAGAGGCCATGAAGAGCTTTAAAAGTGATCAATAGAATTTTAAAGTCAATTCTAAAACATACTGGGAGCCAGTGTAATGAAGCTAAAATAGGAGTAATGTGGTCATATTTCTTTGTTCTGGTTAAAAGCCTGGCAGCTGAGTTCTGGACAGTCTGGAGTCGATCAATAGATTTTTGGGTTAAACAGGTGAAAAGGCTGTTGCAATAATCCAGGCGTGATGAGATGAAGGCGTGTAAAATGGTCTCGGTGTCCTTAAAAGTTAACATAGATCGAATTTTAGCTATATTTCTAAGTTGATAAAAACATGATTGAACAAGCTTTGTGGTGTGCTGCTCGAAATTTAAATTACTATCAAACCAAACACCAAGGTTCTTTGCCACAGGCTTAATGTGATTTACTAGGGAACCAGCAGATGGCAGTATTTGATTTGCCATCTGCTGAGACCCGATGACCAGGATTTCTGTTTTGTCTGAGTTCAGCTGGAGGAAATTATTTGACATCCATTTTTTAACTTCACAAAGGCAGTTGTTAAGTGAACTCAGCATTCCAGGGTCTGTGGATCTGACGGGCAAGTATATTTGTGTGTCATCAGCATAAATATGAAAAGAAATGCCATGTTTATGGAAAATATGTCCAAGGGGAAGCAGATACAAGGAAAACATTAAAGATGCAAGCAGCGTTGGGCGGGCCCTCGCACTTGTAAGCGCGTCCGCGCGTGAGCCGGCCGAGTCGCACATTCTGGAGCTCTGCCGGTGCGGCTGTGAATTTCCTACGCGTTTCCGACGCCGCATGAATGTGCTATATGTCACTTCCTGTGTCCCCTATGTGGAGCTACATAGCACTTGCCGCTATGAATATAAATCGGTATTGACGTGTAGATGTCTGCGGGGTGGGAGAGTTATCAAGCACGTAAAGTTTGTTTCAGATGTGAACATGTACACTGAACAATAATGTACCCAAACAATAAAATAAATTCCTTTTATATTTCCCTGCCTTGTTGTTTATGTGTACATACAGAGGAAGAATGTGAGAACAGCACACATTTCATCGTTACTGTGTGTTAGAGCATGGGAGAACAGTGGATACTTTTAATACAGCCCACACCCCTAATACTGTGTAACTATAACAAGTAGAGAACAGAAGAAAAAGATGTTCTTTCTTTACAACTGTCTGCATAGCTTATTCATATTGTGTAATGAATGAAAATAAATAGGCCTACTAGGCTCCTCTCTACTTTGACATTTAAGATTAGCTTGTTTGATCCACCTTCATACACATGTGACATTACTGTACAACTTGAGGAAAGGTGAGTTGTTTTCTGCTCCAGCCTGCCTAAAAGAAAAGCGTTTTTGGGATTAAATGGACTTTATTAGCTGCTGCAGTGCAGGATGAACTCAGAATAGACCCATTTCTCACCTTATTATTCTAAATCATGCAACGAAGAAGAAGAAATGCATAAGAAATCCTGGGACAAAATCTGTCCACAAATACTGTACAGCATGTAGTCTGATGATCAAGACTTGTGTTATAGCTGACTTGGGCAGTGAAATGTTTTTTTAATTCATGTGGTCATAGTTGTCCACAACTCAAATCAGAATATAAGAAGAAATGTTTTATACCACCTCAAGAAGGCTTCCTATCAGAAAGGTAGGAAGGTATTTCAAATGTACAACTGCAGTACTTAAATCTAAGTAAAGTAATTTCCCTGACATTTTTGTGTTACTTTACTTTTAATAGACCCATGTAAGAGGTTTTATACTTCCTGTGAGTATAATCCAATCAATCTTATTTTCATACTGTATATCCGTTGTGTAATTTGATAAATTGTGTTGTATGTCGTGCTCGCATCTCAGAGAAGACTCTGACTGCAACATGCGTCTTTGTAAAGAGAGAAACGGACAGAAAAAGTCTCTAACTCTGCCTGTCAGCTCGCTCTGCTCCGTTAAAACTGAATTTACCATACAGAATTGAATACGAGTGCACTCCAGATTTAGCTGCAGCCAGCTGACCGTGTGCTTCTCCCTATACCGCAGTTCTGTGTCCATGCATGCAGCAAACTGAAAGCACTGTCTGTCGGAGCGTCTACGTGAAAAGAGAAGGAAGACATTGCTGGTAGTATTGTCACACAGCCCCTCCTCATTTGCATAATGAGACAGAAATTTAAAAAGGACAGGCAGAAATAAATACCATGGGTGAAAATAAATAAGGTAGAAAAATACAAAGGAAGAATAAAACAGACAAAAATATTAAAACACACACATAAATAAATACATTAAAAAAATTAGTAATAAATAAAGTTGAAGATTATAACGGAGAATAAATAAATAAGGTAATTATAACAAAGGTGAATAAGTAAAGGAACTAATTAAAATATATACATTTATGTCTCCTTGTATAATTTAATTACTGCCAACATTTATTTATTTACTTATTTTTTTGTGTATTTAATTGGAAGCTTATTTGTTTATTGAGCATTTATTTATTTCTGTATTTATTTCTGACTGTGTCAGGATCGGTCCTCCATAGTGGGGTGGGAGAGTTATCAAGCACGTAAAGTTTGGTTCAGATGTGAGCATGTACACTGAAGTTACAACAACTTCCTGTGTCATGGCGAAGACTTGATCTCTGACGCCACGCCACGGACACACCCATTGACGAAAACTCGCAAATAGCACAACTTTTCATCTTCAATGCCTTTAGAAGGCACAGCACAAATTTGAGGTCGGTCTGACTAAATCCCTAGGAGGAGTTCGTTAAAGTACGAAGTGTGTAAATCATCCAAAATTTGACGTAAAATTCAAAATGGCCGACTTCCTGTTGGGTTTAGGCTATGGCTCCAAGAGACTTTTTTGTGCGTCTGGACAAGATACACGTACCACAGAAAATTCGTGCACGTAGGTGAAACGTGCGGCGGGGGCTGCTTCGTTAAAAGTCACTTCCTGTTGCCAGCAGGTGGCGCTATGACTGTGGGTGAATGTCAGCATGTACATGTGTTCAGGGCGGGACTCTCATCCTACATGTACAGTTTGGTGCAGATGTGAGCATGTACACTGAAGTTACGACAACTTCCGTGTCATGGCGAAGAGTTGATCTTTGACGCCACGCCACGGACACGCCCATTGACGAAAACTTGCAAATAGCACAACTTTTCATCTTCAATGCCTTTAGAAGGCACAGCTGAAATTTGAGGTCAGTCGGACTAAATCCCTAGGAGGAGTTCGTTAAAGTACGAAGTGTGCAAATCATCCAAAATTTGACGTAAAATTCAAAATGGCCGACTTCCTGTTGGGTTTAGGCTATGGCTCCAAGAGACTTTTTTGTGCGTCTGGACAAGATACACGTACCACAGAAAATTCGTGCACGTAGGTGAAACGTGCGGTGGGGGCTGCTTCGTTAAAAGTCACTTCCTGTTGCCAGCAGGTGGCGCTATGACTGTGGGTGAATGTCAGCATGTACATGTGTTCAGGGCGGGACTCTCATCCTACATGTACAGTTTGGTGCAGATGTGAGCATGTACACTGAAGTTACGACAACTTCCGTGTCATGGCGAAGAGTTGATCTTTGACGCCACGCCACGGACACGCCCATTGACGAAAACTTGCAAATAGCACAACTTTTCATCTTCAATGCCTTTAGAAGGCACAGCTGAAATTTGAGGTCAGTCGGACTAAATCCCTAGGAGGAGTTCGTTAAAGTACGAAGTGTGCAAATCATCCAAAATTTGACGTAAAATTCAAAATGGCCGACTTCCTGTTGGGTTTAGGCTATGGCTCCAAGAGACTTTTTTGTGCGTCTGGACAAGATACACGTACCACAGAAAATTCGTGCACGTAGGTGAAACGTGCGGTGGGGGCTGCTTCGTTAAAAGTCACTTCCTGTTGCCAGCAGGTGGCGCTATGACTGTGGGTGAATGTCAGCATGTACATGTGTTCAGGGCGGGACTCTCATCCTACATGTACAGTTTGGTGCAGATGTGAGCATGTACACTGAAGTTACGACAACTTCCGTGTCATGGCGAAGAGTTGATCTTTGACGCCACGCCACGGACACGCCCATTGACGAAAACTTGCAAATAGCACAACTTTTCATCTTCAATGCCTTTAGAAGGCACAGCTGAAATTTGAGGTCGGTCGGACTAAATCCCTAGGAGGAGTTCGTTAAAGTACGAAGTGTGCAAATCATCCAAAATTTGACGTAAAATTCAAAATGGCCGACTTCCTGTTGGGTTTAGGCTATGGCTCCAAGAGGCTTTTTTGTGCGTCTGGACAAGATACACGTACCACAGAAAATTCGTGCACGTAGGTGAAACGTGCGGTGGGGGCTGCTTCGTTAAAAGTCACTTCCTGTTGCCAGCAGGTGGCGCTATGACTGTGGGTGAATGTCAGCATGTACATGTGTTCAGGGCGGGACTCTCATCCTACATGTACAGTTTGGTCCAGATGTGAGCATGTACACTGAAGCTACGACAACTTCCGTGTCATGGCGAAGAGTTGATCTTTGACGCCACGCCACGGACACGCCCATTGACGAAAACTTGCAAATAGCACAACTTTTCATCTTCAATGCCTTTAGAAGGCACAGCAGAAATTTGAGGTCGGTCGGACTAAATCCCTAGGAGGAGTTCGTTAAAGTACGAAGTGTGTAAATCATCCAAAATTTGACGTAAAATTCAAAATGGCCGACTTCCTGTTGGGTTTAGGCTATGGCTCCAAGAGACTTTTTTGTGCGTCTGGACAAGATACACGTACCACAGAAAATTCGTGCACGTAGGTGAAACGTGCGGCGGGGGCTGCTTCGTTAAAAGTCACTTTCTATTGCCAGCAGGTGGCGCTATGACTGTGGGTGAATGTCGGCATGTACATGTGTTCAGGGCGGGACTCTCATCCTAGATGTACAGTTTGGTCCAGATGTGAGCATGTACACTGAAGTTACAACAACTTCCTGTTTCATAGCGAATCATCGACGCCACGGACACGCCCATTGACGAAAACGCGCAAATAGCACAACTTTTCATCGTCAATGCCTTTAGAAGGCACAGCAGAAATTTGACGTCGATCCGACTAAATCCCTAGGAGGAGTTCGTTAAAGTACGAAGTGTGTAAATCATCCAAAAATGGCCGTAAAATTCAAAATGGCCGACTTCCTGTTGACTTTAGGCTATGGGTTCTTGAGGCTTTTTTGTGCGTCTTGATATGATACATGTTCCCAGAAAATTTCGTACATGTAGGTTGAACGTGAACGAGGGGCTAATTTTTTCCAATTTTCTAGGTGGCGCTAGCGAGTCATTTTGCCACGCCCATGTGCGAAACTTGTAGAATACGAAATTTTTCACCGGTTCTGACATGTTTGCAAATTTTGGTGAGTTTTCGAGAATGTTTAGGCCATGTCAGTTGAGCCTACTTTGCAGAAAAAAAAAAAAAAAAAAAAAAAAAAAAAAAAATCCGAGCAGATTCAATAGGGACCTCACACGGTCGTGCTCGGGCCCTAAAAATGGGTCCTAAGACCGACCCCTGAGGCACACCATATTTAACTGGACAAAATGAAGAGACATACAGTAGTTGTTTACAGACACGCAAAACTTCCTATTTGACAGGTAGAATGAAAACCATTCTAGAGCAGTACCAGAGATCCCCACCCAGTGCCTCAGTCTGTCTGAGCATTGTAGCTCTCACTAGTTAACTAGTATATAAATTTGTCAGCCACTAGTTAACTAGTAAGCCGAATTTACGTTCAACTAGTTAACATGTTAAAGCTTTTGCTGCTCCCTAGTTAACTAGTACATCTTTGTGCTTTACTAGTTGGGTCCAGATGGCCACTAGTTCGCCAGAAAGCCAACTAGTTGAGACTTTTGGTCTACTAGTTTGACAAAATGGCGAACTAGTTCTGCCAAAGACCGAACTAGTAAAGGGAAATAAAGTTTGATATCCAGGATATGGAATAAATGCTCAAGCGGCTTTCCATACGAGCCGGCATTTTCCACCACATACCTGAGGAGCTGAGAAAAGGCACCGAGGCTGCAGAGCCGGAGCGAAGGTGAAGGCTAGACTAGCGGCTAAGCGGTGGAAGTACAAGCCCTCGGTTCCGTCGATAGTGATGGGGAATGTGAATTGTCTGACCAACAAGATGGATGAGCTGGCTGCCATTGTGAGGACGGACAGGACGTTCAGGGAATGCAGTTTACTTTGCCTCTCTGAAACCTGGCTAACCCAGAAAACCCCCGGAAGCTAATGTGGATCTACTGGATTCACTACAGTGAGAGCGGACCGGGACTGTGGACGCAGCGGCAAAAGCAAAGGAGTGGGACTTGCGCTGTTTATCAACAACAGATGGTGTAACCAGGGGCATGTTACGGTGAAGGAGGTCATGTGCAACAGACACATTGAGTTGCTGGCGGTAGGACCGTACTACATGCCTAGAGAGTTCTCCCATGCCATTGCTGTTGTTATTTACGTCCCTCCGCGTGCGCATGCAGAGACCGCGTGTGACGTAATACACGCCACCATCGCGAGACTGCAAACACAACATCCAGACGCATTCCTCGCCATCTCCGGGATTTCAACCACGTGACACTGGACTCCACACTGTCAGACTTTCACCAGTTTGTAAGCTGCCCCACCAGGAAGAACAGGACATTAGACCTCCCGTATGCCAACGTGAGGGAAGCTTACATTGCCACCTCTTTGCCCCCACTGGGAAAGTCTGATCATAACCTGGTCCTGCTCACGCCACAGTATAAACCACAGATCCAGAGACAGTCCACGACCAAATGCTCCTTCAGGAAATGGTCTCCTGAGGCAACGGAGGCTCTGAGAGACTGCTTTGAATGTACTGACTGGAGCGTCCTGCAGGAAGCACATGGTGAGGACATCGAGGGGGTCACACACCGCACTACTGACTACCTGAACTTCTGCATGGACGTTGTGGTCCCCACCAGAACGGTACACTGCTTCCCCAACAACAAACCCTGGATCACCAGTAATGTCAAGGACATCCTGAACAGGAAGAAGAGGGCATTCAAGGATGGAGACAGAGATGAGCTGAAGTGCGTACAGGGGGAACTCAAGGTCCACCTGAGAGAGGCGAAGGAGGACTACAGAGGAAAGGTAGAACAGGAGCTGCAGCACAACAACATGAGGGGGGTCAGGGATGGCATGAAAACCATCACAGGCAGCAAGAAGAAGTGCAGTATTGCAGGAGAGGGGGATGCTGGGAGAGCAAGCCAGCTAAACCTGTTTTTTAACAGGTTTGATACTCCAGCTCCCACAATGCCACCACCATGTCCATCACCACCTCAGACTGCAGACACATGGACAGTTCAACACCCCTCCCCACCACCATCACCAAGGATCAGGTGAGCAGAGAGCTGAGGAGGCTCCATCCAAGGAAAGCAACAGGCCCGGACAGAGTGTGCTGGGGAGGAAGCAGTAAGAAGAGAGATGCCGGTCGACTGGACAGACTGGTGAGGAGAGCTGGCTCAGTGGTGGGCTCAGAGCTGGACTCTCTGGTGACAGTGGAATCTCAATGATCCTAAGAAAGGTGAGAAATCAGCCCAGAACTACACGGGAGGAGCTGGTCAATGACCTGAAAAGAGCTGGGACCACCGTTTCCAAGGTTACTGTTGGTAATACACTAAGACGTCATGGTTTGAAATCATGCATGGCACGGAAGGTTCCCCTGCTTAAACCAGCACATGTCAAGGCCCGTCTTCAGTTTGCCAATGACTATTTGGATGATCCAGAGGAGTCATGGGAGAAAGTCATGTGGTCAGATGAGACCAAAATAGAAGTTTTTGGTCATAATTCCACTAACCGTGTTTGGAGGAAGAAGAATGATGAGTACCATCCCAAGAACACCATCCCTACTGAAGCATGGGGGTGGTAGCATCATGCTTTGGGGGTGTTTTTCTGCACATGGGACAGGGCGACTGCACTGTATTAAGGAGAGGATGACCGGGGCCATGTATTGCGAGATTTTGGGGAACAACCTCCTTCCCTCAGTTAGAGCATTGAAGATGGGTCGAGGCTGGGTCTTCCAACATGACAATGACCCGAAGCACACAGCCAGGATAACCAAGGAGTGGCTCTGTAAGAAGCATATCAAGGTTCTGGCGTGGCCTAGCCAGTCTCCAGACCTAAACCCAATAGAGAATCTTTGAAGGGAGCTCAAACTCCGTGTTTCTCAGCGACAGCCCAGAAACCTGACTGATCTAGAGAAGATCTGTGTGGAGGAGTGGGCCAAAATCCCTCCTGCAGTGTGTGCAAACCTGGTAAAAAAAACTATAGGAAACGTTTGACCTCTGTAATTGCAAACAACAACTGTACCAAATATTAACATTGATTTTCTCAGGTGTTCAAATACATATTTGCAGCTGTATCAAATAATAATATTTATTATTATAATAAATATATATAATAATATAATAAATATCAAATACAAATAAATAGTTAAAAAATCATACATTGTGATTTCTGGATTTTTTTTTTTTAGATTATGTCTCTCACAGTGGACATGCACCTACGATGACAATTTCAGACCCCTCCATGATTTCTAAGTGGGAGAACTTGCAAAATAGCAGGGTGTTCAAATACTTATTTTCCTCACTGTACATCTATCTAGTAGAAATTTTAGCTCTTACTTGTTAACTAGTGAAGTTAAAACAGACTAACTAGTTAACTAGTGAAGAAATTACAGTTTTAAACTTAACTAGTAGTACTAGTGGGCCGCATTTAAATGGAGAAGGCGGGACAAGGATTTTGATTGGTCAATGTTCAAACGGTGTGCTGGAGAGCCTACCTGGAAACGGACTGACCCGGTACGGGGGACGTAATCGATTTTTGCTGTTCTAGCTGTTTTCCTTCCAAAAACAGCGGCGCTTTTGTCAACAGAGACCGTCTGGCGGGCCGCCATCTTGGTGAGGTCGCCTTAGCTCTAAGTTTCATTTCTGTCATCAGATACAACTACAGAAGAAGAGTTTGCTTTGGCGGAGATAGCCTTTATCGGCCTCTGCTGGCGACCCGTAGGAGCTATACACACGGATTTGTCTCGTCGAGACGAACAAAATGAGCCCACTAGCAGCCCTGTAAGATGTTCTGTTCTCAAGCTGTGGCCTGTAAAGCATGGGAGTGCTTTTGGTCACAGGAATATTGACTGTTTTTATCAATATTTCAATGTTTTGGAAGCTTTGTTATTTGGAACGTGGTTGTAAAGAGAGAAATAATGTTTTGAAGATAACTCCCAATAAAAGTGAAAATTAAACAGTAAATATGGCCATAACATGGACATTCGTCAGGTATATTTTTGAAAGATTGTGTAATAACTGTTGTATATTAGTTTCTTTACATCAAATTTACAGTTACAGTTGTATTCCAGGTGTATTAGAAGATATTCAGGTGCATTATAATCTACCTTATGATGGTTTTGATGGTTTATTGCATTAAAATATAGCTTTTTTTACCAGGCGAGGATGAAAATATCATATTTTTTTCTGCATTTCATCTCTATGTAGTCTGTAATGGTAAAATAAATATGTTAATGTACAATGGATTTATGTTCCTTAGCGTCTGACCTTTCAAAGCAGACCAGAATTATGCATCTAGGGCTAATGGTTGAGGAGTTATTACTGATTTATTTTGGGTATGTTATTTTTCCTGGAAATAGGTGTTAGGGTTCATGTAAAGGGCCAGCTCTGAATTGTGATGACTTAACAGCATTCTTTAACTGCTTCAGGGGGATATTTTAGCAGCTTGCCATGAATAAAACGTTATGTTTGATTAAAGGCAGAGTCATTAGGCTACATTATATTATTCAGGTCTTTCAGAACTATCGTCTTTTAATCATAAAACAGATCTACAATCTCACAATAAACCCAACACACTTAAATAAAATTTAGTACAATAGCTTTGTAAATTATCAAACATATTTGGCCAACCCCTGACCTACATCAATAACATTGGAACAGGACAACAAGAAGAAGTTCTGCTAAGCGAGGGAGGATGGGAGGGGGGAGAGATAACGGCGGGCATGGGTGCGTCTGTCTGTGTGTGAGAGAAAGAAAGAGAGCGCTCCGTTTATTTATTTTAAGTGATTATTACCAAAACTATGTTTTCAACTTAGTTATGGCAAGGTTAGCAGACCAAAGTGCAGGGCTAAGAAAGGGAGGAGTTAGATAAAAGAGAAATATTTATTGCAGAGTAAAGGGATCGGATATTGAGCAGGTGAAGAGCAGCGCAGAGTGAAAATAGATGCATGCCGAACCGGGTTGGTGGCTGCTGTACAGAGCAGGGGGAAGCTGAGAGTCCAGAGAGAGCCTGATCCGAGCAGATCCAGAGCAGAATCCGGGAATAGTTTAGCCGTGCGGGGGTCCAGGCAGAGAGCAGACGGGATGAGCGGTGTTTCCGGTAGCGGAACTAAATATAACACGTTATTAGCCTATGCAAAATTCACTTTTAACTATTATTATAGCGACTAAATGCTCTTCTTCTACAATCAGCCTAATATAATTATTTAAACGTGTTCATTATGTTGTTGTTTGTTTGTTCAATTTGTTAATTTTAAAATGTAGGAAATTTGACTGTTTTGATCTGTAATGAAATTAAGCATTTAAAATAATAATAATAATAATACTCTTATTTGTAGAGCACTTTTCAAAAACAAGTCACAAAGTGCTTTAATAAGTGTAAAAACAATAAAACACAAAAACAATAGACCCTACATGATAAAAGCAAGAAAACATGTAAGAGACGCGTTTAAGATAAATATAAAATATATAAATAGAATAAAATAAAATGGGATAAAATAAAGTCAAATAAGATCGGAAAAGGCTCTCCTATAAAAGTGTTTTAAGAAGGGACTTAAAAGAGTTCACTGACTCAGCCGACCTGATTTCCTCGGGCAGGCTGTTCCAGAGCCTCGGGGCCCTGACAGCAAACGCTCTGTCCCCTTTAGTTTTCAGTCGAGACTCTGGAACAGACAACAGACCTCTGCCCGAGGATCTCAAGGTACGTGCTGGTGCGTATGGGACTAAAAGGTCAGAAATATAACAAGGCGAGAGGCCATGAAGAGCTTTAAAAGTGATCAATAGAATTTTAAAGTCAATTCTAAAACATACTGGGAGCCAGTGTAATGAAGCTAAAATAGGGGTGATGTGGTCATATTTAATAAACGCCATAACTTCCACACTACTGCTGTCATCACTCAGTTTAAAGTGATCCCACACAGCTGAGGACTTCATTTTGTTTTCCCTTTGATGTGAACTGGAACGTTACCTTCACTGCTGTCAGGCGTGTGGGAGAAAAAAACCCTAGTATGAACAAAAGTCTTACTAGTAAGATCAAATAAATTCCTACTAGTAGGATATCGAATAAATGCTCCAAGGGCTTTCCATAGAGCCCTGAGGAAGTTAACCAGTTAGGAACTATCCACAGCCTACGTTTTCTGGATTTGTTATAGGTTTTGGAAAGGGAATAAATCGTAGGCCTACTACTTCTTTCAACCTCTCTGGGTAGCAACTGTAATTATTACAAGTGCCCCAGGAACAGCGTGTGACCATATCTTGGAAAAATACGGCAAAAGAAAGATAGAAAATGACGCCTTTTGTATTAGAGTCAATAGAGCCAGAGACATTTGCAGCCATGAAAGTGTCGGACCTCAGTTAGAGCGAGTCCTATACTGCTCTGTGATTGGTCAGCTGCGTATTGGAAGGGTCAGTTGCCCTACCGGGACAAATAAAGTTTAAGTAGCCTAAGTCTTGATAAGAGGAAACTCTATGCTTTTCCTGTGCTGCTGTTTTCTGCAGCTCACCACAGCATCAGTGATTGTGAGCAGCACGTGTTGGCTCGGTGCAGAGAAAACCAGAGCAGCCAGCAGTCCCTGAATGCAACAGAAACAATGAATCACCAACTGCCGCCATCTGGTGAGCAGCCCTGTGAATTACAGCCTGATTTTTCCCTGCATCTTTAGCGCCATCTAGTGGATCACCCAGAGAAAGATAAAGAGACCGGGAGCCAGCGCTTGCTGGATCAGTAAGCTCCAGCAGAGTCCCTCCTTAGACCACTAAGCTCCCTGTTGACTGGCAGTCTGTACCTGGTGGGAGGAGTGCTGAAACATCTGGAACATTCACTTGACTTGCAGAGGATCAGAAATCATCATCACTGCTGATCCCTGTAATCATCAGTCAACTTGATAATTTATGTATTTTCCATTTATCTTAGCAGCAACACTGCGGTACTTTAGTGTATCTAATATCTTCTGTTCAATAGTTACAGTGGCCGTTTTGTGCTATGGTTACTTTACAAGAATCTCTCTAGAACATTTCTACCTGGAAACATTATATGTTATGATAACAGTCAGTGTAGCGAAAGTAAAATACTTTAATACTTCTTGTTTTATTTATCCCCTGTGGTATTACCATAGAGTACTGTATCTTGACCTACCTTCTATTGCATCCCCATCATTTCTTGCGGGCCTATAATCCTAGTACTGTTTCTAGATTTACAGTAATTCCTACTTGATGTTGTTTGTGTTTTTTTCATGGTGCCACTATGATATCAAGAAATAAATATTACACTATATAGCCAAAAGTATATGGACCCCTCCTCTGGTTTCAGGCTTTTCACCACTTGTTGGAACCTGGCTGCAGGGATTTGCTCCCATTCAGTCACAACAGCATCAGTGAGGTTCAACACTGATGTTGGGTGATCACAGTCAGCATTCCAGTTCATCCTAAAGGTGTTTGATGTGGTTGAGGTCAGGGATCTGTGGAGGCCAGTCAAATTCTCCCACACCAAACAGGGAAAACCATTTCTTTATGGAGCTGGCTTAGTGCATGGGGACACTGACAATGGTAGACAGGACAGGTGTCACGGTTAATCCGGCAACATCAGGACTGCCATACCCATACCTCACTTGCCTTTTCCCTACCTGCCAGCCAACAGCCTCCAAAAGCCACAGCACCCAAAATTCTCTGGCAAACTTGTGTCTTTAAAGTCTGTGTCAGCTCTTGGGTCCAAACTAATAAACCTAACAACAGGGTCAAACACAATATTCCTATTCGGAAAGAAATCTGATAGTTTGTACACTTTTTTTAATCTCTGTGACTAATTGGGACCACATGCAACTCGACTAATGTCGCAGGTGGTGTCATGCAGCTTATAAATTGTACTTACTAAAATACCAATACTGCATTCACCCATCTCTCCTCTTTCCATTAATAATGCTACACCTATTTTTAAATACTTCAGTAGCTTCTGAGTGTTTCACTTCATTGCCTGGTAAGCTTGCCCTCCACAGACGTTTATATACAGAAGATCCATATCTATTTGACTGAACTTTAACTATGCCTTGTTTAATGATTTGAATTATTTTGTATTAACAAAAACATGTTTTGTACAGTCTGTAAATTAAAACCTGTTGTTGCTTACATGCATTGTTAATTCTTGATTGAATCATTACCAGTGATTTGCAGTTAAACAAATCATAACAGCAGATATCCTTCCCTTTTACAGCCTGATTACACCAGGCATGGCTCTATGGCATCGCGTCTGCGAAGCAGTTTTGTTCCATCCTTTCGATTTGCCTTGTGAACTTGATGCAGTTTCCATCCAAAATAGAGCGGAGCAGAGGAGAGCAGAGGGGAGCGCTGCTTCTGAAACGCACTGCAGCGCATCTGGTAGAATCACGCATTGTCTAGAATGGCCATGAATCAAGCAGTTAGTCTATATTATGGGCTGAAGTCCGAAACACTGAATCCGACATTTCCCATAATGCAGCTTATTATGATGACATCATTGTTTTCTCAGATTTAACAAAGTTACTCCAGAGACACAGAAGACATTGCACTTGTGTTCATAGGCTGATTTGTGCTCCTTATATATACTGAGTAAGTATACTGACTGTTATGTGTAAAATCAGCTGCATGCTCCTATAAGTTTTAATATACAAACCCTACAATTGTAAACGATTTCTCACTTATATTAAACAAATAGCATTCTCTGACTGGTTTAAAACAACTGCACAAACTGTAGAGCCCTATAATACAGTCAAATTGTTGCACCAGAGCAACAAAAACATGTCTGTCTGGTCTGTCCTCACTCCCCTGCTGTGAATTCCCTGTAGACAGACCCAATCTTAAAAGCTAAATGGAATGCAGTGTTTTACTATGACATTTACCTTCAAATATTACTGGAGGAAGTTTGCTTTGATCCCTCCTAGCTTTGTTCATATCCCTTTCATTATTTGAGCATTTGAGAGGGCATACTTCAGACCAGGTGTGGGTGATGATGGGTTAACAGAGGATGTTTTGGAAGGTCGTGAGGCCACTGGGGGACCACTGTTGGGAGCTGCTGTCTTTCTGGCTTATTAGCCCCTCATCAAGATTACTGCAGACTGAAGGCAAGAGGACAGGACAACAGATTGAGGCCTGACAATCTTTTTATACCATACAGAGAAAATATCATTAGAGAAGAGGTCAGCTGTTTTTCTAAAGCACAGACATTCTCATACTGAACTTGGAGGTTTAGCTACATATCCGCCTAGTTTATTGGAAACAAAATATATAGTGCGTATGTTGCCAACTCCAGTCGCGCATGGATGACATCTTAGCAGGAGCACGAAGAAAACAAAGACTCTCACGCAGATAACGAGGAAGGCCCCAATTGGAGTGTAAATCCTTTTTGTGCTAATAGTGAAGTCACAAGATAGATTTGTTTTGAGGAGCCACTCTCAGGAAACAACATTTCTCACACAATGGGAAATCTCAGGGATTCATTATGTATTTAGTGCGGCTGCTCTTTAAGATGCTTGAACAGGCCAAAATCCTCTTACGAGGATCCACACTAATTCCCAAGGAGGAGATGAACTGTAGTGTTGTAGTTATCACAGTCTCTTAACATGGCTTCAGCTGTCAGACTGCTGTAGTGAAACTTATTTTTAATTTAACCTGTATTTTGCACAGGGATGCTTGGGGGAGAAACATGCCCCTTTTAAGCGACATTCACAGAGTTACCTGCAGTCAC
Organism: Micropterus salmoides; assembly: GCF_014851395.1. Classification (NCBI taxonomy): domain Eukaryota; kingdom Metazoa; phylum Chordata; class Actinopteri; order Centrarchiformes; family Centrarchidae; genus Micropterus; species Micropterus salmoides. The sequence goes on from NW_024044459.1 coordinate 3,517,290, forward strand.
ATTACATTTAGAACAGGTGGGGAGCCTGATGTAGAAATAAGCTACACAAATTCACCTTTCTCACCTTTTTATTTGCAGAAACGAATTAGGGAAGTTAGGGACTGGACTGACCTTTTAATCTGGACAACTACCACTCAGGTTTTCTTTGAATTTTATACAGCTATTCATAGTTCTCAGATGAGGGTTCCTAATGACTTGGTGAACCTCTGACTTTTCCTCCAGTTGCACTCAGTTGCACTAGCTATCAAAAATTCACCATGACCAGCACTTTTATCCAGGACAAAGTATGCCAAAAACTGTCATAGTCCAAAGAGGATGAACCCTCAAGCTTCTTTCTTATAGTGCCAGCACAAGATCAAAGATTCCACTGGAACACAAGAAATATCAAACTTAATATGAAAAAACATAGAGATCAACACAATTTACTGAGCACAAGCACTTCAACAGATGAATCCTTACAATTCTTTGAGACGCAATGAGCTTTCTTCTAGTGCCACAGGACAAAATATTAAGTCTGTTAATAAGATATGTCAGGGGTCAGCAATTAGGCTTAACTACTTGACAAAGCTCCTCGAGAGCCAGAGGACATTATAAAACTGTTTTTAACAACATGAGTGGTACTAACAATGACTAGTAAATTAATATTTGAGTGGTGTGATGCTTTAATCTCAAGACTTTTGTCTTGTGTCACCCTCAGATCTTTACATCTATAAACCTGGTGGCTTTAAGAGAAACAAAACTGATCAGTTTTTGTTTAATTTTTTACCACTTTAGTATGTCTTTCAGAATGTCTATAAGATACAATGAAAATTATAACCTCTGGGGGCTGGTATCAGGTATTCAAGTATTGTTACTACCAACCTTGGTGCTGAAATATCATTGGTGAGAATGCATGTTTAGGGCTTGGGCGTACAACTTGGCAACTTTTTCAAATGCATCAAGAGAAACACTTGTTGTAGACATGTGAACATGGATGTGAGTAACGGTGGATTGGTTGTTAAATGGAGCTTGAATGCCTTCCCATCTGAGCTCTAGCAGCATTCTTTGTCGGCAGAGTTTAAAACAGGGGGAGTGAGGGGGTGAAGGTAAGGGTCACAAGGCAATTGGAGCTCTTTTGAGATTCCATTGTTGTGGAGGGCCAGACAAGAATGGATGTGAAGATGTGCAGGGGAGGGAAATGTGCGTGTGTGTGTGGGGTGGGGGTGGGGGGATAGAGTACCCACAGCAAATCTCCTGTCTGGAACGCTATAAGAAACCCCATAAGTTAAAAATGGCCCTGCCCTCCTCTCTCATGGGACGGTGGAAAATATAGGCTGGGATTTTTCTTGAAGAAAACACTGAAAGAGAGGCATCACACTGTTACACACTTGCTTCAGAAATCAATGTTACCTTTCATTCCAAGTGCTTTAATCTTCCATTTGTCTGACATTGCTTAAAAGCTTCATGAATTAAGTTTGTAAGAGTGTTTATGACTGTAGCATGCTGTTGTGCTCAGAGTGTTAATACATGTGCCTCAGTGGGCAATGACTGTTCAATAGCAGAATTAGCATTGGCTGCCCATTAGCAGACAGCTGCAGTTCTCTCTACTGCTTGTAAAATGCCACCAACAGTGTTTCCTTTTTAACTGCATGTTACCAGTGGACAGACAGAGGTGCAGACACAACAGCAAGTGCATTGTTCATGTCAGAGATTTGGTATTTTAACGGAATGTGAACATTTGTATTATGCATGTATATAACTATATACAAATATGTGTGCACTGTTCCCTATGGAAGGTTATAAGGCCGGTAGTATTCTATATTTTCTTATTTTAGCAAACCCCAGGAGAAGACCAAAGCCAACAGTGTAATAGTCTGTCTCTCAATACCTTCAGACTTCCCCACCCTATCTGTGGCTCTTACTGAAGATGTAAATAAATCTATCAGTTTCAGAATGATTCACATGAGCACTTTTTGATCTGTCTCCACTTTGGTTAAAGTTTGGTTATGTTCTTGGTAGGGCTGCTAACAATCTTCTGCTGTGTCAAGTCAAATACTTTGTTGACTCAAGCTTCCATGCTGATCTCCTCCTGTGATGTTGTGTTGTATACAGTGTAATGGAACATGTGCTGATTCAAACATGGCCCCCCAGCTGAAAGTTTAGTATCAAGCAAATGACATCAAATATTGTGATTAGTTTCCTTTGAACAAAACAACAGAAAATATTCTGCAGCAATGCTTTTGAATTTTTTTTCCTTTACAGTCAAATGGAACACTTTATATTCCTGTTCATCAACACAGCTTTAGATTTGTGATGTTAATCTGTGAACTAAAGCTTCCTGCTGCACTCGGTGAATCTCTCTGTATTACCATACAGTGCAGGTGTAAAGGGGAAGGCAAGTGTTAGCATCCTGTTGGTAGCTATAATTTTCCAGGTGTGAAGTTTATAATTGCTTGTGACTGTATTGTGTATTGTAAGCATGTTTGTTTACCCACAGGCCACTTAGCTTCCAACAGATCCCCCAGAGCACTTCTCCGTATGTACCATACGGGTATGGGTAAGCTGCAAATACTGAGGGACAGATTGGCTGGTTGTCTGTTAATCCGGACAGTATTTGTTTATACATGCGATGACCCCCTGTCATGGTTTGTCTGCAGCCTGGATGAAACTGGATTTATCCGCCCAACTGCTCTGACAGGAATACTCCAAGGATGGAACAGTCATCCAAGTGGTCGTGTGATGAGAATGAATGAATGAAAATGCAGGAATAAGGGGGTAAATCATTTTATTAGGATGAAACTTTGACAGATTAATTTAGACCAAATACATCTTTTTGCATATCAGTAGAAACCATCTTTAGGCCCAACAAATAAAGTCAGAACTTTTTTTTCTTGCTTTATTGTGTTTTTTTCTACCGAGACATGAAAAATTACATTTGACTTTAGGTTAGCTACATATAAAATATATACCATAGCTTACCATTTTAAAGTCCTTCTCTCCATGCTTGTATTTTTCTCCTTTGTCACGGCTGTTGAGAGAGGATTGCACATGGTCTCCAGTTTAATATATTCTTTCCACAAGTGCATTTTGCTAAGCATGTGTCATTCTGGACTTTAAGCACCCATTTGTAGTTTGGATTGAGCAACCACTAATCCGGTATTTGCAAGGCATTTTGTACAGTGCTCAAAGTAGTGGGGAAAAAGCTATTCCATTACTGTTAACAGGAAGAAGAATGGAGGGGTGCATGCTCTTTGGCCTAGCTTCAACGCAGAGGCACTGAATACAATGCACAATGTTGATTCGTTTCAAGATTCAGACAACCAACTGAACCCAGCACAATTAGCTATAAACAATCCTTTTCTTACCTTTGTCTAGCTATCCTGTCCTTCGCTACTCATTCGTGTTTTCACACTTCTGACATGTCGTTTCACACAAATGTTTGTTCTTTATCAGGCACTCATAAGCTACACAAAAGTAATTTTATTCTAATTGAGTAGTGTACCACTGGCAGTTCAGCCACGACCAGTTCCAAAAACAATAATGTTCTGGATTTATTTTATGCCAACATCAAGGAGGAAAGAAGGTGAGAAAGCCACGGGTCTGGATGGCATTATTTCAAGGTTTCTCAAGCCCTGTGCAGACCAGCTTTATGGGACAGTTGAGCACATTTTCAACCTGAGCCTGAAGGTCAGGAGAGCGCCACAAACATCCAGTGTGGTACCTGTACCAAAGACCCCAAGAACCTCAACAGCTACAGGCCGGTGGCACTGACATCACACCTGATGTAGACCTCAAAGAGGATGGTCCATCACCTCTTCCTGGTGAGCCCATCAGTCTACATTGTGCCTACAACTCCCCAATCAGCCTGGCATTGGATGAACGTGTGCTGTATAGCATTGAAGGCACTCGAGAATTTGATGGTGTAGTTACCTTTTCTGGGTCTCTCGCACAGCACTACACTTCTGATGACTCAGATTCAGATTGTCTGACAGGAAAAACATCAAATTACAAAGATGACTCACTGTGGTAGAAAAGCCATAAACTCAAATATCAATTCCTATTGAATTTGACAAATAACAAACATTGTCAAATTCACATCCAGCAGTAAACATAAGCAATAGTGTTAGCTCGGCTACCCCTGTCATTTGCATGACCCTTGCTTTGCAGATTGTGGTAGTCCCTCGGGACTGTTCTCAGTAAATCGGAGATGTGGATGGTAATTAAAAGGTCAGTATCAAGGCTACTCTGTTTACAATGGAGACAGACATAAGTTAACTCTTTAACATTCAGGGAAAACATGGCAGCACAGTAAAGAAATTTGCACCTAACTTTTCCTTAACAGAAAGACAGACCAACAGACAACGGTGAGACTGTCAGCATTCTCAGGCCTGCTCTTCGTGTGCCCGACCTGGCTTAGACTCTATGTCAGCCTATTTCTCTATTGTGTTGCAGCTTTAATGAAAGCAACAACCAGTCACTGAGGAATGTGGAGCTGTGACTCACTACTTTACACTTTTGCATGTCACTTGTTGAAGGCGCTGAAGGGAGGAGGCCTGTCTCTCCTTAACGCCTCCCCTCCCTCACCCCTTGCCGAGTGTTTAATTAAACTTTTTTGCTGTTATGAACGCAGCAGGTTGTAGCTAAGCCTGATGCTGGGCTCAAGGAATGGGTTTTCAGTTTGGGTTGGGGATGGGGGTGTGTGTGTTTGGGAGTGGGATTCGGGGTGGGGGTGAGTAAGCCATTCGTCTAGCTGCCACAGAGTCCTCAGCCAACCAGATAGGCGCTGGATAAGCTCCCTCGACCTCTTCTCCCAAACGTGGGGGTGGAAGTTGAGGGGACTGCGGCAGCAACCCATTGATCCAAAGTTTACACTCATAATAATCCTGGACTGGAGTCCAAGTTTGGCTCAAAGGAAGCTTGTTGGTGGGTGACAGTTAGGAGTTTACATTTTATACCAAAAGTGTTTTGTTAAATTGTCACATGAATGTATAAATGTATTAGTGTTGTTAGGTCTTATATAAGTTAAATATTATAAAATTTTTGCTACTGTTGTTTCATTTATGTACATTTATGTTAGGTCAGACATCCCTCTCTCTCTCTTTTTATTTGGGCAAACAGACATTTTGACAGATTTGCTTGTGTGTCATCTTAAACTGGAAACTCCTGAGACTCCTGTTCGGGAGCAGTTAGACGTGGCGTTGGATGCACTGACTGCATGCTCCATCTCACAAACACTGTTCTCATAGTAGGGTTTCCAGGTTTGATGTTGTAGCCTAGCATAAGTGTGAACAAAACTCAGATAACGCTTTAATGTCATGTGATTAGACATCATTGTTTTGCGGTTGTTGAGAGGTATCCAGTACTTTTAATAGTAAGTAAAAGTAAGCTAGCCGTACCCCCTGCTTCCAGTTTCTGTGTTAAGCCAGGCTAAAAATGTCCTGGACCTATCTTTGTACTGAATGCAAAGAGATGAAATATATTCTTAAATACTATTAGATAAGACTAAATTCTTCAAATCTTCAAATGCTTTAACATGTCATGTCTCTAAAGACAATCATATTATGGACTGTAGACAAATATTCCCACTTAGCTGACTAATAGTTCCTTGTGTTATCACAGTCCACCAACCTTTATCAAGACACATATAGGCATTCCATGTCTGACCAAAGAAATTTTGGAAAGAAAATTAAATCAAAGAAAAGGTTTCAAAGAGCAAACAAGGTGGTATCCTAGCAACACATGTATCATAAAATGTACTTTTATGTGTTAATTAACACCAGAAAGTATTATACTTAATTTCTTTCCCCTACCATAGATTTTGACAGGAACTGAACCAAATAGTGAAATAGAATAAAGCTTAGTTGAGTGTAGTAAAACAATCATAAAAGAGCCTTCATGCAAGTAATAATATTCAAACACACCTACATACAGTTTTCCCCCCAAAGCAATGCTTACATACTACTTAATTTAAGGCTGAAATGTGGACTAAATGAAAATCACACATAACATCATGAGTAAAATCTCTAAATGTTAGTAAACACAGCCTCAACACTGCACTGTAGTGTGACGAGCAATACCACAGCCACACATAATGACACACACTTCTCCCCTAATTATCAGATTTATGCATAGAAATAAATAAGATTGCAATGTAGCAATGTTAATACACTGACTTTACATGTCTGTTTAAGTAGCTTAATTTCACATTTACAACAAAAACAGCGAACATGCAGAGAGAATGCGTACCTTCCAGGGAAGTCCCAACACAAAGGGTACATCCCAAGTCTCTGGGTGCTTTTCGTTATGCTATTGTGTCTCCTCACTTCCTTTCCTCGCGTCTTAGCTCCTCCCACCGAGGATATGAGAGACAGAGGAGCCAAAGGTGCCAAATGAGAAATCCTTTGCATCATTCTTAAGCGACATCAGTTACTCCCCATTCGGGCACCTCTCAAACCTACTGGTACGAATCTCCACAAAACCCCTTATTTAAAAACGATTTCAAAACCTTACATTATCTTATTATTATCTATTATAGATAAATGTGAAAGTCTCTTATAGGCCTATAAAAGCACTACATATACAAGAGCCCTTTATTCATTTAGATGTGTTTAACATTGTTGATTATTAGTAGTATATAACATTTGTTGATTTTAATCATAATTTAATATCCTTTTTGAATCTTCAAGTTTATGTACAGATTAATTGTTGACTTCTTAGACTATTTAGTTACTTGCATTATTATTATCTGCACAATAACACACCAGATAAAGTGTTAGATTTATCACACACACTGTGACGGTGCATTATATTGCATCTCATCATGTAACTGTGTTCTGTTATATTATCTGTTCACATGTGGATGTGTGGAGGATACAGGGTTCCTAGGAAACACCTGTGTTTCCTCGCTCGAAGCTTCTCCAGAAGCCTTCTCTCTTCATTTATGGGATGGGAATATCCTCCATGAAGGCAGATGGGGAATGACTTCCAGGTCACATGTGTATCACTCCCAAGTTTTATATTTGATTTGTTTTCTGATTCACCCTCTAGTTACAAATCTGTGTTCATTGCAAGTCTCAACAACAAAAGGACCACAAACAACTTTCTTGCATTTATTAGGAAGATTTTTCTTTTCATGATCGCTCATTCCCCCATTAACTTTTATTATTGATACAATTAAAGTCAGCAAGAGTTGTGTTAATTGAGCTATGATCAGCTGCCGTCGTGGGACGTCGCTTCACCTGACGCTTCAGAGAAAAGCACATCTCCTTTCTCTAAACACATATTTCCTCATTTCTTCTCTCCTCACATGGCTCCTGTGTGTCTCTCCATGTATCTCCAGTAGGACTGACTAAGACGCAAGGAAAAGAACAGGCAAGGGCAAGGTGACGCAATCAACACACTTGTACCCGAGAGGTACCCTGAATCACACTACATCATGTGGACCTTCCCCGTCCAGGTGAAATCAAAATAAGTTTCCTTAGCGTTGGCAACCAGCTAATGTGAGTATGGGCGGTTGTGGCTCAAGTGGTAGAGGTTGTTTGCTAATCAGAAGGTTGGTGTTCGTTCCCCAGCTCCTGCAGTCTGCATGTTGAAGTGTCCTTGATAAAGATATTAAACCTCCAAATTGTTCCTGATGGCTTTGCTGTCAGCGTTTGTGAATGACTGGTTTCTGTTTCTGATGAGCAGAATGCATATGTGTTGTTTAACTAGAATAGGACACATTACAGTTTAGAATGTTAAAATTTAAGTTCATTGTCACCTATATAATTCTAGCATGCATTGAAATTGAAGATTCACACAGCTGGACAAAATATTATTTCTCCATTATGCCATGGGACCGGTAGCAAAGAAGATACAGGACAATTCATTCAGTAAACAAAGTGCATATTGACTGTAAGATGTGCAAGGAAGTCTAAATCTTGACATGTTTATTCAATTATATTTGTATTTTATTTATAATTTGGTGACCTATAGCTGACAATTTAGTACATTTAGCAAATAAAATCTGTTATTATTTTGCCATTTGAAATCGACCCTAAAACATGTAACAAATATTTGAATTAATTCTTTTCTGTAAAATATTTTTACTTATTTCTTTTAGCAGCCATCTGGAATATCAATTGCAGAAATGTCTAGAAGTGAAGCAATTAGTTGATTTATTGATTAGTGGATTGACAAAATTTTTTCATTATTATTGCTCATTATTTGATAATGTAAAAGTAACATCAACACTCTTAATTGTGAGGTCTTATGTAATAGTAAACTGAATATTCTTCTGTTATGGACAAGCTACAGTATTGTAGCTTGACTTTTTTTGTGTGTTTCCTGACATTTTACAGACCAAGCAATTTATCTGTTAATCAGTAAAATAATCAGCAGTTAAATCAAACATGAAAAGCTGTTAGTTGCAGCCAATATGTCCATGTGATTGATTGGAACCACTCTGGAAAGCCCTGACATGTAAATATAGAAATAATGGTAGTGAACAGTGAATCCAGTTTTAGACTGGTTTAGAGAGAAATAGGCACAGATACAATTGGTGAGTCCACTCCAGTACTCCAGCTCACATCTTCCCCCCCCCACTCTCTGTAAGGATGATTACTCTGCTTTACTCCAGCCCAGCTTGGTCCCCAGAGAGACTCACACACACTCCAAAACACAGGCTCACACACAGCGAGACCCAGAGTCCCATTGGTCAGGCATGGAGGTGCTGGTGCTCTCTCTCAGCAGCTAACTTGGAGCAGCTTGGATGGAGCGCTGCAGCGTGTTGGATGGAGAACCTGTGGACTGACAGCATTGGTCTACACTAACTGGAAACCTCAGTGTTTTACCATGGAGTTTGGAAGAGTTTGGTCCCGATATCAGAGGACAGTGCTGATCACAATGATGATGTTCAAACTGGGTAAGGCTTCAACATGTGCCATCACTGTACAAATGGAAATACATCAGCTTAATATATACATTTCTGCCATGCATCAGATTAGGAAAACCAACTATTCACAATTCCATCCACAACTGTAGCAGCAACCTTTCTAGTGTGTGAAGTGTATGTGTGCACATGCATGACCATGTATTGATATGTGTGTTTAGAGTTACTACAGGACCATACTGTAGAAGAAAATGATAGTTTGGTAACGATTTATTTTACAGTTTCTTCCAGGAAATTTTCTGGAATATTAGGAAATTATGGATCCATAAAGTAAATCCATCAAAATCCATCTAACATCTTAAATTTGTATATTACATTATATTGTAATCATGACAGTGTCAGTAACTTGGAACCAAGTGGAACCAACAAAACATTTAGTAATTGCTAAAGTTGTCTGTGTTTATGTATAGATTAGTCAGACATGCCACCACATTACTAAAATTGACTTCAGTGTTTACAACAGATAATTAACTAATTTAACAGGATCTAAGTAGCTGGTTTCCTTGCAACTTCCTCGTGTGATGAATCTGCAGCTGGTGCAGCACCAGTCTTGCGGTGTGTCTTTTGTGTGTGTGTGTGTGTGTCTGGGTGTGTTGGGGGGGGGTGTTTTGGTTGACCCCAGCACCTTATGAAACCCTGCTGACCCATTTTTCCCGCGACCTTCGTTTGTGTGAAGCGTCTGAAACTCGTTTAAACGGTTGCGGACCAGCAGCAGGGATTTGCTGCGGGTGGCATTGTTAAAGATCACCATGGTAACGAGCTGAGCGTCCGGCTGCACTGCTGCACAGCTTTTTTGTCTCAGCTTTGAATGGTGGGAGTGAGGGGTATTAAGGAGCATGGCAAGAGACCTGGCACTCTGAGTTCTTAAGAAATTAAAGAAAAAGACAGCTGCCGAAAAACACAAATGGGAAGCAGGCAAATGTGATGATGGAATCGATGATGGCAGGGATTGCGATGTATGGTTTGCTTAGTTGGACTACTATATTCAAAACTTCCTTATAAAAAAGTGCACAAAAGAACATCCACAGCATTTACCAACTAATGTACTAAGAGGAAACAGCCTAGTTGAGCATTATAGGGATTTGGGTGGAAAAGGGCCCCAAAATAAAAACTGATAGCTTTAATGAAATCAAGACTAAATAACAGCAACAACAGAAGTTATAGGAAAGAATAGGAAAGCATAAACACATGAAGAACCATCCTCTCTGGGCTTCTTAAGGGCTGCCATCTAAGAGGATTTGTTCTAATAAAAATTAGGAACTGGTGAAATGTAGCACTTACTGTAGGTTTAGTTTCAAAATCCCTGGGAGGAGCCAGCTGATAATGAACTCCTCAGAATTGAATGACTCATACAGCTAATACCAGAAAAAAAACACACATTTATTTGTATTTCATTGTAACTGTAATGGCCTAGGCCTGCAATTCTTTGGATGTAGGTGGCTTTACGTTATACAAAAACCAAAACAAGGAAAACAAACATTTTGCCCCTAGACAAGACAAAAACTTTGCGTTAGAAATGACGCAGCCTTTGCAGCAGCACAGACTGGAGACAAAAGGATGTGCGTCTCTGACTCAATGTGTAACTGTGACTGATTCAGAGAGGATTTGTGCATTTTTTTGTTTAAAGCAAAGCAGCCACCTGCTGTGGAGTCTTTGGAACACAAAGCTGAACCCAGGCAGAGCTGCCAGTCTCTTGTGGTGATTCAATAAAATTCCTCTGAGCTCAACTTGTGCGTTTGTCAGGATCTTCCCTTTCTCTGTGATTCATAGCATTGCTGTTCCTCTGCCCTGCAGCGAGCCCCTCTGTTGACTTTGTGTTGCTGTTTTTGTCACTCAGGGTTAATACTTTCTCTTGCCCTCCCCTCCAATCTCATTTATACATTTTTATCTCATTGGACATTATTTTAAGGCATGCAGATGCCTTTAAAAATCTTAAAATAGTCAAAATTGTTTTAGCAACATATATTCTTTCAGCATAACATATTCCTACATGTAGTTAACGCATTCTCATCTCAGTGCATCATTATCAATGGTTTCAGACAGCGTGACAAAGCATAATTAGTTGACACTTAAGGTACCCTTCAGGGTCTGTATGAAACGCCACTGTTTGCTATGCGGCAGAAACACGGCCGATGTGCTAGCAGTGCTAGCGATGTGCAGTCTGTACAAGACGCCCCAGAGCGTCTCATAGAGACACACCCGGGGCGTCTCACACGCTGTAGGGTACCTTTAGCGTCAAATAACAACGCTTTGTCACTTTTTCTGAAAGCGCTGGTATTGGATGCCCTGAGATGAGGACGGTCTGTTCTGACACACAGATTGTTGCAAAAGCACACATTTGTGAACCATAAGCTTTGGGGTGTAAGTTTGGTTATGTTTAGTTTGAAGTTTTGCTGAGGCTGTTACTTAATTTAAAAAAGTTGTTTCACTTAAATTACAGAAAAAACTTTATTTGCTTAGGTTTTGAGAAATGAAACAGAAATGTGTCTGGATGTTACAAAATTCCATGAAAGGATCAAAACTAACCAGCATATAGCTTGCCTCTGTGGCTCTTAGACCCAAGTCTGACATAAACTGCAAATTTAAAAAATACAAATGTGTGTGTTCATCCCATTGAAGGGTATTTTGTTTGGGTGGAAGTTCAGCGTGTTCTTACTTAATGTGTAAGATATGTGTCTTATAATACTACTTCGTGTTCAAGTGCTTACACATGGAGGGACTTGTTGGGTCTCTGTTAACTTTATCACAAAGAGTACAGTTATTACCTGCTCTATACGAAAAGTGCAATGAGATAAGTTTTGTTAAATGTATAAATGTATATGTTTGTATTTTTATATACTTTTTAACATACTTGTTTCTCTGTATAGAACACAATGTAAAAAACCAAAAAAAACTATCCACACTGGCCACAAAATAGTCATACAGATAATGATGAGGGGATTCTTTTAAATTTGTACTGACAAAGGTTTCCTGGAATCCACAAATCCACACTAACTTAATAAAGTTGGGTCAATAAGGAATCAGGTTGGTTTTTCCAGCTTCTATATTTTCTTGATTGGTCTTAAGATACATGTAATATAACAAGAACACCCCCTACTTCCCATCAGAGGAAGTAATTTAATGTTAAGCCAATCCACCAATACCCTTCTGAAGAGAGGTGAGGTCTCTGGAGAGAATCCTGGCATCCTTCTACCTGCTAATAGTCAGCAGCTCTGCTCAGTGTTACTGTTAGTCTGATATGCTGGTACCAGTCACTGCTAGGGATCAACCCTGTTTAGCCATAACCATGATCTATGAATGGGGGTGGGTGAGGTGGGGGTTCTGTGTGTAGGAGGAGCTGTTATCAGCTCCCTGGAATGTGTGAGGGGGAGATTCAGTTTAGATGGAGGAGTGAAGAGTGAGGAGACCCTCACTCTCTCTGTCAACCCTCTTCATGATTACAAGAGACTCATGAGATTACAGAAAGTGCGTGGTTTGGACTGAGACGTTGGAAAGATGGTATAGCTGAAGCCATTCGACAATGCAACAATCCATAAGCACTTCCGATGGAGTATACTGGCTCCTTAACACTCACAGTACTCACAGAGTCAGTTGGTAGCATTGCTGTAGACTCTTAGTCTCGGTACACTGTTTATATGTCTTCAAATCAAAGAGAACTGTTTCAAAATTTAAGTAGTTATGAAATGGCAACTGTGCCTGTCAAAGCAGGAGACTAATAGTGGGATGCAAAAACATACATTGGTAAATGAAATAACAAAAAGGAACACTTTTAGAATGAATTTTGCAATTCAGCACAACAGCACTTCTGAGGATTTATCAAGACGGTGGCAAGAGAAGTGAGAGGCAGATGTGAGGAGGAAAACTCAGTGATAAGAGCAGATAAAGGAAGTGATAGCAGATGTATGTCAGAGGAACAGTGTCTGCCATTTTATCCAAAGTACCCTACAGTATCATGATTCCACGCATATCTAAGTTTAGGTGCTTGTGGTGGAAATCAAGCACCTTGTTGGGGGGACACAGGAGAAGGTGTCAGAATTGACCTGCTTGACATACATGAGATTCCTCAACCTTAGGGTCGAAGAGAAGAATTTTAAAGCCAAACTATGTAACTTTTGAAAGAAAAAAATAGCACAATCTTCATCTTATATAATAAAATCAGTTCCATAGTGACTTGTTTTGGGAGGCAGGTTCAAGTCCAGCAGGGAATAGTCAGTACGAAGTGTGGACTGGCAGCTGGAGAGGTGCCAGTTTACCTCTTGCTGAGGTGACCTTGAGCCCTATTTGCTAAGAGCGCCTGACCATGTGGCAGCGTCATCACTGTGACAGGCATAATAATGCATGTCCTCTTTGTGCATGTGTGCGCATTTCACAGATTTCACAGATTAATAAAGTTTGTTGTTGCTCATCTACTCGCTCTCAATCAAGTCACCTAAAGAAAATTTAACATGCTGTCATCCCGTTATTGCCACAGATGCCAATGTTTAATTCAAGTTACATAGTCTTGCATTAAAGGTTCAGTGTGTAAGATTTAGTGGCATCTAGTGGTGAGGGCTGTGAACTGCAACCATCTGTCCAGTCTACCACTGCCCCCTAACTTTTCAAAGACCGTAGGGCAGCTATGGTGGCTGACACAGCACAAAAGGTGCCTCTTCTGAGACAGCAGAGAGTAGCTCGGCAAGAAATGAGGGTTCTTTAGGAAGATATATTAAGAAATTATATTTACTTAATTATTCAGTAAAACCATGTTATTGTGACTTGGCCAATGACCGATAACATGGAAAATATAAGCCAAGAATGTGAAACACTGTCACTCTTTCTGCACAACAGTCCATTATAAAGCACACAAAAAAAGTTTATACAAACATTGACAAGGGAAACATATTTATTCTCTCTGTGATTATGGACCCTTGCCAAAACTGCCTGCCAGCAGTAATATCTGGCCCGCTGCCAGAATATGGTGCTTTGATAGCGCAAAAAATATAAATAATTCAATTCAATTTTATTTATAAAGCGCCAAATCACAACAACAGTTATCTCAGAGTGCTTTTCATAAAAGAGCAGGTCTAGACCGTACTCCATGACGTTATTTACAGAAACCCAACAATTCCCACCAAGAGCAGCACTAGGCAACAGAGGCAAGGAAAAACTTCCTTTTAAGAGGCAGAAACCTCGAGTAGAACCATTGCTCAGGGTGGGCGGCCATCTGCCTCGACCGGTTGGGGTGAAGGAGAGAGAGGGAGAGAGAGAGAGAGGGCAAGAGAGGGACAGTGAGAGAGGGATGGAAGGAGAGGCAGAGGGGAGGGAGGCAGCCTGACCGAGGAGAGAGATGAGAGAGGGATGGAAGGCAGAGGGGAGGGAGGCAGCCTACACAATATCCACACACAGAGGTACAGACAGTAAAGGTGATGTTGCTATGGACTAAATGAAAAATGGTACAGATATTTATAGTAGTGTTAATGATAACAATCGTAATATTAATAATTATAATAACAATAATAACAATAGGACTGGTAACAATAATTGTAGCAGAGGGTGTCGAGCAGGAACACAGGGGCAGTACATACTTTGATAGCGGTGCTGAAATAAATGTCAGTCATGGCAGCAACAGTTACTGACATAATCACTTCCTCTTTAGTGGTTTTGCGTACAAAATAAAAGCACGAGAAGCTTGTTTACTGTAATGCAGTATTTGGAATTAAAATGAGCTTTTACTTTGAAAAATTAAGAACAACATTAAAAGAGCTCGTAGCCTGCTTGACACACCTCTGAAAGAGCTGTCAGAAAACGTGATTTCCCCTAAATGTCCTATGTCTGGAGAGACTGGGGAAATGCAAAAGCGTCCGTAGGTTGATGGATGCAGATCAAACACCTGAAACACAAACAGTGCAGCACATGCTGTGATCTGAGAAAGATTCACTGCAGAATCCATTTGTTGAAGTGAGAGAAAAAAAAAGTTGTCTCAAGGTGGGATCAAACTCTCAACCTTCAGATTAACAGATTAACCTTAGAAACATGACAATGCAATGTGGCGACGTCTATGGAAGGGGGGACCCACGGTTTTGTAGATATAAATGGCTCATTCTAAGGTAATAAAAACATAATGGTTTATTATGTAAGGTCTTTACACACCACTGAAAGCATAGTAATGGATTTTATATTGCATTTCTGTAGATAGATCCTCTGTCGATAGAAATATTACACACTGAACCTTTAAATCTGTGTTACTTTTCTAAAAAGAAAGAAGATTATAAGTCTTCATAACACCCCATTTCACCTGGCAAACAACATTCTGATGGGCATTAGCAGAATTGAGGCAAATCTTTTTTTTGGCCATAAAATAGCACTACATCCTCATGAATGCATTAGCTAATGCATTGTGTAGTCAGAACTTTAGAATAATTGAGATGCTAATGTAAAGGCAATGTTGGTAGGACAATGAATAACCACAACTTATTCAGTAGCAATCCGGCCATCCATCAGATATCTTGAGTATGAAGTTGACATTTTGGTGTGGGGGTAGCTCAACAAGAAAGTTCATAGAGTGTCCCTGACTGGCTGACATCAATTCTTCTGAGGTCCCATCCATACTACTGCATTTTGGTTTAAAAACCAACCAGAGACATTTTTCTACATTTGCACCTCTCGTTAAGACTAAAACGGCAAAAACGAAGACGTAAACGGGGAAGGTTGAAAATACTGCCACGTTTTTAATTTTAAAACTCTGGGTAGTGTTTTAGTGCGGTTCTCCGATTGGGTCTCATGCAAGTAGAAAAACAATGCTACTTGATATTTTTATTATGTTGTTCTTCGTCTGTATTTCTTTATTCTTTCATCAAATGTTCTGTAACTACAGAATAGACCATCTGCTTCAGCTAAAATGCCTGTGTGGATGGAGACCGTATTCGTCTTAAAACTCTGTTTTTAAACAAAAAAGGAGTAGTGTGGATTGGGCCTGAGTCCTGCTTCTGAAAAAAACTTACAGGAAAAAAAACAACTAAACAGTTAGTCATTGCATTTTTCAGATGTGTAATGTCACTATTGTACTACACATTACAACCTGAAGTACCAAACTGTGTACGAACAGTAGTGAGTAATACTTTCATTGACATCAATGACAGCTGCTAGCTAAATCATGTAATAAGTTTACTTTTAACACCATCTGTTGTGACCTTAAGTCCAGAGGAAAGAGGGGATTGTTACTCTTTATCACCAGATTGGTTTCTAAGCACACTTGAAGGTCAGAATTATAGGTAGCCCACTGTCAGAGGGGACAGTGTTTAGCTTATAGAAGTGCTCATCCACAATTGTGTACCTTTATGTTTTTCTGTTGGTAAAAAAAGTACTTACCATTACCTTTATTCTTGGGGACTTGTTCAACAGAATGTAAAAGGATCTGCGAGTTTATCTGTATTATAGGCGTTTAGTGCTCATACTATTTTGTTTTTGCTTTTTATTTTACACTTACCAAGGTCAAGTGACTTACCAAGGTCACTTGTCAATTAAAAGGTGTACTGTATACTGATGTATTTTTCCTTGGAATAACTATCGGTGAAGTTTGATGGCACTCAGCCATTTTTGCTCATGCTTTTAGAAATGTAGCCAAATCCACATCCCAGAGTTTTACTGGCCCTTCATGTAGCCCCTCAGTTCATCATCTGTCTGAAACAAGCCATTTTAACTCCTGTCTCTTTAAGGTGGAGCTGAAGTAGCCTACATCAGAGGGAAAGCCAGAAAAGGCTGTGCGATTAAGATTTACTTTATTTAATCCCCAGAGGGGAAACTCAATGTTTTCATGTTAGTATACACACAGGTCTGAAAGACACACACATGCACAAACACGACCCATAGCAACACACAGACAGATGTCAGAGTGAGGGGGCTGCCAGTCAGTAGGGTGCCCCGAGCAGTTGGGGGTTCAGGAACTTGCTCAAGACCTCCTTTGGCAGTGCTCAGGAGTGAACTGGCACCTCTCCAGCTACCAGTCCACGCTCCACAACTCTAGTCCGCCCCAGATGATATATTGGCTTCCTGACATCCAACGATTGTGCTGCTTTTTTCTGTCTTATAGGTTGCGAGCTCAATGATGGAACGAGCACTTGGTGTTGTGCTGTAAATGAAGTCTTAAAAAACAAGAAAAATATTGGATGGTGGGTCCTGGTGGACCATGATGGGGTCAAGCGTCAGTCTGTTGTGTGGCAGTGGGGGGTGCTGTATGCATCATCAATGACACAGAAGACTTCTCAAGCATATAAATAAAACATACGCATTATTACACACAGCACTTATACTTACAGAAAAAGGAAAAAAATGACAGTATCATGCTTGTATAAAATGTTTTATTGTGTATACACAGCTTACACAAGAGTAATACCTCTCTCATTAAGAGATTTCGGCTGGTAAGACAAAAAGACAAGAAAAATGTTGTCTATTTAATTGCAATTTTTGTCTTCCCAGGTCTATTGTGCACAGCAGCAGCAGACAAGTGTTTATCATCTCCCTGCAACAATGGTGCCAAATGTCTTGACTACCTGAATGACTACGTGTGCCTGTGCCCCAAAGGGCCGGTGTGGTACATGGGCAAAAACTGCGATGAGCTGTATGACGCCTGTTTAATGGCACCTTGCACCAACTGCACCAGCAAGCCTGGGACTGACGAGTTCACTTGCCACTGCCCGGACGGCTTTGCAGGGCTCGACTGCACTCAGGATGTAGATGAATGTCAGAGCAACCCCTGCAAAGGCATCCAGTCTCATTGTGTCAACAGAGTCAGTCACTATTCCTGCCACTGCCCCCTTGGATTGGGAGGAGAGGACTGCCAGGATAATGTGACTGTTTGTTCAGAGGAAACATGCCAGAATGGTGGCACCTGTATGGACATCCCTGACATTGGGCACCGGTGCCAGTGTGCTGCTGGGTACCAGGGGAGCAACTGTGAGGAGAACATTGATGAATGCCTATCTGAACCCTGTCAGAATGGAGCCATCTGTAAAGATGGCATTAATACCTACCAGTGTTTCTGTGTGCCTGGATTTCAAGGCTACCACTGTGACTTGGACATCAATGAGTGTGCCTCACGACCCTGTCAAAACAATGGCACTTGTCTGGATGAGGTGGATCACTACAGGTGTGAGTGCGTTCCAGGCTTCAAAGGTAAGACACTGTGAATGAGTTTTTGGGAGACACTTATGTTATTGAATCAGAGATTCTTGGTTAATGAGCAGACATTTGATGTTAATACATTTAACCATTTTCAGTTTAGTTTTCAGTCACATATTAGCTGAGGCTCACAGAGTTTTATTCATTAGAGTGTGAACTGAGAACTAAAACAGAAATTAAATTATGAATCACTGGCATCCTATATTGTATAATTCAGCAACAATACCAACATTCAGTGCCAATACAGTGTATGTGGTAAAGCAGAAAGTAGGAGTGTCCTGTCACAGAGTGGATTTTCTGCTCGCCTTTTTATGAACCGTAACCACAAGCTTTGTTGTGTTTAAGCAGCCAAAAAATAGCCCATAGTGTATTTGCCATAAACATGATCTTTCTGTAATCTTAACCACGCTGTGCTTCAGTCGTTCCCAACCTTTTTGACCTGCAACCTCAGAACACAAAGCTAAGCCTACTTGGGACACACAGTTCGCATTAATCAGTGGGTTTCAGTCAACTAAATTTTTCCCTCTAAGAATGTTTTTATTGGAAACATTTAAAGAGAGCCATATGAGTCAATTTGTCCAATAATACATAACAAAAGATTCCAAACAAAATTAAAATATATATTAGCTTTTCTTTTCTGCCTTCGTATTCTGTTACACATCTCTTTGCCCCACATGTTAATCTTGCAACCCCTTTGCCCTACGCTGATATTGTAGAAAGCATTTTTCTATTAAAATGCTGGCATTGTACATTGAAAGAACAAACAAAAACACTGTCATTGAACATAATCAGGGGTTTTGTAAAATCATTTAATATCAGTGTTTTGGTCTCTACCTGATGGGGGGGACACTGAGGGAGAGACAGGCACAAATACTGCGTGAGGTGAAAGGGGCAGTTGCATACCACATTAGTTCTGAAGACAACGGGATGTTAGTTACTGTAGTTTGGCCTGTTCCCCAACACAGTCAGTTGGAGCTGCAGCAGTGATTGTGACACACAGCTCATGGATAATAGTAAAGAACTTTAAAACCTTTTAACGCCCGATAGCTTATTTGTGACATCCTACTGCTTCAGTACTTCTTGGAGTAATACCTCAGTCAGATCTGAACTGACATGATACAGTATTTTGGATTTAGTGTGACTTACACTTCCTGAGGATTTCTTAATGTACTGTATCACAATACACATTCATAAACCCGCTCAGAAATCATAGAAAAAAACACTCCAGAACTTGTATGAGAATCATCACTATTTTAGGTTTTCAGCAATATCAAGGTAATCCAGTGCATCCATGGGTACCTTACAAACAGGAACTGCTATTAGGTAACAGCATACTTTTAATGGTGCCAGTTGGCAAAAAAACAAATATAGGCTAGGCTAACTCACTGACTCCATGGCAACATTGTACTTCCTGTTTACAGTCCCCAAATTAGGGGAACTGTAGTTCCACAAATTAGAGCATTATTTTGGGAAGTGGATTATTTTCATTTCTGCCTCATGGACTGACCCACAGTGTCAGACTTGGACAACCCTGTGGTCAAGGGGGTTAATCCTACCCTGTATAAAATTGTTTTGGTGTTCTTTTTGGTGGGCCTGGTGTATGGTCAAAGAATTACTTTCATTCTGTTATACTGTATTTTGGGACAGTAATCATTGACTTGAATTTGATCATTTTAAGGATGATTCCAAAACATCACAAAATCTGTTAATGAAAATACAGAGAAGATAGTATATTGCTTTATTTTGTATCTTTTTATACCAGTAACCAGGTTGCACGGCTTTGTTTAAGTAGCATTAGTCTGTGTAGCTGTTGTCTGTCTGCGTCTGAGCTCTTGGCAGCTCCAGTGTTATTGTGTTGCATCTGTACGTGTGGTAAGATAATTAGGTGTGTTGTCTACTTCACACTTTGGCTCCCTGCCATCCCTGCTCTGTCCCCTGCAGGGATTAACTGTGAGGTTGAGATCGATGAGTGCGAGGTGCATCCCTGCCAGAACGGCGCCACCTGCCGAGACCACATCGCCACATACACATGTGAGTGCATGGCCGGCTTCAAGGGCCAAGACTGCGAGGTCAACATTGATGAATGTGCCAGCATGCCCTGTCTGAATGAGGGCAAGTGCATAGACGGGGTCAACAGGTAGGATTACACTCACACACACGTCTTTATATTGTCTGCACATACCCACACTAATTTTAGTGGAGTTAGAGTGGTTTGGGTTTTTGAAATACAATAAAACCTCATGGCTAAACAGTTACACATACTGTGGACTGTGGTATAAATGAGGTCTGACAAACAGACCTAGATATTTGTGTTTTTGAAATAACAAGATGTGAACCTAGGCAGTTGAGGTTGACAGACTTGTCAGCTGGTGTTGATTAATTACATGAAACTTAATATTTGTAAAATGAAGGAGCTTTGATGCTTGAAAAGGCACAATTGCCAAATTTTGTCTGCAGGCTGAAATGTCTGCTATGACCTGAATTGTTTATTTTATTTGCTTTTGTGAGTGACCAACGTGGTTTATCCTCTGTGGATATTTAAGTTATAATCTAGCAGGAGCCCAGTAAATCAAGTGGTTATAAGCAGTAGGCTATTTGTTCATCTTTAACAGGGGTCAGTTCCTTTTGTTTATCTGCCACTAGCGAAACAGACTAATGAGCGACTCTTTTGGTTTTGTGTGTTTTAATATATAAAATGGTAGTATGTTTAGTCATTTTGCTCACAAGGGAGATAATATCCCCCTCATCCAGCCTCAAATTGCCTACTGGATATATGCAACAACTAAACAACAATACACATGTAAACTGGTATCGTCACCCTCTGTCAGTGTTTCCAATGATAATTTAGTTCAGAATTATTAAGGTCCTCAGAATAAAGGTTTTCAGAATAAAGCTTCCATTAGGCAACAATAATAATCAACAATAATCTTTATCTTTAGTTTTTCATACATTAGACACTAGAATGATGTCTTTGATGAGATGTCTGAATAGGATTAAGGTGAACTTTGGTGGATCATATTCCCAGTTATAATCAAGCTTGGACCCATACGTTGAGCTAGACTGGTGGCTGTAAGTAATCTCTTACATATGCGTAACCAAAATACACAGTTAGTGTCATTTTCAATCTGACTTTCTATTTTCTTTGTCTGTGTTTATATTCCCTCTCATGTTGAGCCTATAAGGCCGATGTGTCATCCAGCAGTGTGTTGTGTCCTGAGGCTGCATGGCAGACATTAAAGTTGACCAGGGATAAGAATTAATCCACTTACTGTCAGCCATTGTGATGAGTCATTAGATGGCTGGAGGTGGTAAGAATACCTGGTAGTAACTCCGATTGGAACAGCAGGGATTGAGGAAGATGGGGGAGTGAAGGATCTTAGGGACAAATCAATCAATTAATCAAACAATCAGATAATGAGTTAATCAATCCATTTTATTTGAGTGTTTTAAATCACCGTGCTTTAAAAGGTCAAGTACATTGATGAGCAAATACAGGTTCTGTTTATATTCTATTGTGTGAATCAACTGAAATAATCTTGAATGTCTTTGTTTTTTAATGTTAGCAAAGTTTAGATAGATATTGTTGTGTAACTGACACAATTACACTACACACTAGTTCCACTATGACTCTTCTCTACCACTGACAAATTGTGCTATGTTGCATCATGTCATAGGTAAAGATTTCAGTGATTTTATAACTAAAGTAAATCAAGTGCAACTCACCTCACCAGAGACATGTTGTTTTCTGCTTCTGGCCCCATTCCACTTGCTCTTAGTCAGGAAGCCTAATGACGATGTCTTTACTGACTTTACTTTTTGGGAAATGAAGGGAAATTCAACACGTCATTATCCTGTAATTGCCACTTGTGGCCACAGTGGCTGCTGCTCACCAAAATATAATAGCCTTGCATTACAGTTTTGTTGACTATACAATCTTTTTGAAAAACTGAGCCATTGGTTTAGAAAATTATATTACAGAACGTGCAAAAAATCTAGATAAAATTATCCACCTCATCTTGTTGATACTAACACAGTCTAATTTGTGTCTCTGCTCTTTTCTAGCTATGAGTGTGACTGTGAAGGGACGGGCTTTGTAGGCGACCACTGTGAAGAGGATATTCCTGAATGTGCTTCTGACCCCTGTCAGCATGAAGCCACTTGTTTGGAGGGGATCAACCAATACAAGTGCCTCTGTTGGCCAGGTACACCATTACTCAGAGCACCAACTCTCAGTCACTGCCACAGTCACACATAAACCCACTGTTCAGCATAGGTTATCACATTCTGTTACAGTATATATATCCATTAAATTTGACTCACAATGTGAACAATTCTTTTTGTTTTGAAGCAAGAGGGGGCTAAAGAGCAGGGCTGTGCTTTGCACCATTCACTATTTAATGTAGAGCTATATAAAGACAGCAGCATGGCACTTCTTAAATCCTACAGGGTTGTTATGAATTATGAAAAGTGATGTATAAGCACATTGTGACAGAGAAAGATGCAAACGTCAGCAGTCTTTTCACTGTCATGAATGTGTTTGTGAGAGTGTATGTGTTGTGTGCACATCCTTACGCAGATTTCTCCGGTGGATTTAAAGACTTACAGGATAGGTTCCAAAATTTTCAGATAGGCCTTAATACAATACTCACATATCATAAGTATTGTTTGCTGGAAGAGATATTAGTCACTGTAATTATTCCTTTTGTCCATACTGGCTATAAGCAATTGTGGTCGAGCCCTGGGGACTAAACCCACAGTACTTTTTAATCTTGCTAACTGTTTTCTATGGAAAGTAGCTAAAGTCTGTTTGAACAGTAGCTAAATGACATCACATACTAATTAAAATAATGGATGACATCATAGCTTAAACATTATTATTTTTCACGATCCTATAATTCCATCTATATACATCTGTAAGGCTTTTGTATGGACTCTGGACAGAATAAACACAAAAAGGTCTATCCAAAATGTAGCTAGAATTGTCACTAGGCTCTTTTTGGGAAAAGTGGCTGAGTCTAAATAGTATTAGTAGAGAACAGTCTCCAGTTATAGTTGAGAAGCCCTTTGCAGTTTCCCCCTGCTCATTTAATCAAATTTCTTCACCTATACTCACTGATATGGTAATGAAAATAAAACCCTCAAAAACCTGTCCAAGGAAGGTTAAAATCAAGGACTATTGGACTTGGTTGAAGATACTTGAAGACGTTTTGCCTCTCTTCGTCAGTTCTAAGTGACTGGGAGGGAGTCCCAGCTATTAACCTCTGTGGGGTTGTTATCAAGGTGATGGATACAGGTTGGTCCGTTAGTACTCCTGGCTGTTGTTACAACTGTTGTTGTGGTTGTTGGAGTTACATGAGGCCAAATGTGAGTGTTTGTTAACTTGCCTGGAAAGCGATGAAAGGCCAGTATTGTAGGTTGGGAATAAGTGGTGTCTCAGCCTTCCTCCCTTGTTCAATGATGGTTTCTCTGTTCAGGTGTGAATGTCCCCTTTTACTCCTCTTTCAAGCCACCTGTCATCCCTATTCAAAATATGTCCATGGCTGTTTGTGTAGTGGTTGTTTATTTTCCCCAATATACAGGTCTGTGCTTTCCTCAGTACATTGGACAGCATACACTAGATTGCTTTTCTTGTGTTTGGGTGTGCAGTGTTTCGGGTTAACTATACTACTATGTCTCAGTGTGTTCTTTAAAAAATGTGTGTTCTTGGGTAAAAAAATAGTGGAGTTTGTTGAAAATCCTCCTGAGTTTCTCTGATACTGATGGAATCACAATGTAGTTGTGTTTACTCTTCTTTTCCTTATCATCCGTATTGTTGGTTCTTCTTGGATCTTGGATGTGGTCTCACGTGACTCCGGCAACAGCCGGGAGCACTAACGACCCCACCATCACCTTGATAACAACCCCACAGAGGTTAAATTGCTGGGAGTCCCTACTAGTCAGTCTGAACTAAAAAGCGTCTTTGATGAGAAAAGAATTGTCTAGTATAGCTGCCCTTGATTTTAGCCTTCCTTGAATAACTATGACCTGGATGACTGAGAATCTTCAGAGACACCTCAACTTTCCTTTAGATATTCTTTGTGTAAAATTTCTGGAGGATGTTTTTTAACACAGTGACCCCCTCTATTTTGCAAATTTTAAACTACTCTGTCAGCAGGTTCCATTCCTGAAAATGCCCTTGTTCAACCCCATTTAAAAATTCTGTCTCTTGATTCTTCTGGTCTTAACAATTTTAGGCCCGTTTCTAAGCTCCCATTTTTAGCTAAGGTTTTACTTTATGAAAGCATCTATCTAAGCTGTGACCCTACAAACAACTTTCAGAGGGTGCCCTTCCAGTGGAAGTGGAGAACACATGAGGACGTGTCTTCCAGGGTGCCCTTCCAGGCTCAAATGCATAATCCCATGTGTGTTTTCAGGTTACGAGGGAGAGAATTGCCAGGTTGATATAAATGAGTGTGAGCAGCATCCCTGTGAGAATGATGGTGAGTGTTTCCAGCGCTCAGATATCCTGAGCTACGGGAGGCTGCCTGAACTCAGCAAAGACAATTTCAGCTATGAAGAGGCAGCTGGCTTCATCTGCCACTGTCTGCCAGGATTCACTGGTAAGTTAGCTCACAAAAAAAGCCTTTAGTTTCTAAAAATATTGCCCCATTAACACATCATGAAGTAATGAGGACATAGTTTATAGACATTAATATGTTCCATTTGCAGGAGACAACTGCTCTGTCGATGTGGACGAGTGTGTGTCTGCTCCATGTCAGCATGGGGGAAGCTGTCAGGATCTGGTCAACTCTTATCAATGTGTGTGTCCAGACGGCTTCACAGGTAGGAGAAACCTCTCATCTGCTCTTCTACTCTTATCTACTGACATAACAAAACAAAATTGAGCTGCTCTTCCCCCAGAGGCACCCACTTTTATCATGTCCCTTTTCTGTTCATCCTCACTGACTGAAAGAGAAAAAGCACTACCTGAAATTCACACAGCAGTTGTTGCATGAGCTTGTGGTCAGTGATCCTATACAGCTTTGACTCTGACTTACTGAGGCTGAACATTACTACAGCTGAAGACATGACTCTGGAGTTCAGACAAACATCACCTGCACTTTCCCAGACTGTTAAAAGATAACAGTGGACAGTGTACCTTGATGCATTGATGATATTGAGTTTTGACTTAAATACTGAGGCTGAATATGGTAGAAAGGGGAACAAAGTGGTAACTGTGTCCCAATACCATACTACATACTAGCAGCAGCAGCCAACCTTGTCAGGTGCCTAGTGGCTATTGTGAGAAATAATTCATGTCATTTTACTAGCAGAAATGTCATTCATTCTCTGGCTGCTTCTCCTATAATTTTCACATATTTTAATTCATCTCTGATTAATAATCGCTACGTCTAGAAACCTTGTACACTAAATCCAATACGTTTGATTATTTTTATTTGTCGCGAAAATTCACAATACAAGACACAATGGAGCCATCAACCATTGAGGATGATTCTCTGGACAGTTCTGTTCTCTCTCATTTCTTCCCTTTCTGTCGCCTCTCTCTGCCCCTGTCTTGCATTTGACACCGCAGCTACCTGAAGGGTCTGAGCTGTCTGTGTGCTGTCCTTCACTCTCCTCTTCGTCATCATCATGCCCCTGAATATTACTCTATGGCTCGTTCGTCTTTAGGCCATAAAGTATTGGCTATCTGAGTTATGGACTGATGTTGTGCCTTTGACAGAAAAAAGGCAGAAAATTGAACCTCTTTTGAAAACTTTAATGACAATTAAATGAAAGCTTAGGATTCATATTTATTTTAAAACTAGCAGTTAAACTAAAAGTTTATTTTAAAATTTCATTTTGTAGGACATTTGCTTATCACATGGACTTCTATTTATTGTGTGTTATTTATACTAGATTAGATTGGACTTTATCACTATCTTTCATTGTTTTTGTACTGATTTGCCTCACTGCAAAAACAAGTTCCTTTTGAGACCCAATTTAGATAGTGAAGTGAAGTGAAGTGAAGCTCTGCAGAAGAAGCCAGTGTAGAGAGATACCCTTTGCGCCAAACAATATAGGGTTAATCTTCTGATCATTCCCCATGGCCAGCCAAGGTATTAATTCCTCATTAGAGGAGATTTGTCACTGCATCACTCAAAACAGGAGGAACTGCACCAAACGATGACCTTGAAATGCACAAGCAAGACTTAGAATTGAGGAATTCAGCCAAAAGCTCTCATCAACAAAATGAGAGGCAAGTGTATAATGGCCATGGATGTGGAGGCCACGACAGAGCAGAAGATAGGAGGGGATGAGAGGGCATATGGTATGGAGGAGCATAGCAGTAAACAACAAAGCCAATAAAAGGTGCCATATGTCAGCCATCCACCTTGGGCATTAAATCGGGGTCTCCTAAGAAATGTGTCAGGGGGAGGGGAGATTACAGCAAAGCTGCTTATGAGCCTAATTAAAGCCTGATGAAAAACAGATAATACAACATAGTAAGCAAAACAATGGGCATTTTCAAAACAATCTGCACTGCATATGGTTATGGGTATGCTGCACTGTAAACATGTCACTATTGTGCAACAGCAAGCAAAGATAGAGGAAACTCCATATGGCTCAAACATATGACCCTGTTAACTTTGTATAACAAGTGTGTAAGAGGTTGACTTTCCACATGCGTGAGGTGGTCATCACTGTAACTGGCTGTTAAGCCGGTAGAGATGAACCCCTCCTGTTCCCTTGTTATTGCACTTGACCACGCTTAGAGTTAGGAGCCAGACTTTGAATGAGTTTTTTAAGGCTGATGCATTTGAAATATTTGGGTTATAGTTTTTTGTTTGGTCCCAATTTACAAATCTGTGCATTTACACTGTGTCTTCATCACGTCACGACTTTTAACTGTTTTCATGCCAATGTATAAATCCCAAATTGCTGATACATTTGCAGGGTGTTTCAGAATTACATTTGTAAATGTGTTTCTTTTGAAGGGTTAGGTGAAAACCCCTTTAAAACAACATTAATATCACAGATTACTGTGGGAATAATGTGAGTGCTGACATTTTTGAAGAAGTGAATAAGTTGTTTGAAATGAAGAGAACACATCATTCAGACATAACACAGCTGTATCCAACAGCGTAGGTTTCATTTCAACATTGTGGGGACACATATTAAGTGGGAGTCTGGGGGAAACATTTGAGCATTTAACACTTCCTTTCCTGGATTCTCGTGAATTTTTCTGTACCAATTTCTGCCTTTTCTGCATCATGATATTTTGAAAAAAAGTCATAGGCTAGTAGTATGAGAATAAAGTTGTGATTTAATAAGAATAAAGTCATAATATTTAAACAGTCTGACTGACGCAGACCCTGTTTGGGACTGTACTGAATGAGACAAGTGCACTGCTCTTCACCGGAGGTAGAAAACTGAAACTAAGTGAAAACTTCTGATCAGGCATAAATCTCACTGCAGATCCATACAAATGTTTACTTCATCAACTCCAGTAAAGTGCATTTTACGCTGCAGTCCAAACTTTCACAGTCTAAGTAAATGTAGACTGCCAGGAAATACTAAAACATGCACATCTTACTCGAAGCGACCTATATTTTGTTTTTTGTTATAGTTTTTTTTTTTTACTTCACTACATACACTGCCTACATAACATATAAAGAACATGGCTCAGGACAAATACAGCCATTTTGTGGCCAACTGACTCCCAACAAAAGTCAGCTACAAAAATACTTTGGACAGCAACTTGAGCGTGGAGCAACATGTAAAGAAAGTAGTCCAGTTGTTTTTTTATTAACTGAGGAATGTTTCAAAAATTAGATCACTTCTGTCCTTCAGTAACAAAGGGTGAATGAGCCCTTGCAGTATTGGCTCCTCAGCTCGGGGATGGCCTTCCACTGAGCATCAGATCAGCTGACTATTTTGGTGCCTTAAATCTCGTCTAAAAACGTACTTTTATAGAAAGGCTTTAACTAACAGCTGACAGACTTCACTTATGTGGTCATGAGCTGTTGGTCTTTTATTTTGTTTACTGATTGTTTTTATCTTTCATGTGTGTCTGTGGGGGGCGGCACGGTGGTACAGTGGTTAACACTGTCGCCTCACAGTCGTGGGTTCAAACCCCGGTTGCCCTGGCCTTTCTGTGTGGAGTTTGCATGTTCTCCCCGTGTCTGCGTGGGTTCTCTCCGGGTGCTCCGGCTTCCTACCACCGTCCAAAGACATGCGGACTAGGTTGATTGGTGACCCTAAATTGTCCTTAGGTGTGAGTGTGAGTGGTTGTTTGTCTATGTGTGGCCCTGCGATGGACTGGTGACCTGTCCAGGGTGGACCCCGCCTTTCGCCCGATGTCAGCTGGGATTGGCTCCAGCCCCCCGCGACCCTGTATGCAGGATAAGCAGTTGATGATGGATAGATGGATGGATGGTGTGTCTGTGGGGGTTTTCCCCGGGTTCCTCCCACTGTCCAGCCCTAGCGGGGTGGTAAGTCTCCAGCCTCCAGCTGGCTTCTGTCCAAAGACATGCAGGCCATGTTATTTGGTGACTCAATGCAGTTGACGATGAGTGAGTGTGTCTATGTATTTGTAAACATGTAGTATGTATATGCATGTTTCATTATTATGTGACTTATGCTTCTATTTTTCTGAACTTTGAAAGCGCTTATTGCTTGAAACATGCTCTATAAAATGATAATAAAATTTAATTTAATGCCAAATTGGAATTCAGACAATCGAGTTTGATCTAAGATGTCATTATTGACTATTTGCAATACAATTCCAAAGTTATAATCTTTGAGTCTGCCACTAATCTTCTTTCTAAGTCACTGCTAGTAATACCAGATCATACTATGACATACTAGTGTTGAGTCTAATTAAATTGTCTTTGAATTAGTTCAAGTTCAAGTCTTCCTATAGGCAAGAATTCTAATGTGATATTATTAAACACAGTGGTGGATGAGAGTGACTAGCTGATATGCAAACAAAAACAACAATATGGGTTCTATGTATCTGTCCGGTAATGCTCAGGCCTGGCCCACCTGAAGCCTTGAACCTGCAGCACTTCCTGTGAGTTTGTTCTAGCAGCTCTTGCCGCTAGTGGGCATCCACAGGCCAGCACACGGAGCAGGGAAGGGACTGCAGCACTGCATTCCTCTTGTCAAACACTGACAGGAGCCAGCTGGAGGCTGGAGGCTTACCACTCTGCTAGGGCTGGGTTGTAGACAGGAGAGAAGCAGGGGGTGTGAGGGAGGGAAGGAAAGGATTCAGTGAGGGATGGTGGAGGGAAAAAGAGAGGGAGGAGAAGAAAAGGTGGGAAGGGCTGGCTAGTAATCAGTCCGGGCTGGTACAGAGTGGAGGAGTGGAGGCACTTCTGCTTTGTAAGCTAAAGAGAGAGAGAGAGAGAGAGAGAGAGAGAGAGAACCTGGTTGTGTTACTTCTGTCATCCAGCGGTGTGTTGGCTCGGTGGATCATGGGGGGAAGCAGGTTGATGCTGCTGCTGCTGTGGTGCTGCTGTGGGCACTGGTGGCTGACAGGTACAGTATGGTACAATACTTTAATGCTACATTAACAAAGATGAAAGTTGCAAGCTTGTGTATAAGGGTGGAGTCTTGGCACAGAGAGGACAAACAGCTTTAGGCTTCCTTGGGTGTAGAGTATACTAAAGGACTATGTTAATGCAAGTTGACTGCTGCTGTCAGGGCTTACTGCTGAATTTGGTTTGATGAGGCAGCTCTGACTACTGAATCCAGGCAGATTGACTGTAATTCTGGCACAGGGTGTGTGTATGTGTGCGGCACAAGTATGTCTGACGAGCATACAGTGCAATATTTTAATGTCTATCTGATACAGTGAGTATGGCAGACACTGGTTTAATTGTGCTAAGGAAATATATGCAAATGTAATTATTATTATTATTATTATTATTATTATTATTATTGACTATTTCCTCCAATCATTTCCTCATCTGCAAAAGACACAGATGCCTCAACCAAACCTGCCTGTTCATCTGTATGGGAACATGCTTAACTGTGTATCTAAGTCATTTACTGCCTTTTGACTTCCTAGGCCCCCAGTACAGTCCCATTGTTGTTTAATTAATTAACCAGATTTATGTGATTAAGTTATTAGATTAAATATGACTTACATTGTAATCCATGTGAAGAATGTGTTTTGGCTGCTAAAGAGAAGTTAAATCAGTGTGTAGTACACTAAACGTGAGTATCTCTCCTTGCAGGCATACACTGTGAGGTGGATATCAACGAGTGTGACAGCAATCCCTGCCAGAATGGCGCCACGTGCGAAAATGCTGCCAACTCCTATAGGTGTCACTGCCCTGTGCCAGAGCCTGGCCAGGAGCCATGGGGCGGGCGAGACTGTGATGTCCTTCTGGTCGGCTGCCAACAGCACCAGTGTCAACACGAAGCAGAGTGCATCCCTGTGCTGACTGATGATGGAGAGCACAGCTACACCTGCCTGTGTCTGCCTGGCTGGACTGGAGAACACTGCAACACCTCCACCACCTTCTCCTTCAACTCCGAGGGCTACATCCACATGCAGCTGCCCATTTCCAAAAACAGGACCAAACGTGAAACTAAAGACCATAACCATGGGCTCCACATGCAGCTCCGATTCAAGAGCACTCTGCCAGACATGGTGTTGTACTACCGGGGCACTATGGAGCGCTTCATCTCACTGGAGCTTGTTGGAGGCTGCCTTCAGGCTAGGGTGAAGTCAGGGAAAGTACTGCAGGTAATTTACTCTGGACCGGTCAATGACGGGCAATGGCACCAGGTCACCGTGACCATGGATGAGAGGCTGGTTCTGGTTGTAAAAGGACCTGGCTGTGAGGACGAGTGCCAGGTGAAGAACGAGGGCTACAACTATTTGATCTTCCTCCAACCCAGCTCCTTGCAACAACTGTATGTTGGAGGGGCACCGCAGGAATATTTAGCCCATACGTCCAGCAGAAGGGGATTCATTGGCTGCATGGAAGACCTTCAAGTTGACCATAAGCTGCTTCTACCTCAGGATCTCATCAGAGAGGAGAACCAGGGTTTGGAAATGGGATGCGGCAAAAAAGACTGGTGTCAGGAAAATCCATGCATGCAACGTGGTCAGTGTGTGGACATGTGGGTTCGTGCCAGCTGTCTGTGTAATCGGCCATACTATGGTGAAAGCTGTGAGAAAGGTAAGAGTACTTACAACATGACTTGTAGGATTTCTTTTTGTGTAATAATCAAAGCTTCTCAAAGTGAGGGTCTCTAAAACTATTAACTGTTGTTATTCTTCTGTTGTTATTCTTCTGTTGGTGGAATTCTTACGCTAAAGCCATACTTAAGACAATCACACATTTGTATCCCACTCAAAGCACAAACTCAAAGCTGTTTTTGGTGAGTGTGTGACAAATCTAAATGTATGAACAATATCTAAACTCCCTCCTAATGAGCACTTCCTCTACCACCAAATTTGTCAGTTTGGTAAAAAATAAAAAAACCCCCATATAAATAGCCCATGTAAATGTAAATGTGAGAATGCAAAAACTATGCCTTCTAGTCTCAATAGTGTTTACATCTCTGTGTTGTCTTGTCATTCTCAAATCAGCTCTTGCAAATAAAGAGGCAAGGCAAGTTTATTTATATAGTTTCTTTCAACAGTAAGGCAATTCAAAGTGCTTTAAGACATAGCGTATGTCTTAAAAAAAGCTTTTCCAGAGTTCCACAGGCTAAGTAGTACCCGCTGACTGAAACTGATCATTCATTTAAAGAAAACTAAAAAAAGGCATAGGCATAGCATAATACTAGTGTGTTGAAGATTCAAGTTATAAGGTTACTTTCTATTGCTCCTCTGTAAAGCTAAGAAGAACTTGCCACGAGAATTTCGCTTTCTTAACAGACACCTATTCTGCTTTTCCTTATTTTCTCTGAAAAACAATGTTGTATGTTCATATTAAATGTGGCCAAAGTTTCAAATAATGAGGTAAACGTACAGAATGTAAAAAAGAATGTGATGACACACAATGTCACAGTCCCCGCGAGCAAAAAGCAGGTGTGGAAGAAGAAGTGTGGAGATATGTCTAGCTATGCTAGACTACTCTGCTCAGCACTACTCTTTAAGTTAAGTTTTTGGAGGTTGTTCAGTGGGGAAAGTTCTTTTTCAGTTGTGAAGGAAAGTCAGTTCCTTGATGGACAGATTTATTTGCCAAAGTTACCGCTAATGTTTACTAACCATAACTACCGTTAGCTCAGTTAGCTGTGCAGCACGGCAATCAAATTAGCTAGCTAACTGGGAGCTTGTAGCAACACTCACTTGGGGCTCTGAGCTCCCAGTAGGGGCAGTTAGCTGAGCTAAAAGGACCACTAGCTGCACAACGAACTGTGATAACTAGCCAGTGACAGCTACAATAGTACTTTAATTTAAAATTATCTGTGAAAGTTTTCTCTCCATACAATATGATCAGTGAATAATGTTATAAAAGTTGTGTGTTTTTGTACAAAAATCAGTGAGGCCTGGCCAGAAACACACAGCTGGTCTGATAAACAGTACATTCTTCCAATTTAGTGCTCCATGTCGCAGTTTTCCAAGCTAAGTTACACTATGCCATTGCTGTCAAGCTGTAGGATCACATGCTGTGTTCCAGTTGTACTGGGAAGTCAAAATTTCCAAGTTCTCAGTTGGAAATTTTAACTGGAACGGGCCCTTAAGTTGGATTTCCAACTCGAAAAGTCGGGAGAGCTGCTCTACCCCCGACTTTGTGATCCCAGATGGCTGCTTCATGTATCAACAGTGAAAGCTGTAGTTTATACTGTTTATTAGCATTTCTGTGTATTTGTGTCCCATATAAATTTTTTTCATTCAACTTTGGTGTCATTCCCAGCTCCAACTTCTGATTTCCAAAGTAAATGGAATGCCAACAGCCAACAGCATTGGGTGTATAAAGAAACAGCAGCTCACAAGCACTGGGGAAGCTTCCATGAAGTAGACCCATTGGGACAAAGTGGGCTTGAAGGGCCAGTATAAGGGCCAAGATCCATAAGGATTTATCTCTGAATCATGCAAAGCTACTCTATGGAGTCCCAGAATCAAAACATTGAGCTGGAAATGACCATAATAGGTCCTCTTTAAGAAATACAGTTGGTTCTGAGCTTTCTTTACTAGGGTGGAGATGTGTAATGAGCTTACAGCACTAGAGAGGAGGAGGTTTAACCTCCAGTAAAAGACAGTTCTCTGTTTGTGATACTGATAACTTTGTGCTTCTCACACCCACCACAGAGTATCCGTCCTGGACCTTCGGTCATGAGAACACCATCAGCTATGCTGTCTTCAACATCTCGGAAAACCATGGAGACAACTTCACCATCTCCTTTTTAATGCGATCCCTCAAACACAACGGCCTGCTCCTACAGCTCCGTCGAGAAGGAAATCCCTACCTGACAATCTATCTGAAGGAGGGAACTGTTGCTATCTACAGCCCTCACACCACACTGCTGTCTGAGGCTACGTTTGTCACTGATGGCAACAATAATTTGGTGACTGTAGAGGTACACTATGGCCATGTAGTCTTCCCCAAAGCAGGGAATCATCGCGCCTTAGGGAATGTGAGTGTAGAGGCAGGGGATGTGGCATATGTCGGAGGACTCCCAGCAGGCAAGAGCATAAACGCCTGGGGAGGAATCTTCAAGGGCTGCCTGCAGGACATTCGGCTGGACCACAAGCATCTGGCCACTGAGGATCATGAAGAGGATGTGGAATTTTACCAGGCAAGCACAGAGGAGAACATACTGCCAGGATGCCAAAGTGATGACACATGCAAGGTAAAAGAATATATAGTCTGCTGTATGATCATCACTTAAACTACAGCGTGGACAAAATGTACGATCATGGGAAATGTGCTGAACTGATATTAGGTTAAAAAATCTAATATCAGACTGACACATATGAATGATCTTTTTGTAGTTTAGAGCAGTTAAGATTATTTTTACAGAAAAAATATTGCATAAGTTCCTATAGTAATCCAATAAAATTTAGGTCAGGTGTCTTTTGAACCCAGTAAGCTAGAACACTACATATTTTCACTACTGCTACTACTATTTCTACTACTGCTCAGCCATCCACCTCAGTGTTTTCTACTTCTATTCAGCACATTTTTCTGCTACTACTGCTTCTGCTACTACTACTGATCCTACAAGCACTACAACAATAACTATAACTTCTTAGGGATTTGGTCCTTTACTGTATCCTGTCATGAACAATGTCGTGAACATGTGTTAGAGGAGTGGAAGATTTGAGCTGTTGGTGGCGCCATATGTAAAGTCAGAGGATCACCAACATCATTAGAATTCATTCTATGGAGTCTGTGCCAAATGGAATAACAGCCCATCAAATACTTTTTGAGAACTTTTAATTTGGACCAAAGTTGTGGACAGAAACACTGACTAACCAACATTGCCATCTCTAGAGTCAAGATAGCATGCTACATTACGTAATTAAGCAGAATGCATGACGTCCAACATATCAGAGACTGACAAATATGTCTGACAATTCAGTTTTACTGAAATGTCCCAAAGAAATGCGATTATTATCTGCGAGTGTTTGGCTCTAAACACTGAACCCATGCTAATGGTTTTAGCGCCTTGCAGTGCTGTGTGATAGCTGGGCTGTACTGTTTGGCCTCAACTCTATTAACACTGATCTGGTTGTGAATCCTCTCGATCTGTAAGTTACAGCTGAGTCCTCTCTGCAGCTTTTACATTAGCAGTCGCATCAGGTGAGAGACTTTACAAGTGATCTTCTAATCCATCCATCTGTGTTTGTCTGTGCATAGGATGAGCCCTGTTTCAATGGCGGACACTGTCAGGTCACCTGGAATGACTTCAAGTGCAACTGTTCCATTAACTACTCAGGCCGACTGTGTGAGACACGCTTGTGGTGCGTCGACAACCCTTGTCTTGAAGCAGTGCGCTGTGCGGACCTACAGGATGGTTATGAGTGTGAGTAATTGATTGGCAGTGATTATCACCCTCTTAATTTCTTAATTAGACTTACAGTCTTGTAAAGAACCATTTAACATCAGATGGTAAGGGAAACCTGCTAACCTTAGGCCCTCACTGACATCAAAGGAAAAACTCCCTAACATAGTAAAAGAGAGGGAAGCAAATCTGTGACCTTAAGAATCTGACTGCAAGATGTCTATGAAGATTCTCAGTCATCCAGGTCATAGTTATCCAACGAAGGTTAAAATCAAGGGCAACTGGACATTTGTTGAAACTCAACAAATCCTGACCTATTGGCCTCAGGTGAAGATACCAACGATGGTCGTTCAGTCTTGGCCACAGGTAGTCTTAACGACTGTAACAACTGTCGTCACAGCAACAAGGAACACTAACGAACCAGCGGTATCGATGACCCGGGCCAACGACCCCACGGAGGTTAAATAGCTGAGTTTCCCTGCCAGTCAGTCAGAACTGAAGAAGTCCTTTTGGATGAGGGACGAAACGTCTTCCAGTATCTTCAACCAAGTCCAGTTGCCCTTGATTTTAACCTTTGTTGGATAATCTGACTGCAAGATGGTCTGAGAAGAAAGATTACCCAACAACATACAGAAATACAGAAACAACAAATATATGGTTGATGCTTTTTTCAAGGAGCAGTAACAGGGAGCAACAGAGACTCATGGGAAATGTGACACTGAAAACACAAAGCATATAGAGAAGCTACCAATCATGTTTACTATTTGTTAATCAAGGCATAAGGTATTAATAGGCCTACTTGCAGCGAGGCATTGTTCCTTCTCAATTGAGTGTGGCAATCCAGATATGGGTTTACTATGAATATTCTGCTGACATTGTTTATGCATAACTAATGAATTACCAGCTGTGAATGCCAACTGGTAAACAAATCTGTAGTATTTTAAGAATCTCTGAATCGGAGCTGCAGTAATAAGCTGCAGTAAAAGTGAGTGGATACACTTCTCTGCAATTCAAGCTGTCCCTTTAAAATTATCATACTGATACCATATGAGAAAACTAAAGTAAATGGTGAGTAGCTACAACAGTGGCTTCAAGTTGATTTGCTGGATTTTAATACTTTAAGAATGCACGAGAGCTCTACTGTTTATTGTGAAGATGAAACTTTCATGTTATCATCTGGTTGCTGCTGTTTACTTTCACCCCAGATGCAAATTCAAAAAATCCACTGTGGAATGTTTGGGGTGTATATGAGTAGCCTATGTAAATAACTGTATATACTGTTTTATTTTATTTTATAAATGTTACCATATTTTAATATAGCCCTACACTTAAGATGTTGTGTGTGTAGCATGAAGGAACTACACAAATCTACTACAACAATTTGTTATGCAACCTTGTGCTGTATAATGACTAATAAACTATCTAGTACCTTGTACCTTGTACTGTACCATTCCAGCAACAACAGTTAAACATATCTGAACCTTATACTGAGGACTAGTTAAGATACTAAAAAAAAGTTTTGCTTTCAGGGACAGCAGACCAGTTTGTGGTTTTTCAATCAATACACGGATCAAGTAACAATAATTTAATTAAATTTCATTTATATTGCGCCAATTCATAACTGAAGTTATCTCATTGCACTTTTCATATAGAGCAGGGAGAATGAGAACACACAGTAACTAACACAATGCAAGTTCCACATAGTGATGTAAAATAAAATTACAGTAACGGTAGTGATAATAATACAAATATCAAAAAGATATTAATAGTTACAATAACAATTATAGCAGCAATAATGATAATGATAAAAAAATAACAATAATAACAGCTTTGGCAGCGGGTGATGAGCAGTGCAGTGGGTGGGTGCAGTAGGTGACTTGCAATTATAGATCCACACTCTACAGCTTTGACAGAAGTAGAGAGGAGAGAGACAAGAAAGCACAAAACTATGGGAGAGGGAAGATTTTGTGCTAGTAACATGCATTAATGGGAAAACACACTATGTTTTGAATCATGTAAGCATGTAACTTGATTTCAGTAAATCTTCAAACTGCTCACATGATCTTCTCCTCCCACAGGTTTAACTGAAGCCATTTTTCAGGACAATGCTCTCCAGTATGTTGCCAACAGCTCCCTGCTGAACCCTGTAACCAACATCACCATGAATATACGGACGAGGGACACAAACGGGATCTTGTTACGGGCCGCCAGCAGAGCAGAGATCTTCTGCCTGGGTCTGCTCAACTCCTCCCTGCTGGTCAAACTGGATAGCGGGGCGAACTCAGAGCTGCTGGCCTTCACAAGTGAAAGGGTCATTGCGGACGGAGCATGGCATCAAATCCAGCTGACCATGCTCGATCCCACGCAGTTAACGTCCCGCTGGTGCCTCACTGTGGATGGGCAGAGAGTTGGTGGCAGCTTTGGCGTTGGCGGCAACCTCAACTTCCTTAATGACACCAAGATCTGGTTGGCGGAGAAATACACAGGATGTTTAGGGGAGGTGAGAGTGGGTGGAGTCTACCTGCCACTCATAAATGTACCAGACCCCCCTCAGATGAGCCGGTTCTCCAGACTGGGAGGGCACGAGCCAATCATAGGATGCCAAGGTGTACCGATTTGCGAGTCCCAGCCCTGCCTCAACCAGGGTGTATGTCAGGACCAGTTTAATGAGTTTAACTGCAGCTGCAGCGCAGGATGGGAGGGGGAACTGTGTGAGACTGAGATAAATGAGTGTTCTTCAGGTCCCTGTGTCTATGGTACATGTAAAGACCTTCTGGCAGACTACCAGTGTGACTGCGAGCCTGGGTACGCAGGGAAAGACTGTCAGGACGAGGTTGATAACTGTCAGGAGTTCACCTGTGTGAATGGAGGAACCTGCGTGGAAACAGTGGGAGCTCACACATGTTCATGTCATCCTGGCTACGTCGGCAAGCGCTGCCAGTGAGTACAGACTTTTCTGTTTCTCTACAGTTTCAGCTGTTGCTCATATTCATGACATGATTAAGCTGCAGTGTAATAACAGGTAGGCTGAAAACACCTTTTTTAACACAGGGTTGTACAATGATGAAAATCTGACAATTTCAAACCTGCCTGCAGGTTGTGGGGGTCATAGGTTTAAGCTGATCTAGCAATGTGGCCTCACACATGGTGGGGCACTCCTGCTTGTATTGCCTGTGACGGTCTGGATTGCTCGTCACATATCTTTGGTGTTATTGGTGTTGAGGTCTCTCTCCAGTCTCTCCTGATGTCAGAACACAGTCACCCTTCAAGTGTAATAGCTCAATCCGGGATGTTGTGGTGCAGCCAGGTCTCAGTAAAGATGAGGGCACAACTGTCTCTGATTTTTTGTTGCTGAGTTAGCCTGAGTCTATGACATTAGCCCGGAGTAGACTAGGAAGTGGTATAGCCTTAGGTCCAAGCTGGGTTATCTTAGCTCTTCCCTCTCTTCCATGGAGCGATCGTGCCACGTGCTATGATGTTTCACCCGGCTGGTCTGGCTAAGTGGTGGAAGATGCTGTGGGCAGTTATCATCTCAAGGCACTTAATCCAATCCCTGTGTACCATGTTAAATTTGGTAAAGTTGTTTTATTGCTAAAAAAATATAGATTAAACTACATTAATCATAACAATGCCATATCAGCATGCAGCCAAACAATATACGTTTATGCAAAAGTTGTTATAAAATTA
The DNA here is from genome assembly GCF_014851395.1 of Micropterus salmoides. Classification (NCBI taxonomy): domain Eukaryota; kingdom Metazoa; phylum Chordata; class Actinopteri; order Centrarchiformes; family Centrarchidae; genus Micropterus; species Micropterus salmoides. The sequence goes on from NW_024044459.1 coordinate 3,555,997, forward strand.
GACTAGTTGGTTGATTGTGCAATGAAACGGTTATGACTGGTGGGACAGTTGAGCACTTGATTTGATGTTGCACAAGCCACTATTAGTGTCAAATACACAACTCTCAAGTTCAAATAACTGTGATATGATTGTGGGATTAATTGTGAAGCTTTTAATTTCACCTCAACTGCTTTCTGGTCATAATTTAAGGTCACCTAATTGTATGACAACAAAATGATTAGAGTGAAATGAGTATGTTTGTGTGTGAAATAGGTGGCGTTTCCCTCCCGTGGCATGCGATGCAAACATAGAGTGTCTTAATGGCGGGGTTTGTATTGGAGGTGACTTCGGAGGCAACTGCACCTGCAAGCCAGGATACACTGGTGCCAGGTGAGAGCAGCACACTGCACATTCCTCAGCACACACCTGCTGCTCATGAGAAAGTGTGTCTAAACCATATACAAGTGTAAAGGTCAGGAGAGTGTGTGTGTGTGTGTATGTGAGCTACTTCTCTGTCACTCAGCATTCTGTTAAAACCCTGCTGATGTGTTTCAGGTGTGAGACAGAAATAGATGAGTGTGAATCCAGCCCTTGTCTCAACGGTGCCACCTGTCTGGACAGACTCAACCACTTCCAGTGTGTGTGTGTGCCGGGTTTCAGCGGCACACTCTGTGAGAGCAATGTAAGTGACGGACAGATCCTTTCACTGACACTGGCTTTGAGTTCATTCACTTTCACAGCACACGTGCTCAATTAGAACCTGAATATGAGTGATGGGATTCAGGTTCCTGTTAGCTGCCACAAAAGCCATGATCTAGAAATGTGAATTATAGTAATTAAGGTTTCCCTGACAACAGCAATAAACAATCAGATAAAACAGCGTACCACTTTCTGATAAGGTGCCCTTTATAACAGGTGTATAAGATATAGCTAATGGCTTTATCAACGTTAAGAAATATTTACAGATGACTTATAGAGCTGTTATTAGACAAACATAAAAATAACTTTTGGGTTGCCATGTTGAGTAAAAATACCTTTGGTTGGTGTTTATTGATCCTGATTTTCAATCAGATAAAGGGGTCCTAACTTATGGAACTCCTTTTCCCATTTGGTTTTTACTTAAATATAACTCGGCTTTTAGCTCTTAAGTTTCACTGCCAGCACCTCTCCAATGAAGTTTGTCTCTGACGCTTTTGAAAAAGTGATCGATTATTGTAAAAACAATGTATTAACAACTTTTATAACTGACTTATTACAAAAGGAGTTAAAATGTTAATATGTTGTTAATTAATGGATTGTTGGAGAATAAACACTACTCAAAAGGATTTCTACAACCTAAGTGTTGCTAATAACATATCTATAAAACATATGCCATATTAAAAAGTGGTACCAACACAGGAATGGTCATTTATACATACACTCTTTCTATCCTCTTGCAGAAAGAGGAGCATAAGGAGCGAGTTCCCTGGCTGGCAGTGACCATCCCCCTAACCACACTGTGCGTGTTACTGGCCATACTGGTGGTGTTTTTCCTTATCATGACAGCACGGAAGAAACGTCAGTCAGAGGGCATGTACAGCCCTAGCTCACAGGAGGTGGCTGGTGCCAGGCTTGAGATGGGCAGTGTCCTCAAAGTGCCCCCAGAGGAGAGGCTGATCTGAGGCCTGCAGCCATGCCTCACAGCCTTACTTCCAGTGGATCTATCTATGTACAGGGTGATGAGAACATAGTCTCTGCAGTGTCACACTGCTGGGTCCTCCTGCCCTACAAGAAACTGATGGAGGATAATTCAAAGACTGATCCTCCAACTGGACAAAACTATTGAGGGTGAAGCCTCAGAGGTGTACAGCTAAAGACCAGAGGCGGAGAAAGACTCCTGAGTCTCCTGACAACTCAGGCTGTCCCGATGGGGAGAGTGTGGCCAAAGGATGCACTGACCCTGGACATCCCATTTAAGAGTTAGGTCTTGAGGACAATCTCAAGCTTAACTCGCACGGGACCAAAAGTCATATGAGGACCACCTGTACTAAAGAAAAGTCCAAAAATCTGTGGATATTAAGAAATGTATTCACACAGGCTGAAAATCATTGAAACTGAAATTCTCTGATGCACTCTAAACGGTCATGTAAGGGCAAGTAATTCCTCATTTATGGTTTAGCAAAGCAAAACATTCAAAACCTCCTTTTGCACATCGCACTGCTGATCTTGTTTTGCATGACAGTGGAAAGAGGAATGTGTAGGAGAATATACATTTGAAACAAATTATTTCTAATTAGAGTTGTATTTGAATAAGTATACCTTCACCAACATACTTCTTGTAGTAGTATTACATTACAAGAGGGTGTCTGTGAAGAGACTTTTTTGGAGACAGACACTAATTTATATCTTGGCTTTATCTTGTTAGCGGTCCCTTGGTAACGCTAATCCTGCATGACCACAGCTCTTCTGCCATAATGGGTTTTGCCACCTGATTTCTCCTTTTTTTCTCTCTTTGTGATTATAATTTTTTTTGTCTGTCAAAAAAATGCAAGCAGCCGTTACAAAATCAGTTGAAGTTATGTTTGATTCAAACCTCATGTTCTACTTTGCTGAATCAGAAAGTTAATTAGTGACTCTGAAGTGACCCTGTGAATGTGAGTATGAATGGCTGTTTTTTCTCTATGTGTAGTGTGATGAACTGGTGACCTGCCTCCCTGCTGCTCCTTGCAACCCTTCAAAGTATAAGAGGTTATACATAATGGATGAATGGATGGCACCAATGACAATTACTTTCTAGATTTCAAAGTTTACTTTGACTTTATTTCATTTGACCTTGTGCAACTTCCCCAATATTGTGCACATGTGGCACAGATTAGATTAACTATATGGCCAAAAGTACTGTATGTCACTTTTGGGTGTATTACATCATTTGGTCTAAGCCCCATTAGTTTCCAATGAAGTCTTAATTTCACAGCATACAATGACATTTTAGACATTGTGCTTCCACCTTTGTGTCAGTTTGTGTTTTTCCCCCTTCCTGTGGGGGGAAATGGTTTTCAATTTGCAGAGAGCCCTGACCTTAACCCCATCCAATACCTGTGGGATGAGCTGGAATGCTGACTGTGGGCAAGACCTTATCACTCAACATCATTGGTCACCTCACTAATGCTCTTGCTGAATGGGAGATAATCCCTGGATCCAGGTTGAAACATCTGGAGGAAAGACTGAAAGCAGAAGAGTGGAGGCTGTTATAGCAGCACATTAATGTCCATGGTTTTGGAATGAGATATTTGGCAGTTAGATATAATGTTCAGGTGTCCACATATGCCTGACATGTGTATTAGTGAAGCATAAAGGGGCCAGATCTGCTTGAGGTCAGCCCCCCCTAAGAACATATAAGAAGCCCTCCAGCATCAGATCTGCGCTCCAAGTCTTCCAAGGTCTTCAGAAACAGCCCTGTGAAAAACCTACCCAAATCTGAAGTACATGCATACATTTTTGAAAAAGAGACACCCGGTCCCACGTGCACTGATTTCCTCAAATATTTTTTTCAGTGGTGATTGTGAGTAGAGCTGATAGTACCCTCAGATTCATTCAGATCCACTTCAATATTAGACATGGACACTGGCCCGAGACCAGCAGCAGCAAAATTAGAACCCTCCCCAGCCCGAGTATAATTTGGACCTGGTCTGACACCGACAGAAACATCACTGTAGAATTGCTCAAATATTCAAATGTTATTATTACAAGCTTTACGGTATTGTACAGTCAAACAGTGTTATACAGTGCTGTGACTTAATAACAGAACATATACAGGGGAGATAAGTTCCCCAGCTATGTACCGGTCTCGGTTCCTCCGGGCTTAGTGGACCTGTGAAGGCCTCTTCTCTACATCGACTCACCCCAGAGTTCATATATTATATGTGGATTGACTGATTGATTGCAGATAGCTATATGACTATAGTTTAGTCGTATGAGTTATGTCTATGTTTTGAAGTGACAATAGAAATAATGGTTATACAGGATATTCAAACCTGACCTCCCAGCACACTGCTGCTTCTCTCACTGAGTACGAGGTTGTTGTTGTTCCTACCGGCAACCTATGATGTTTAATTAAATCACTTAATGTTCCTATAAAAACAGCTGCAGGGAATGTAATGTACGTGCATAATGAGATGATAGTATGTGCCTTTATGTTCTCCTGCATCCATGAAACACAAGAATCCTGTGGTCTGTTTTTATATTCTGTGTTGAGACAGATTAAAGCCTTTGTGTAGACTGTACTTCAAATGATTCAAAGAAGAGTTCACTGACAGAAACATCGCTGTGAGCAGTGCTCACATATTCAAATGTTGTTAAAAGCATTATGATATTGTACAGACAAACAATGTTAGACAGTGCGGTGACTTAACAGAACATATACAGGGCAGATAGATATCCCAGCTATGTACAGAATGGTAGTGATTTTTACACTGGAGCTGTCTTTACTAAAGCTGTACCATGTACAGCACAGAGATCAGTACATAACGAGTTCTATTCCAAAATATTTTATATTCACTTTAGGAAATAACAATCATTAACTAGAGTTGTTAAAAGACAGGATTCAGTTTGTGAGTGATACTAACGGATCAACCCAGGATTATTACTGTAATTCACCTACTAGCACTCATCTAAACATCATTTAATATTTGCTGTTTCTGGGTTGCCTGTGGTTTTTCAGTAGTTCCCCTGTTTTCTAAAAGGGAATATCTCATTTTGGAATAAAACTTATTCATTTGTACTCAGAACACTTTTCTGTGTGGGGGATTTTATGGTTTGTCTGTAAAGAAAGATGTATACTTCCAATCCAAATGGATAGTTACACTGTAATTGTGTGTATATAGTAGGAAATGCCACTTTAATTGGATTCAAAGTCGGTGTGTATATGTCTTAAAAAGTGTTCAAGGAAAATAAAACACAAAGGAAATGAATAACCCTGGAAAAATGTTTTTTTTATTTTGGAAAAAACATGCCAGCATTAATGCTCTTTGGTGACAATATATACAAAAACTCTTTGAATCACCAAAGACTGCCAACTACGCATCTGGTTTTATCTCTCATGTATCCTAGAAAATCACATAATGTTGATATATATAGTCCCTCATTCCAAAATTTCATGTGGTAGTCAGCACTCAAGTCAGACATGCATGCATCTCCAAGATGTTTACCTCAGAAGAAAAGGCATTAAAGCAATAAAGATTTTTTTAATTGGTAATTTGGTTAAAATAAGCAAATTTGTCATTTATGTAAAGGTCAGATATGCAACAGTCCCTGAAGACAAGGAAACCTCCATCCATCAAGGACGAAAGGAGTGAAGGGTATTGTTGAACATATTTGTTCAAAATAAAATATATTTCTTTGCTAATAAAAATAAATAAAGAAAGGAAATATACCAGCAACAATTGCTCTCAAAATAGTAACAACAAACAAGCCAGAACTAATGAACAAAAATGTTATCTGCCTTCAAAGAAATAATAAAACATTGCTTATTTGTACTGTTGAACAGCCTCCACATCCCCCCTCCTTTTTAAAAACATCACTTTTCACTGCTCCCCCTCCCTGTCTCTGCCGCCTCTCCCCTCTCTTTGAAGCTGTAACGGTGCATTCCTTTGTTTCTCTGAGTGACTCCCATCCAGGCTGGCTTCTGGCTGATAGCTTGGTCAGTGCTTCTCCTCCCTAATGATGGCAAGTGAAGCAGGACAAGCATCCTCCTCCTCCCTGATCCCAGTGTGAGGGAGGAGGAGCCAGGAATGCTGCCATGAGACCTTGAGATCATTCTGCTACTCGAAAGCAAGCTAGAATAGGCAGAGGAAGTGTTTTCAAAAACTAAAGAAACACATACCTAATGAGTCAGACTCAATGGAAATGTTCTGCTTTCACTGAAATATCTATATTTGGAAACTCTAAAATGATGTAACAAACCGACAACAAATTCTACTGTCATGAAATTCCCAACCTTGGCAGTGTTTGTTGGAAAGACAGACATTGCTGAATAATTTAACTTATTTACTTATGTAACTTTTCAGTGTTGTGAGCTCCACAAACTAAATCCCATTAATTTCCATTGTGTTGAGGTGCAGGCAGAAATCTCAGAAAGACGTGGAATGTGTACAAACAAAAACAAATATCTGCATGGCTAAATACCACTGGGGGTAAGTAAAAATTTGTTATTTGGGTGAATACACCCTTTAACCATACTGTGTGGCAGAGCTTTTCAACCTCTCTGGGCCAATGAGCGTCAAAGTCTGGCAACTTTGTTGCCAAGCTTTAAAGCTGCAATAAATTTTTTAACCAAAACTCCAAATGTCTTCTTGGCCTCAGTGGGTCTGCAACAGGGATGAGTGCTCCATCCTGAATAAGTGAGCTGCAGGAAGTGATAAAAGTGTCTCAAAATGAAATAGTTGTAAGTGGGCAAACATCTCTCTCTAAACAGCTCTATAGCATCTCTTAACAACAGCTCCATGGAAGTCAGTCTCTGCTGCCATTCACTTCTTCTTAAAATGTCGATGGTGGACGCTTGCGAAGGTGCCCAGTAGTAAAATTGTTTACAATATATTTTTACAATAAAAGTTCCTCCCAAACAATTGATTATTGCACAGTAAGCCATACTGTACACCACAATAACAGAATATGGTAGGTAACCAGTACGTAAAAAAATACTTATACACTCTAAAAAATAATGCACTGGCTCTACTTAAAAACATTAAGGTATCAATCTATTTTTCTTATAATTCCAACTCAAGCCATTTTTGAGTATGTCTCATGAGTCTTTTATAGTTAGACTAACTCAATTAGTTTAATAACCAACATGATTTGCTTTGTCATCTACATAGCTTAATTAAGATGAACCAACTTAATTTTATTGATAAGGATTTGGTGTTATTAAGTGGTCGGAATATTACATTTTAAGTTATTCAAACTTCTTTGTTTTACTTTCAATCTACTCAGAAATGTCAATGCAACATGTTACCTTATTTTTTTTGAGTATAATCAACTTATTTCACTTAAATCAGAATAAATTACACATAGCAATTGTAGTTTCAACAAACTTTATTGTAACCAGTACCAACTACACATTACAGCTGCTGTATTTTGCTCAACAACACACAACATATAACAGGTGCAGCCTTTTCTTGTGGTATTGTTAGGACAGAAGTTTACTTTTTAGATAGGCTACATTACCTTCAGACTGGCTTTCAGACCATCCAGCTCAAGGAATATCTTTTGAAACTTTTCAAAAGTTTTTTTCAGTTCTTTTGATATGGTGTTTGGAGTGCATATATCAGCCCTATTAGAAAGGCACAAGCTCTGGGTACATCCAGGTCTTTCAGGACTTCTGTTCCCTCAATCACAATTGAAAAATTACAAAAGGATGAGGCCTGGGCTGTTTCAAATAATACATTTTAAAGAAAGCCATTATAACTACTTAGAATGTTGTAATGCCAAATCAAAAAAAATCTCCAAAATAATACAAGATGATTCAAATGTTCAAACTTACAGATAACTAGCACACACAGGACAAACGCACATGTTGCAACAATGGCGTTTCTAAACCGTGGTGCCAGCTTTACAGCCCACCTTTGCACAGCGCTGAATCCACTGAATAAAAACTAAACAAAAACTGTGGCTCAATTAATCAGTTTAAACCTCACTGAAATATTACAGCTTAAACAAATAAATGAATAAAAAAAAATGTCACACCGAAATATGTGGCATAACCTATATTGTTTAATCATGAATGTAAATTGGCACCCCCAATGGCTGTTGCAGACCAAACGTGCATCAATGTAAATTATTGTCTATTTTAAATTAAGAGCAAGCTAAATGCATATTTGCTAACCTTTGCAGTGTTACAACGAATGCTTAAGAGGTTCAATGCCAATCAATGCCTTTGTGAAACAAATCACAAAAACAACTGGGACTTAACTAGTAGGAGCTAGCTAAAACTCTACCATCTTTAACACTGAATTAGTTTAGGAGAATAATTCAAATTTTAGCGTTGTGAAAATACAGTTTTTTGACATGTAGGCAGTTATTAATGTTAGCTATTGCTGATAAAACAAGTCAAAAATAATACTTACCAAGTAGCCCACCTTTATGTCATGAAACGCAAAGTTGCTTTCTCCCACACTTCTGTCTTGTGTGTTGCAGGCTTGTTCTGGTGGCAAAACAAGTCCGGACAAGTTCTGCGTCATAACTTACTCATGATTTTAAAGGATGACCACTAGGTATATGAGTAGCCCTAACTTTTAATATTGTCTGTTGTTAAATGAACTCAGAAAAGTTCAATAAAAATCCACTTATTTCTGAGTTAAGACAGATTTCTATATTTTATGTTTGGTCAACTTCTTAAAATAAGTTATCAATTGAATAAAACAAGTGCATCTAACAAACTTAATTTTTAATAGTAAAAAAGCTCTTAATTTTTAAGCTGGACTTACTAACCCCATGAATCATTTCTTAGAGTGTAGTATAAATGATTTTTGTGAATGTTAGTTTCTTTCTGATGAGCATTTGGCACCTTACATTACAGCCACTGGCATCATTGTATGAATATGTTTGTGAATGGGTGACTGTGACATTTAGTGTAAAGCGCTAAACACAGCTTTCACTACCACCCCCTTCACCCCCAAACAAAGCAGTCTCTCCCGACTTTTTAACTAATATCATATTCATAACAGCAGCAAGGAGTAGGCTATAAAGCATATAGCCTAGGCCTAACGTTTCTTAACACCACCCGCTGAAATAAAAAAATTAAGCAAGTAAATCCCAACTTTTGAACTACTGTTTTTCTGCACATGTAGCCTATTAATAAGTTGAAAGCTTTTTGCTGGTACAGAGTTTACAATAGCCTCTTTCCCGCGTTCTCCTTTCTACCTTTAGTTTTTGGCTATCAGTAGAAATGAACAACAGAAGGTCCGGTGCCGTTGACCTGCCTGACAGTGGTGGCTCTTCTCTCAGATTACTTCTTATACTGCAAAATATAATCCATTCCATCATTTAAATGTGATCAAGATCAGTAACAGTAATAACACAACTCAAACTAATTCTTTGAAACACTCAAACTCAACCATTGTAGCAGTCCTACTACATCTTTCCCCCTGCCCTTCCAGGTCAGTGGTTGTTCACTCTCCTCGTTTACTCCTCTCACAGAGAGCGAAGTATCAGAACTCTTGACCCGTAGCCGTCCAACTACATGCCCACTGGACCGGATTCCTACGAATCTCCTCCAAGCCATATCTCCTACTGTGGTCCCGACAATCACTCATGTGATAAATACTTCTCTGGCTTCAGGAACCTTCCCGACCACTTTCAAAAGGGCTCGGGTTACACCCTTGCTCAAAAAGCCCTCACTTGACCCAACTCAAGTTGAGAACTATCAACCAGTGTCTCTTCTACCTTTTTTATCCAAAACTATTGAACGGGCAGTATTCAAACAGGTCTCAGAATTCCTCTCAGGGAATGACCTCCTAGATCCATATCAGTCTGGTTTTAAGAGTGCACACTCTACTGAAACGGCTCTTCTGTCTGTAACAGAAGCCCTAAGGTCAGCTAAAGCTATAGCCCAATCCTCAGTTCTTATCCTGCATGACCTATCAGCTGCCTTTGACACAGTCAACCACAGGATCCTGCTATCCGCTCTCTCAGCAATGGGCATCTCGAGTAAAGCACTCCTGTGGTTCGAATCCTACCTCTCGGGGTGTTCCTACAATGTTTTGTGGCAAGGACAATTATCCTCCTCCCACTGCCTCTCCACAGGGGTTCCCCAAGGCTCAGTACTTGGGCCCCTTCTCTTCTCAATTTACACCACCTCACTGGGGCCGATCATTCGCTCACATGGCTTCTCTTACCACTGCTACTCAGACAACACGCAACTCTACCTATCCTTCCTGCCAGTCGATCCCACTGTCTCGGCGCGGATCATGGACTGTCTATCAAACATATCCGCATGGATGAAGGCTTGCCACCTTCAACTAAACCTCTCTAAGACTGAACTCTTGGTCATTCCAGCCAAGCAATCTATCCACCATAACATCAAACTACAAATTGACTCCGCAACCATCACTCCAACCAAGGTGGTGAATTACTTCAGTGTCATGATTGATGACCAGCTGTCCTTTTCAGACCATGTTGCTACTGTCTCTCGGTCATGCCGCTTTTCTCTATACAACATACTACCTCACTCAATACGCCACCCAGCTTCTGGTACAGGCCATGGTTATCTCTCGCATCGACTATTGCAATGCCCTCCTAACAGGCTTGTGCGGTGAAACCCTTACAAATGGTTCAGAACGCAGCAGCGTGTCTGGTTTTTGATCAGCCCAAAAGGACTCATGTCACTCCATTGGGGGGGGCGGCTGTGGCTCAGGAGGTAGAGCAGGTTGGCCGTTAATCGGACGGTCGGCGGTTCAATCCCCGGCTCCCCCGGTTGCATGTCGAAATGGTTGCATGTCGAAATGTCCTTGGGCAAGGTACTGAACCCCGAATTGCCCCTCCCCTGGCGGCTGTTCCGTCAGTGTATGAATGTGTATGACTGGTGAATGCAGATGTAGTGTAAAAGCGCTTTGAGTGGTCGAAAAGACTAGAAAGGCGCATATACAAGTATTACTCAGTGACCTCCACTGGCTCCCCGTGGGAGTGAATCAAATTCAAGTCACTAATGCTTGCACACAGAGTGACTACTGGGTCTGCCGCTACGCTCCTCCAGGGAACGCCGCCTGGCTCTGCCATCCCTTCACACAAAGCAATCCCAGCAATCCCCGGCTATTCTCTTCTGTGACACCACAATGGTGGAACGAGCTACCACCCGCCATCCGATGCACTTCCTGTGCACTGATCTTATATTGATTTCACTTTTTGTTTTGATTGCACTTTTTGTTAACTCTTACTTCCTTCCCTAGGTATCTACCCCATTGATGTGATATGTACTGTGAGCCCTTACTAGTATGTATTGTCAGTTGTAGATCCGTAGTTGATGCTCTGTTGATGCTTTTATGTTGTTCCTCAAATGTAAGTCGCTTTGGATAAAAGCGTCTGCCGAATGAGTAAATGAAAATGTAAATGTAACACATAATTATAGCTTCTCAACTTCTGCCATGCTGCTCAGCTATGAAACACTTCGAACATGTGCTTCTGTAAACACTTAATTGGTTTCTAGTAATGACAAAAGTTGGCAACAATTAACTACTGGCTGCCCTCCCCTATTAACTCAAGTGTCATTTCTATGAACAAACAAATTCTTTGAGGTAAGATGGAGGATTCCTAATTCAGGCTGGGAAACATCTCTCTCATGCTGGAGTCTGCTGACTGGCTTCACACTGGGCTCCTGGTCTGACAGGAGTGTGTGTGGCGTCAGGAACAGTGCTCACTGGTGCTGGCTCAGTTGAGTTGGCAGGTTTTTCAGGAGCCACAGAGGTTAGCGAAAGATGGTATCTGTTTCTTTGCAGAGTGCCCCTGGGCGTCTTAATGATGTAGTACCTTGGCGTGCCGGCAGTAGACGCTACAGTCCCACTTTCCACTGTGTCTTTGACCCACACATGATCACTGGGGTGAAGGTATGGCATGTCACGTGCTCTGTGTCTTTGGTCATAGTTCTGTCGCTGTTTTTGACTGTACCTTTGTTCTGTCCTTTTCAAGTTGTCCATGTCTGCGCACCCTGGGTTGAACTTGGATGGAATAACAGGAACTGGTGTTCTTATTTTCCTTCCCATCAGAAGCTCAGTGGGGCTATATCCATTTGCCAGAGGAGCAGCTCGGTGGGCCATCAGGGCGAGATAAGGGTTGCTGGATTTCTTGAGGAGACTTTTGATTGTCCTCAATGAGGACTGGAGATGTCACATGATTGAAGCCCCAATCCTGTGCGAACTTTCTGAAGGTCTCGGATGCAAACTGCAAGCCGTTGTCTGAGTGGACCACTTCAGGTATACCATGACATACAAATATAGACTTGAACTGATCAATCGCAGCTCCAGATGTTGTGGATGTCAGTTTGGCCACTTCTAAATATCTTGAGAAATAGTCCACAATGACCAAGTATAGTTTGTTTTTTATCTGGAACAAATTTGCTCCTACAGTAGACCATGGCCTTGGGGGAAACTCAGTAGACATCATCGTTTCTCTGAGATTTAATCTCTCACGGCTACACACATCACATTTCTCTATCATTTCTGTCAGCTCTCTGCTGAGGCCTGACCACCACACTGAATGTTTAGCCTGCTCTCTGCGTTTTGTTATTCCCAGGTGGCCCTCATGCAGCTTGGACAGCATGCCTGCCCTGAGTGATGCTGGGATGACTATCCTGCTGCCATACAGTAGTAGACCATTTTGGACTGTGAGCTCACCTGAAAATGGCAGATAAGGCTGGAACACTCTTTCAAGAGAACTTGTCTAGCCATCCTTCACACAGAATTTCTTCAACTGCGGGAGTGTGGCGTCGTCGTCCTGGTGTCTTTGAATTTCTCTTAAGCTCTTTTCTGTAGCTGGGAGACTCACTATCACAGAGTCAACATAGATAGGTTGATTTCCTCCTCCTGCAATCCTTCTGCAGTGTGACAGGAGCTCGGGACAGCACATCCACAGTTGTAATGTCTTTGCCAGCCACATGTGTGTAGACACTGTATGCATGGTGGAAGTTCATCTAAGCTCTTTGAGCCTAGTAGAAGAATCAGGGGCTTGTGGTCGGTTTCAATGTGAAAACTCTTCCCAATGAGGAACTCTGCAAACCTCTCACAGGCCCATGTTGATGCCAGCGCCTCCTTCTTAATCTGGGAGTATCGCTGTTCAGTGCTGCTGAGGGCTCTTGAAACATACTGTAGTGTATAATATATGTGCATTTGATGCATAACAGTTTAAAATAGCACTGTAGCAGCTGGACAGAGGGTCAGTGACCTCTTAAGGGGAGAGCAGTGATTAGTGGTTGTGTAGGGACTGAACCCTTCTATAGAATTTGACCTCTGACCCCTTGTTTTGTTACCTCAGAATAGCACTGTACCCTTATATGGGTTGGGGCTTTATTTTGCAGACTCAAACCCTTCTATGGTACCTAACAGATACCTACACATATCCTATATAAGCTGTGTTTGATGTACAGAGAGACAGAGTGGTCATCGGGCTGGGTCACTCTCCAAGCTGCTGCAGAGCTTGTAATTGATGCTGAACTCCTTGATGTAATAAACTTTTATGATCAAGAACAGTGTCAAGCGGATTTCTTCTCAACACATCATCGCAGTATTATTGTTCGGACGCCACAATACGCCACAGGTTTCCACTCTGTCTGCTTGCCGCTGGAGAAGAACGGCGCCCATCCCATATGAGGATGAGTCAGTGGAGACAAGCATTTCAGCGTTAGGGTCATACATGTCATGTCATACTTCTTGAAGTGTTCCGGAGCTAACGAGATTCCAAAGCACAGGCGATTGTAACAGAACCGTCCAAACGGAGTTATGAAAGTGGTTAGCAGAGATGACTCTACCTTTACCTTGGAGATAACTCCCTGCTGTTCCATAAGGACCAGCCCCTCTTTGACCTTCGGCAGGAGTGGAAGGGACATGCGCCTGGGAGGGAGAAAGGCTGAATGCCTGGTTTCAGTACTATGCTGTACCTCCATTTTGCCTAATCCACAGAAAAGCTTTGGAAACTCCTTTTTTATTGTGTCTTTGGAGTCCATGAGTCTGATGTTATTTATTCTGGCGACCAACTGCTGTGCCACTGCAGCAAGCCTGCCTAGCAGTGGTGTGCACAGCCCCTCTACAACATATATTTCCTCTTTAGTACTCTTACTGACTCTTTCTGAGAGTTCCTGTGAATTTGCCCTTCACATTCAGACGAGTCCCTCCTGGCCTCAGTAGAACCTTTGTCAGCCTCTCCAGCCTGCTGAACTGGCCCTGGTTGTACAGCGCTTCAGGGATTGCAGTGACATCTGCGCCAGTGTCGATTTTAAACCGTGCGTTATCCACATCAATGTTTGTCATCCATGGGCTGCCATTTGCATCCGCTGAGCTGTCAGCCGACTCACACATTTCTTGCTTTCTCTCTGATTAAACTTTGCCCTCTCGAAGATCACATTTCTACGTGTTACAAAGTGAGCATCCAACTTCCTCTTGACCGTGTCGTAATCACTCGCTTCCTCTGAGATTTCACTTGATTTTCGTCCGTTTGTGTCTCTAATCCAGACGCAATGCGGAATATTTTGAAGCATTTAACAGTGTTGTGTTGTTCAAAGAACGTTTCGTTCATTTGACCTAATCTTGTATGTGACTCAGGAGGAACGGGTTTTCTCAGTGAGTAATTCGTTCATTTTCACGCATGCGTGAATAGTCTTGGACTCTTACGTTCACTTGTTACACAGCAGCTGCATGGGCTCCGTCAGCACAGGAAACAGAATTGATCAGTTCACCACTCTCAGCTGTCGTTCCCTGGGTTTGAATCGTTCATTTGTCATGTGAAAGCTGGCTATAGGGCTGTGGTAAGCAGGGAGCACAGGAAACAGAATTGATTAATTCACGACTCTCAACTGTGAGTCTCTAGGTTTGAGTCATTCATTTTTCACGTGACAGCTCCTACTGTGGAGCAGGAATGAACTAATCGTTCAGCGCTCACATGGGTCCTCCTCGGAGTCTGTCTTCACTCGGCAGGCTGACTTACTGCCAGCCCCGGGGAATGAGAGGCAAGTCTATTGTCAGGTAACAGTCACTGGACTGACATATATCTAATATCTATTTTGATAATTTTGTGACATTTAATAAAGCATAACGTTATTACAGCGCAGCTACATTGTGCTAAGTTATAGTTTTAACACAGCCGCACCGTAACTTTAGTCCTGCTAGTGTTTACAGCTAACAGCTGATGAGAGTTATTCTGGGTCTGCTCCACTTCAGTGCCCTGACAGGGTTCTACCGGGAGCTGAATTACCACAGAGGTCGTCTCCTCTCCAAAACAAATGAACCGGCTCATTAAAACATTAAAACACAGCCACGTAGCAGCGTTAACCCTGTGGTTAGTTTACAGCTAACAGCTGATCCGGTCCGCCAGAGAACGCAGCGTAACTTTTACTTTTTCTTTATCGATACAGCCGTGCTGTTGTTTTACAGCTCGTGACTGGTGAACAACCTGCAGTGTTTGAGATTATTATTAAATTTGTTAAATTTTAGTGTTTTTTATTCATCTTGTGTGTCAAGCTTATTACTTCAATAATATAGATTTTACTCATGGATAGGTGTTAGGCTACTGTATGAATGAGCACTTTAGAGATATAGTGATCCATCCATCCATCCATCGTCAACCGCTTATCCTGTGTACAGGGTTGTGGGGGGGCTGGAGCCTATCCCAGCTGACATTGGGTGAAAGGCAGGGTACACCCTGGACAGGTCGCCAGTCCATCGCAGGGCCAGAGAGATATAGTGAAAGTAATTATAATTATATATATGGCTGCTCTGGTTGTATACTCAGGAAAGATTGTGAAAATGGACGGATTTAGCCAGAGTAGTGGCTTAATTGAATATTGACAACATATTTCTGTGGTTTTTATATGATTTGAATTTGGTTGTGGCTCCATGGGGCTTTATAGAACCATGATAGAGATAGATAAAGAGGTGAATTTGTGCATTATACAAGCCAGGCAGCCTTCTGTGTTTGAGAATTGCGCTGTTATTTTTAAATTGCCCACTAGAGGGCTGCAGCGCCGCAATAACCAGCCTAGTTAAAATGAACGAAATTAACGAAATGACACAAAAAAAGATTGGTTCATTTTATTGAATGAGATTTGGTGACTTGAGTTTGTCAAAATACGACTTGACTTTTCCCATCACTAGCATTTAATCCACTTAATCCAGTCTTCGGCTTAATATGTGAACTTCTCTCGTGGAGAAACGGTTTAACCCGATACTACATCTCCGACTACAGCGACAACACCGCAGCTAATAACATGCACCCCACTAACACCACAAAACAACCGGATTCCAGCACAACACAGGCTCCAACATTTACTTGACGTAAGGATACAAAACAACAATAAAGTAGGGCTGTCCCAGACTAAGGATTTTACAGTACGTAGCGCCTCTTTAATCTTGAGAAGCTGCAGAGCTGCAGTGTCTATTCATTCAATTTACACTGTAAATTTACAACTAAACTGAGGTGTGCATTCTGTGCTGGGTTAGGGTTACAATTTTATTACAATTTTATTCATGCACATTTATTGAATGTTTTATTCTTTTTACATGTTTATTTACAGAATTAAACATTGAAATGTATATTGTAATAGGCTGTATGTTAACTTATTGGGAGAAAACTGGTAGTTCTATGTAAAATCAGACGTTGAGCACCCCAAAATTCTTTGTTTAACTGCGAAGCTTCAATTGTGAGATAGACAGTCGAATCAGGCTCCGCCCATCAAAGCATCAAATCTCCGACTATTCGGGATCAGCCCTACAATAAAGTTTTACATTCTGAAGCCCATCAGACCAAACGAGATTCAGATGATGTCAAGTGAAAACACAGTGAACATCAGAAAGGCTGAAGTCCCAGAGAGAGTAAAGTTAGCTCGGCAGCTAACGCCAAGCAGTTGCTATCGTTTTCTGGTGCAAATTTGTATCGCTTTCCAAATTACTTCACCAACTAACACGACCCATATTGCTATCCTAGCCTGCAAGAAAGGATGTAATGGTAAAATGGTAAAAAGCAAATGTGGAGCGATTTGTTTACTAGCCTATAGTGATGCAAGGCAGGGCATTTAGCTAACACTAAATTAGGTCGGACCTTCCGTTCTTCTGTTGGCTTTGTAACGTTCAATTTAGATTTATTGTGGTTTTATTGATACTCTGGTACACAGCTTCTCCACCGTCTCAGTCGCTGTAACTAACGTGACCCACATAACATACAATAGGCTACTGCAAGAAAATGGCGACAACAACACAGAGGAAGACCCATCCACTACCGTTACAGTAATGTTACTTACTAACTGTTATAGTGTAGCAACAATCTTATTTATAATATTTAGTCCAGCTCACTCACATTGCTGAGCCTCCGGTGAAAGCTACACATAGAGTAATGTTAGTTACTGAAAATCAGACAGGCAAGCTAACGATGTAGTACAGGGGTATTCAATTAGAATTCAAAGAGGTCCAGTTAGAAAAAATTTCAAAGGAAGCAAAGGTCTGGAACATCATAACGACTAACTTGCATTATCATTCAGTACCATAACCTCTAGTTGTATGTTTTAGTTAACCACGGACTGTCAAATCAAATAATATTTCAGTTTTCACATCAAACTGGAGGGAAAATAAATAATAACTACTCTAATAATAAATTCTAAATTTAAGTAAACTAGAATAAAGTGCCTAATTTTTTGAAAAAATGAAATAAAAGTGTAGCTTGAAGTGATGAAGTGCAGTCTTAACCAATTCTATAATAAACACTCAACACATCATAACAAATGAACAGAGTTTCCTGGTCTAATTCCTGGAACCAACACTCCTATTTCGAGACATAATCCTTGAACCTGACAGGAGTTTTAACTGCTCTTCCTGCCCGTTTCCTCTTTGGAGGGGACTTGAAGGAACTGGGGTGGCATGGGCACCAGGTAAAATAGGAGAGGGGCCCATGTCACAGTCCTGGCTCATGTCACTAGTCTCTTTCGCAGCAACCTGCAGTGATGTCTCTGGCACTTCCTGGATGTGTCTTCCTACGGGCAACTGTGCCCTGCTCTGTCTGCACATAATAAGATCTGGGTTCAGGTGTCTTGGCGATGACTTGTGTAGGAGTTTTCCAGCCCTTTTCTCCATCCAGTTTGATGTTTACACACTGACCCGGCTGCAGTGCAGATAAAGGTCTTGCTGAATGGCGTCTGTTGTAAAAGAAGCGGTAGGCATTCTTGGCCTTCTGGTCCTTAATCCTGACATTCTCATGGTCAATAGGACTTGGTTGCAGCTGCGCTAGTAGGATGGGGACTGTAGTCCTAATCTGTCGATTAATCATGAGTTCAGCAGGGCTCAGTCCTGTTGCAGTGATTGGGGTGGCTCTGTTACTCATCAGAGCCAGGTGAGGATCGGGTTGACGCAGAAGTTGTTCAGCTGTAGCAACACACCTCTCAGCTGCCCCATTGGCTTGTGGGTAATGAGGACTGGACGTATGATCGAAGTTGTATGCCTCGCAGAACTGATTGAATTCTGCTGAGGTACACTGGCTGCCATTGTCAGTCACCAGCTCCAATGGGATCCCCCACCTGAAAAACATGCTTTTTAAGCGATTTATGACTTGCTGACTGCTCATAGTGGGCAAGTGTGCAATCTCAATCTCATGTGAATAGTAATCCACCACCATGAGGTATTGCTTACCATCCTGTTCACAAATGTCTGCTGCAATCTTCTGCCAAGGTCCATGTGGCAGCAGCGTGGTTATCAGTGGCTCTCTCCTCTGAGTAGGTTTGTTCCTCAGGCAAAACTCACATGTTTTAACCATCTCTGTGATGTCCCTTCCAATCCCTGGCCACATGTTGGCCCTTCTGCGACATTTAGTGAGTCCCTGATGACCTTCATGTATCTGAGTGAGGACATTCTTCTGCAGTGGGAGGGGAATGACAATCCTGTCGTCATACAGAAGGAGTCCCTCAACTTCTGACAAGTGAGCTCTGGCAACATAGAATTTGTGCAGAGCATGTGGTATGTGTGATAACTCTGCGGGCCAGCCTGTGTGAGTGTAGCAAACAACTGCCTGAAGGTCTGCATCCTGGCTGATAGCCTTTCTGATAGTATCCAATCTGTCACCAGTTACTAGTCTTGATGATGTCACCACCTGTACATAGGCTTTCACATCGTGGTCCGTGTCAGATGTACTTCTGTCCTGCAGAGGGTTGCGAGACAAAGTATCAGCCACGACGATGCTTTCCTGGGACATGGACAGCTTCGACATTGAACTTCATCAGACGCATTAACAACCGCTGGCATCTCACAGGCGCTTTGTCTAGGTCATATGAGTTTATCAAAGGGACGAGCGGCTTATGGTCTGTTTGCAAGCGGAACTTTCCCATGCCTTGTATTTATCTCACAAACCGCTCACATGCCCAGACGATTGCAAGGAATTCTTTCTTTATTTGAGAATATCATTGCTCTATTTCAGTCAGTGTTCGTGAACAAAAGGCAACTGGCCGGAGTCCATCCCCCTGCTCCTGATACAGAGTCCCTTCAAGAACATAGCTGCTTGCATCAGCACTGACCACTGTTGGCTTTGCTTCATCATAATATGCCAAAACAGATGCTGTGGTCAACATGGTTTTCACTTGCTCAAACGCCACACTGTATTGTTTTTCAGTAGACTGTTAATGGGGTACATGACAGTTGAAACTTCAGGAAGAAACTTGCCCAAGTAGTTTATCATCCCGATCATCTGGTGTAGCTCTGTGACATTAGTGGGGCTAGGAAGTTCTGTGATGGCTCTGACTTTTTCAGTGTTGGGCTTGATGCCATCTTTCCCAATGATGTGTCCAAAATACTTGATTTCAGATTTCCCAAACTGACACTTTTCCTTGTTCAGTTTTAGTCCTGAAGCTTTAATGGTTTCCAATACTGCACTGAGGTTATGATCGTAGTCCTTTTTGTCTTTGCTGAAAACCAAGACATCGTCCATAACAACCACAGTGCCAGTGTGGCCTCTTAGGAGGGTGCTCATCTTTTCCTGAAATATTTCAGGAGCTGATGTAATCCCAAAGGGAAGCCTCCGGAAACAGAAACGGCCCGCCAGTGTAATAAAGGTTGTGAGCTTCCTGCAGCTAGCATCGAATGGTATTTGCCAAAATCCACTTGATGCATCAACTGTGGAAAATACTGTTGCACCAGAAAGCTTCGGTGCAATGTCCTCAAGGGTGGGCAGGATAAACCTCTCCCGTTTCACAGCTTTGTTGAGCTTAGTCAGGTCCACACAGATTCTGGGTTTCTTGTTCTTTTTAATCACCGGCACCATGGGTGCACACCAATCTGTAGCTTCTTTCACTTCCTCAATGATGCCTAAGGACTGCATCCGTTTCAGTTCTTCCTCCACCTGAGGCACAACGGGAAAGGGATGCGACGCGGTATGGCGATACTGTAGGGTTGAGCATCCTGCCGGAGCTCAATTTTCACTGGAGTACAGTTCAATAGTCCAAAGTCTCCAAAAACATCCTCAAATGACTCAAGTCCATCCACTCTGTGTACAAGCCCCATTTCAGTTGCTGTTTTAAGGCCAAGCAGATTAGTAGTAAATGGGCCTGCCATCACATATATCCAAAATGCGTATTTCTGTCCATGTCTCACACAATCAGTCAGGAATTTGCTTTTGCAAGTGAGCTGCCCACCAGGACTTGAGAAAACAGCTTTAGTGCTTCTCAGAAGTGGGCGTTGGGGCAGGCTTAGGTAAGTCTGTTCTGATATTACTGTAATATCTACGCCTGTGTCAATTCTAAATTGCACAGTGGTACCATTGATTAGCAGATCTGTGACCCACTTGTCCTCATTGGCATCTCTGTCTTCTGAAACTGCACCTAGGAACCATGCACTGCCCTCATCACTATCAGTATCTGTAGTTTTCACTAGCCCCACAAACTTAGTCTTACACATAATTTCAAAATGGCCAGTCTTATTGCACTTACAGCAGCGTTTCCCTGATGCTGGACAAGTTCCATGGTCGTGCACTCTCCCACACCTTGTACAACTTTTTTCATGTGGTGATTTTGATGCTCCTTTAATTTGGTGGTTTTCTTTGAATTTAACGCGTCTCTTCTCAAATGGCTTAAACTGCTTGAATTTGCGTGTAACTGCACTTACTTCGCCTTCGGACCTGAACCCGGCGTTTTGTACTTTGACAAGTTCAGACTGGCGAGCAATGGAGATGGCTCTTTCCAGGGTTAAATCCGGTCCCAGTTGTAGCTTTTGAGACACGTCGCTGTCTGCGATTCCAACGACGATGCGATCTCTTATCTGTTTGTCCTTAGTACTTCCAAAATCACAATGTGCTGCCAGTTCATAAAGATGCCTCACAAACGCCTCCACACTCTCCCCCTGACGCTGGGAGCGTCTGTGGAAACATGCGCACTCATGTATAGTATTCCGCTTAGGCACAAAATGTTCATCAAACTTGGCCACTACAGCGTCGTGCTCTGCTATCCCAGCTGACATTGGGCGAAAGGCGGGGTACACCCTGGACAAGTCGCCAGTCCATCGCAGTATAGAGCTACATCTAAATCACAAATCACATCACAGTTCCTCCTCTTGAAGACAATGAAAAACATGTTAGACCCACAAAGAAAAGCAAATTCAGTATATTGTGAGGTGTAATGTAACTTGCAACCTGTAGTTCCAACTAGTGGGGTTTCAGACTTTTGGTCATGATTATCCATCCATCGTCAACCGCTTATCCTGCGTACAGGGGTGGCCGGAGCCTATCCCAGCTGACATTGAGTGAAAGGCGGAGTACACCCTGGACAGGTCGCCAGTCCATCGCAGGTCTTGATTATCATAAGTGTTTCACATCTGTTTTTATCCCTTTTTGTCTCCTTATTGCTCTACATTTTTATTATTTTATGAAAATAGTTTTTGCATCTGTTTGATTGTGAATGAACTGGGTGATACCCTAGTTTAAAATCATCATTAGGTAAACATACTATTTGTGTCACCACATTAAAATGTCAACCATCGCCCACGTCTCTTTCAAACACTATGAGTTATATTGACATTTTGCAATACAAATAAACTTCATTATAGTCTCTCCCATCCGGCCCTAAGAGTAGGCTGGATGGTGCACCTCCCAGCCTGCCCCCCCACCTCGAGCACATTCTCTTCCACCCATCTGCCCCTCACTCTCCCTGCCTGGCTGGCTGGCTGGCAAGTGACAGGACTGACAGACGAGGCCTGTTCCTGGGTTAGTATCATGTCGGCGGGGAGCGAAGCCTCCCGGCGGTGTCAGCCATCATGGTGCCAGCTCCAGGTCTAATGAGGGAGGCTGCCGCCTCGGCATTCCCTCCCCAGTGTCAGGAATCGGCCGACAAATCAGCAGTGCATCACGGGCCCAGCACAAATGATATGTTGACAAATGCAGATATTTCACTTTTAATTGACACTAAGAGACGGAGATGATCCGGCTGCCAGGGCTTCTGAGGAGACAAGGACAAGACAAGATGGGAGAGAGATATGGAGAGGGAGAGAGAGAGCAGTGAGGGGGGTAAAACAGCGTTAGAGAAAAGAAGATAATGGAATAGGCCTTGGAAGATGTTTAATATTTGTGCAGGGTGTCATTTTTTCTGTGTTATGGTTGAGGGGTAGAAGAAAGGGGGGTTGAGATTAGAGGTGTGTGTTTCTGAGACTTGTCAGCGCTGACAGCCCCGGTATTATACTGCAGCCTCACAGCCGACTGACTCTTCTAAACCCTGACAACATTGCCTATTCATTTAGCCAGGTGGGCTTTCTCTGTAAAGTCTCCTATCTCAACTCTGCCTGACAAAGGCTGGATTATGGAACACTTGATACTATAGTATGTGTTTTACTCTTGTTGTCTGCTTACTAATTAATTTTGGGCACTATGAAGGCATTTCTTGCCATTATTATTCATAAACTATAATGTACACACAATACAATGTTTATATTTATTATAACAACGTTTTTGTATTGTGTCATGACACCACAAGTGAGTTTAACCAGATCCCGTATACTGTGCATAAATTTCAAAACAAAACTACAAAGAAAATTTTCTGAACATTTTCTTCAAACATGCATAAAAACCTGCTTATGATGGTGTAACAGTACATCATAGTAAGATATTCCTATAGATAAGGCCATCAGCCATTGATTAAAGCTTTTTAGCCAATACAGAATTGTGTAATTAACTCCAAAGAGCATCTTCTCATTTAACCTATCCTCTGCCATTCTAATCAATCAGTTCTGCAATTCCACAGTTGAGTGGTCTGAATAAGGTGTGAATCAATGAACCCTCAGAAAACATTGTGCTACCCTGTTCTAGAGTAGCTTCTGCAATTGTGGATTAATGTTCCCCACAGAATCCTACTGACTTTGCACAGGTAAAAAGGCAAAAAAGAAAACTGGGCTGGCTGAGAAGACCTTTATGCTTTTTACATGACAGGCTGAGCTGGAGGTGAGGCCTCTTAAAAGCTACTCACCATGCAGCTCCAACTTATTGAAAGGACTGGATAAGGCTCAACTTCATAGCCCTGATTATGTGTTTTAGAGTTCTTCTAATCTTTGAATGATGAATGAAATATTAAAATGAAGTCCCAATCTGATAATCAGTTAATTGTGTTTTATTTAAAACTGCTGATGGGGTTCTCATTCTTTGGGTACAAGCCTGAAAATGGCATACCCAAAATAAAATGGTAACTGTTCTTGAAGAATTTTGATTAAAGTCTGTTCACTTCTAAAAGTTAACTATTTGGAGCTTACTATCAAAAAGTCTAGAATTAGTTAAGTAATACACATAAAAATTCACATAGGCACAGACATGTTTTTTGGCATTCAGTCTTACAGTTACAAAATAAACAGCTGACTTTTAAAACGGTTTACACAGATTTGCGTGTGATTTGTGAGAATTGTGTGGCTCTGAAACGATGTATGGGTTATCAAAGTTCAGTTACAATTCTACCATCTCAAATAAGGTAACAAGGTAACTCTTGACCCATATTCAGGCCACGGAGATAATAACTATTCGCAAGTATTTGCAAGACAGATTTCTTTTAAATAGCAGCAGCAGAGGCCAAGATATCCTGACATCTAGCTGCAAGTATAGTTGAATTTTCAAAAAACTGGCAACATTACTGTATACCTGCCTTATGGTGGCCCAAAGAGCTCAATAACTGAACTTGAACTGTCAGGGCTTCATGTCTTCTGTCTTCTTGTTCTCTTCTGTGTCCCGTGTTACAGTTCCCTGTAATGACCACCAGAGGGCAGACACAAGCTGCAACTTCAACTGAGCACTGACAAGCAGAAGGAGAACACCCAAGTTTCAACGTGTTTATTTCACATCCTTGGGCTTTGCTCATCAGATCAGTTTAAATAACTAACCCTCCCAGCCTCCACATCTCTCTCATGAATAAAGCTGTGGCCCTTAGTGGTGCCTGCACTGTCTCCTGGCAACGCTAGACTGCTCTCTGAAGCTTAATACACAGTCACTCACATAGACACACACACATGAAAACCCTCAAACACACACACATACAGACACACACACACACACACACACACACAGACACACACACAGACACACACACACACACACACACACACACACACACACACACACAATCGGCATGGGTAATAGTTGCGGGTCACAACAGAAACATCATTAGATATCCAGCTGTCAGCCACTTTCTTGGATTCTAAATTGGACGAGCGGGTAAGAGTGATACAGCACAGCCGAATAATGACTCAATTGCATATTGTCTGATCTGTTAAAAAAACAGTGTCTTCTCACCTTTAAGTGTCTGCTGGAAGTGAAGGCAGACAGACTTAGTACCCCAGGAATCAAGTCGAGTCTGGGCTGAATCGCTTGACTCAGTGGGGGGAGGGGAAGCGACTGCAAAGGGCCCACTTTCTCACGGAAGTTAAGAGTTTAAGAGAGGAGTAAGTTTCACACGAAGGCAAGAGAGAGTATTTACTCTGCTGATGAATTTGTGGTTAATTGTGAGTGTTGGTGTGTATGACTATGTGGGGGGAATGTTAATGTGTACCCTTGGGTAGGGCTGATAGAGAGGGAGACATCCCTCATTAAAGTAATTAGACCTGCAGGAGAGGATCCCCGGCCCAGGAATAGATATGCACACACCACAAACACACACACACACACAACTATGACACAAACATATTCATGCATGCATGAACACCCTAAACTACACACATTTCTTCAAAACCACATATACCACACAACCTAATCCAGTTGGCCTCAGACCCTTACAAATGAATCCTGAAGAAATGATTGGAATGATTTTTGGGAGAAGAATAACAAACATTTAATACATTCTACAAATACTGTTTATAAAGGATAACTCGATTCTTATTTGGGTCTGACTGTCTAACTGCATGTTGTTCCGATGTGACCATTTTCCCAAATCATACAAATTCATTTAGTTAATTCAATTTTAACTAACAAACAATAAAGAATAAGATTTAATAAACTGTCAATGTGGTTACATATATTGTTGTACACTCGCCTGAATCACAGTCTTGGTTTTTGAATCTACTTTAAAAAGTGTAATGAGATTTCCTTAATTTTTATTTCATAATGTTTAACTTTGTTTGAACAAAGGTGTCATTTCTGGAGCATCATATGCAGACAAGATGTTTCAAGTTGATTAAGGCCTATTACAACTACTACACAATAAGAAACTACAGATGAAGAAGTAATTTATTGGTACAGTAGCGTCTTGTCTTGCTATTGAGGAGGACTTTGAGGAAGTCTTTGAAGATCAGCACATGCAACGGAATATAAATAATGGCCACGTAGCTGCTTCACTTTCATCGTCCTGGTGCATGCTGGATCAATGTCACACAGTTGTGGAAAGTAACTAAGTATTAGTATTAGTAGTAGGTATTCACTCAATTAAGAGTTGAGATACTTGAATTTTATTTTAGTATTTCTGTTTTATTGTACTTTACACTTCTGCTCTAACTATGTGTCAATGGAAATATTTAACTTTTACTCCATTAAAATGGAATGACAGATATAGTTACTAGTTACTATACAGAGACTATGAAAAACACACGTATGACAATCTTAAACATAAAATGCACCGTTAAAGATTAATCCAGTAATTCTCAACTTGTTATTGCTCCTTGCAGGTTGTAGCCCCTGGTCTCAGACTTTCCCCTCTAAATTTCTCATGTAATTTCATTTAAACAGTTTGAGGCCCTTAAGAAACAAAATTATCCAATGTCTGGCAACAATTTGAGTCTGAATGCAAATGTGTGTAGCAGAGCAGTATTTTTTTTCTTCTAATCCCATTAATTATATCACAGCCCACAGATTTATCTTGTGACCCTTTGGAGGGGCAAGAACGCTGTTGGGAACCACCAGACTAAACTGTATATAAGGTAGTTACACCTAGCTCAACCTTGACCAGCTATAACAATATTCCATCAATCCAATCATTTTTAACATATATGTTTACAAAAATATAAGCTGCCATTTTTCTGCAGCATGAGCTTTGATCCATTAGGTTTATTTTGCTGGTAATTTTACTTTAATTAGGGATCTGTATACTTCTTCCACCACAGTAACCTGTCTCAACTGTACCAAAATATGCAAAGTAAACTCTGATGTATGAGTCTGCTGGACAGTATGCACAGCCAGAAAACGTATGAACAGTCTTAGGTGGGGGGTGGGGGGCTAGATTCAGTCAGACTTTGTTCACAGCTGTATTATAGAGGGGATGGGGAGTTGAACATGAAAGCCTAGTGCTGTTTGTCTGTACTTGAAACAGAGGGAATCTGGGGAGGAGGAGAACAACAGAGCTAATTAGTCAAGAGGAGCTGACAAAGCCCAGCCAAGTGGCTCAGCGCCAGTCAGAGAAGGGGGGGGCAGTGGTGAGGGCATGGACATCAGGGTTACACAGAGTTACTCATTTATTGGTTTGCAGGTGCTAGACTTTTATCAAATATCACATATTGTGCAGCTAATCATTAACTGCACTGAAGTTAATGTGCTTCATTATTGTCTCTACTATTATTATCCAGTGGTTTTAATACGGTTAAAGGAGATCCCTTAATAATTACATCAGCTATTAGCAGCTAATAGTAAAGATAGTCTAAGGAATAAGAGAGAAAGCCAGGCTAAAAGAAATGGATGAAGAGGAAGACAAAGAGGATATGACTGAAGGAGGATTTAAGGCTTCAGCCTCTTTCAGACAAAAAGTTTGTATGACGTGGTACAACCACATCCAACAGAAAAGGTTTCAGTTTTTTCTGAACTCCAAAAACCCAAAAGCTGGCTGCAGTGGAAACATATTTTAACTAGAGAACATCTTCTGATGGGATCACACCAGCCACGAAAACTGTTTCAGTGGTAGTTCCCGCTACAGGAGGTACCTGCAGGACCACATTTTGCCACGATGACAGCCTAACCCTAACCTTAATTCAATAATTAATCATTTATTGACATGTGTCATGTCTTTGGTGATCAGAGCCCATAATGATGATGTGGAGTCAACTCAACACAACTCACTATATATAGTGGTTATGTGGAGAATAAACAGTAGGTGTACAGATTCTAAATCCCCCCTTCGGAAAAGGGGTTTCCAACTCTGTCAAAAGCCTTAAAAAAGGCAGTTTTAGAGAGAGACTCACAGACAGGCTGGCAAGGAAGAATGGAGTCAATGTAGAAAGTAAGATGCGAGAAATGAAAGCTTATTTTATTAAGCTGAAGCTGAAAGAGCCCCTGCAGACCAGCTTGTCAGATAAGCCCGGCTTTCTGTAACTTGTAGCTGTTATTCACCCTGGAAACATTTGCTTATGTACTGTTCTTCAGCACACACTCTTTTTTACTATAAGTGGCAGCTGGCCAGCTTCACAGTCTCCTGATGGACACTAGTAGCATCTTGGCTGAGATATTTGAGGAGTTATAAGAGCACTTAAAAGTGCACTAATCAATATTTAAAAAAAAAAAATTATGAAATTATTACTATTACTTTGACTTTTGACTTTTTCTTTGGCAGATATTCAATGAAATGGCAGTGTGCTCTGTAGATTGTCCTGAGTATAACAAGACTGTAGCTGTGTCCCAATTCCACACTACATAATTCTATACAGTATCTACTAATTGTCATATTGTGCTGTTTGTTAGTGAACAAAAATCAATATACTTAACCACTTTATACTAAATTACGCAATACATGCAACGTCAGATGTCTATCATACTGGGACTTTGGAATATGAATAATATAAAGTTCAACTTATGAATAGAAAGCAATGTGTGACTAACTTATTGTTGCTTATATTTCTGGAGTTGTTTCTCTACTATCCATAACTTGTTAAAATATTTTGCAGCTGTGAGCAGCATGGATGTATCAAGGGGAACTGGTTACCAGTTCATGAAAGTTGCTCACTGGGTGCATATCTGCCCCTCCTCCCATCTGAGTAGTACAATTGAGAATGACGGTTCAGTGGGCACAGATTAACATGCTACAACTGATAACTGACTAAACTAAATGTCATTCCAGCAAGCAAGTTAAAATGGTTTTTCCTATTCCAATTATTATTCTGTGAGCTGTGTTATTAAAAACATATTGCTTATACCTTGTACAAACTTATATGTGTTCATAAGATTAAAAACTAACAAATTAGTTCTGTTTAACATTAGTAATTATTGTAACTGTGGTTTTGAGATGGTGGTTAGGAATGGTTATTATATATATTCCTAAATGAACATTAAAGGGATATTATGTAGTTTTCAGCGGGCATTAACGGTGCGGTTTTAAGATTGCAACCAGGTTTGTGCTCGTAAGCGTGCTCGCTTGAACTCATGAGCAAGCATTATCCGAAACACAACCACTTTCTTACAGAGATCCCACAACAAACGTGGAAACACCGGCATGCGGCTCTGACTTTTCACACAGACATGTTCAAGCTCTGTTCAACGTCCCAGCTCAGAGGCAGATCAAGACCGACTCCGTACCTTTCATACAGCGCAGTGAGCCGCATATTGGCACAATCCTCCTGGAAAAAAAGGCAGTGTGACAGTGGCTATAGACAGACAGGGAGACAGCTTCACACAACATGCTGGAAACTCAGGTAAACTCCCACTCCAACAGTAATATTTTTATAAGCTTGAGGTTCAACTAATCCATGCTGGTTTCATGATAACAGTTCCTTTTTCTGCATTTAGCTGACACCATCGTCGTTAACTCTCCTGTCTGCTTTTCAGTAACTAACATTACTATTTGTATGTCTTTCACTGGAGGCTCAACAATGTGAACACAGCTAAATGTATTGGATGATAACAAAACATTTAGTGAGCTGGACTGAATATTATAAATGAGATTGTTGCCAAACTTTATAACAGTTAGACTGCAGTAAGTACGGTTACTGGAGTGAATAATGTTAGTTCTTCCACTGTGTTGTTGTCCTGCGCCATTATGTTGCAGTATTGTATATTATGTGGGTCACACAAGTTACAGCGACTGAGGGGGTAGGGAAGCTGTGTACCTGAGTATCAGTAAAACCACAATAAATCTACATTGAATGTTACAAAGCAAACAGTGGTGGATCAGTGCTAGCTGGCTGCCCCCGCCTTGCATTACTACAGACTGGTGTAATACATACTTTCTTGCAAGCTAAACTCAACACTTTGACATAATACTGGTGGTACACAGGATAGTAATATGGGTTGTGTTTAAGGGTGAAACAATGTGAAAGTCATAATGTTACAACTATAGTATTTTGCACCAGATTACGTTAGCAATTGGTCGGCGTTAGCAACTGGTCGGCGTTAGCCGGTGAGCTTTGTTGACTGTGTTTTCAGCCGACGTAAACTGATTCTCTTTTGGCCTGAGGGGCTCCATCACATAAACCTTTATTGTTCTTTTGTATCCTTATGTGGAGTTTATGTTGGAGTCTGTGTTGTGCTGGAAGCCAGTTGTTTTGTGGTGTTAGTGGGCTATGGTGTTGTTGCTGTAGTCGGAGAGAGACTTGGGAGCGCACACTGGGCTACATCCGAGTATAAGTGGCTGTTCCACAGAGAAAACAGGCTTGTGGTTCATTTCCAAGTGAGGCTACAGCCCATTGACAAATAGGAAGTAAAAAGTGATTTATTAATAAGTAATTTCATTGAAAAACAACATATAGCCCCTTTATTAATTGGGCTACTTTTCTGATGACTAGGCATGTTCTATACTTTGTGACAGGCCAACTTGGCAACACTGATCCCGACAACAAGTCCTCATACCAAAACAACAAAATAAGTAAATTGTCAGTGATTCCCAAAACGACATATATGAGAATCCAGCGAAAGGCTTACCAAATGTGAAGTACTATGTGTTAAACACATGGTTGTGAACAGTTGCAGATTGGTTAGGTTTAGGCAACAAAACTACTTGGTTAGGTTTAGGAAAAGACTGTTTAGGTTAAAAAAACTATGTTATGTAACACACATGACCTAGGTTACATAAGTCATGTGACTTAACTAACCTATGTAACCTATGTACTTAAAACTTTAAATCATTTCACACAGGACTAAAACCTGATTGACCTCTTTGAAAGTCCTGTATTTGTTTGACTCACCCATCCACCTCCTTACGCATGGGAACTTTCTCACTCTTTATACTATGTCACCAAACTTAATTTGCTCCCATCATACTTACTATGGCCACTAGAGGTTGCGGCCTAACAATAAGGTAAACTCCAGGAGGAGGGTGCATTTTCAGGACGGCAATCATAGGAACGGAACTGCATAGGACACTTGTTTTCCTTGACATTGCCAGCTAGCTAACTAGCTAACTATGTTACTCTTGACAGCCCCCGAAGGCTATTACCCTTACCCTAACCACCACAGGGGTGGGTGCCTATATCTTAATAATTGGATCAGCTATTGATTGTATGCATGTCGACCGTTTAACCCTACAGCTGCGCACATCTAGCAGCATGTGTTGCTGTGCATTACCACCACCAATCCACTATAGATGGCGCTGTCGCAAAAGAACTATGGTCTTAGAAATCCGGCCCCAGGACGTAAATGTCAGGCCTGATTATGCTATAAAAACACTTCTTTGGTCATTATTGTGATAATTTGGTAACAAGAAACATTAAAGTTTCACAAAGACATTGGTTATTTCCACGAACATAAAGCTGTGTGTTTGCATATTACGACTGTTTGATCCAGATAAAAACATCTATAGTATACGTATATTGGGCTACCATTTTGCGGCAGATGAATACTTTTTGGCAAGACATCGGCAAGCAACACAGTATAGCAAATAGTCTTCTTAGCCTCCTTAGCTTCTTAGCATCAGCTAAGCTTGGTAATGTCAGGGTATGCAGGCATGGTTTCAGCAACCAGGCAACTCAGCTCCAGCTACAACCTGCGTCTTTGCCCATTTTTGGTTTTTCGGGAGTGTCGTTCTGCCAAGATGTCTACGGCTGGCCATTCTAAGCTTCAAAACTACTCTTCAGAAACCTACGGGTTACCTCATGTCCATTTTTTTTATACAGTCATGGTTGGAACAAGCTGCTCGACCTATACGGTCGTTTTCTGGTGAGGACAGGCTGGTTTCCGATAATGATTTTAATTGTATAATATCTGATTAACTATTACTTCACAGCAGTAATAAACATTACTGAATAACTGTATTGAGGAATATATTATATATTTTTTAGCCCAGCAAATGGCTACAAAATCCTAATGTCAGAAGTGCTGCCTGATCCCCACCTGCTGTGACAGATAAAGGAGTGGGCTTTGTGCATATGAAAAGATTCATACATATTGAAACCACAGCAGGTCTGACCCAGCCTTCATTCATAATCCATATTCCTTAAGAGCCTCAAGAACAAAATACCTCTTAGTGCTCAGCTTTGGCATTCATTACGAAACATTCTCCCACTGTTGCCTGGTTTGGACTTGACTGAATGTAGAAAAGGGTTAGACAGAATAAAACTGTGTGGCCCAAATATAATGTGATTATACATGCAAGGCATAATGCATTTGCTACCAGGGAGGCTTTTTTCAATGGGCAGATAAATATGGTCAGTCGACATAGGAGAATGATTGGCAGATGGTGAATAGAGGCACCACAGTTATCTGGCTATGCTGCAACATGCACTGTATGGCTGATGTTGCTTTTCCCACTTGGTGTCCATTTACACCCCCTCACCATACCCCCCAAATGAACTGAAATAATAATTTCTCAAGTTTCTATTGCCTTTTTTGTCTGACCACTTTTCCATGATCATCATTGTAGTGATCCCCTCTGTTTCCCCAAATCTTTTTTAATAACCCATAAAGTGGCTGTTTGAGGGTGATTTTAACTTGCCTCTGCCAGACCCTATTATCACCACCGACCTATCAAAAGGCATCAGAGTAGATTATGAAACACTAAGACCACAAAGTAGACTTGTTTCCAGGGATATAGTCTGATACAAAATAAGATATAGATTAAATAAATTAAACAATGACATATCAGCATTGTGCTAAACTCCTAGACTGCTGATGTAGTTAAGCGTAGTTATAAGTGTAACTAGCCACAGTCTTATGCTGCGTTTATGTCATGTACTTGGCAATCGATTCTGGACTGCTTCACTCCTATTTTCCTGCAAGCCCATGGATCTATCTGGTGGGCAGTATGAAACCTTCCTCACACCCTGTATCCATTTTATCAACTTCCATGCTTAAAAACATACTTGGTATATTGGCTCATGCCTGGGACTGATAAATAGCTACTTGAAATCTGTTTTTGTCCCATCTTATTTAAACATGCAGTTGTGTAGTCTCTAATGAAAAAAACAACTTTGATCCATCTCTTCCCAAGAACTATAGGCTTATATCTAAGCTGCCTTTCATTTTAAAAAAATCTAGAGAAAGTTGTTGCTACACTGCAATTTTGACTGCACACAACATTTTAGATATATTCAAATCTGGTTTCCGTCAGAAGCATTCCACTGAAACAGCTTTTCTCAAGGTCTCCATTGACATAATGATGTCTTCTGATACGGATGACTGCTCTGTTCTGGTGCTGCTGGATCTTAGTGCAGATTTTTATACTGTAGATCATAGCATCCTGATTCAAAGGCTTGGACTGGTTCTCCTCCTGTCTCTCAGTGAGGAGTTTTTTCGTGTTGCTTGGTCGCTACATGTCTGAAATTGCTGCTCTTTCCAGTGGTGAGCCTCAGGATTCCGTCTCGGTCCCTATATTATATCAGATCACATCATTCACAAATTTAAGGACTTCTTTAAACTGGCTGTTTTGCCCAATAACCTGACTGCAATTAATGACTGGATAGCTAAAAACTTCTTACAGCTCAAATAAGACTGAGTTCCTTATTGTTGTTTCAGATAGCATAACTTCCAAGATCGCTCAGGGTATTGGGTCGGTTTCTACAGCTGTACAGTTTGATCTCAGAAATCTCGGTGTTGTATATGATCAACATGTCAAATCATTGACCCGTACATGTTTCTTCCATTCAAGAAACATTGCCAAACTCACATGTTGTATCACAACCTGAGCTACAGATGAGCATTCATGCTTTTACATCATCTTCTGCTGCAAGGCTGTTGACCAGGTCCAGCAGGACGACTCTGTTACATTTGTCAGGTTTTAGACCCTGAAGCAGGCTTCAGACAAGGCAGTTTGTGAAAAGGTAAAAGATGTTTATTGTCAGGGGAGCGGGGTATGGAGAGGCCGAGAGCTGAGGATTTGCTCAAGATGCACAGAGGGATGCAGGCAGTGGCAGAAGTGATCATAGCAGGAAGGATAGTTGGAGTGGCCATAACCATGACAGACTCACATCACACCAATCCTATCATCTTTACATTGGCTTGCCATCAGGTTCAGGATTCATTTTAAGGTTCTTGTTTTCACATAGAGCCCTGCATGGTCAGTACCTGTGTACATCTCATCAGAACATTCATAAAAAAATGCATAATAAAACCCAAATACCATTGCAGGCCAGGCCAGAGGCCCTGTGCGGTCGCACACTTTGCACAGCCTATGCAATGGTTTGGGTGCAGGGGAAGCATCTGACCCATATTTGGACCACTGGGTACAAGCTTTATTGAAAAAAAGTCCTCTCAGATATAAATTCTCATATGTGTACAGTATTGGGTAGTAACACGTTAATAATATTACCTTTCCCAGTAACTAAGTAGTGTAACTAATTACTTTTCTAAAACGGTAATATTGTTACTAGTTAAAAAGGTACGTAACGCTGCGTTACTCATTACTGAACACACCATCTTTGACGTAAATCCACGACTGTGCGGCAGGTCAGCGGCACCGGACTTTGTTGTTAATGTCCGCTGATAGCCAAAAACTAAAGGAAGAAAGGAGAACAAGGGAGAGAGGCATTCTTTCCACCACTTTAAGTAGCTACTGCCATTATTGTGTCACAGTCTAAGATGCAAAGAACATTGTCATCTATTGTCAACTCTGTGCGAGCAGCAAATAGCTTTCAACCACGAACATTTCTACATCTGATTTATTGAAGCATCTGCAGAAGCAGCACAGCAACGTGAAACTTAAAGAAAGAAACTCCGGCAGCTGCTGTCACTGATGCTGAGAGTGGCGTTAATGTAATGTTTTGTAACTACTGAATATTGCTATTATAAATAGGCTACATGTGCAGAAAAACCGCTGTTTAAAATTTGGGATTTACTTGCTTTATTTCTATATTTCAGCCTCACTCCCTCTTTCTGTCTCACTCTCTGCCTCTCTCTTATGAACACCACTGCACAAACCTGTCGAACATTAAAATCCCCCCCCCCCACCACCACCACCCCGCTGTCATACTATGGGAATATAAATTAATGTAACTAGTAACGTAACTAGTTACTTTTATCACCCAGTAATAAGTAAAGTAATAATATTTATATAATATTTTTTAGAGGAGTAATAAGTAACTAGTAATATATTACAATTTCTGAGTAACTTGCCCAACACTGTATTTGTAGCAGCTGGAGTCTGGTTTTTAGCCATGCTGGCTTTGAGGCTCTGCAATCCCGATCCACCCACAAGTGAAATATATCATCAACCATTTTATGCCATGAAACTTTGCACAGATATTTTGCAGAGAATTCATTCTACTGACTTTGGTGATCTCTTCGAACCTTAATGGTTACTTTGGTTTATATGAAAACACCTGCAAAACTAATCACATCCCATCTGCCTCAACTGTACTTTGTGTTTAGTGCTATATAATTAACAAATAATAGCATGCTTCCACACTAAACTACGATGCTAAACATGATTAACATTAGCATTTTAGCGTTGTCATTGTGAGCATGTTAGCATGCTGACATTAGCATTTAGTAAAGCCTCACAGAGCTGCTAGCATGGTTGTGGATTCTTAGAACATTTACAGTATCAGTTTAAAATGATCTTTGTGTCGTTACTGTTAAGAAACGTTACTGTATACATGAGAACATATATGTGTGTGCACATTTCTTCGTGTGAGTGATGGAGGGATTTGTATACTCTGATTCTGATTCTGAGAGCTCATTAACAATGGTAAGCAGCCGAAAAAAAGGCTGTGAAAAACACACCGCATGCAAATGCGTTTGTCACTCTGACAGTATGTCTCAATTAAGGCCCGAAAAGCCGAGTAGAGACGGTCTGAGCTGCCAGCTTCACTGACCCCCACCCCCAAACACACACATACAAACATTATGTCCACACACTTCCTTACAGCATAGCGAAGAACTGAAAAGAACAAAGAAGAAAGAGAGAAAATTGAAGGGAAGGGGAAAGAGGAATCCTTCAGCGGTTTGACAGTGGGGGAAATTCTTGAGAGGAGCCTGTACGGTAAATTGACAACTGGAGAACCACGGCGGGATGGTAATGATAAGACTGGCTGGAGCACACACACCACTGATGCCAGCGCTAGACGTAATGACAACAATAATGGCAAACAATAAACACTCAGATCCGACATCCCACCACAGCCCCCCCTCACAACTGATGGTTACTGTGGCACAACTCTCTACTGGAGCACGGTTTATCTTGCAGAAAACACACACGTGTAGAAAACACACCGGATAAACTGAAACACACACAATACACACATTATGTACATATATAAGCAAACAATGGACACATACATTCACACCAAACACAACAAATGCAAAAACTATAATTGGACACACACATTTTATACATCTCTGCACACACACTCAAATACAAATACCATAAAATTTATTTCCTGCTCACAAACACACACTTATATACACATATGTTCACACAAGACAGAACATGCAATGATGCACACCACACACTAGCACAAAAAATGTCACTGTGTGCAGCTGTGTACAACTCACCCATTAAAATACACACCCAATAGGACACACACAAAGCACTGTATTCAATAGTGTGTGTAGCTGCATGCACATGGACAGACTATCACTCTCTCCAGCATCAC
Organism: Micropterus salmoides; assembly: GCF_014851395.1. Classification (NCBI taxonomy): domain Eukaryota; kingdom Metazoa; phylum Chordata; class Actinopteri; order Centrarchiformes; family Centrarchidae; genus Micropterus; species Micropterus salmoides. The sequence goes on from NW_024044459.1 coordinate 3,592,074, forward strand.
TGCAGCAGGGAGGTGATGGCAAGGAGAGGCTGACGGTGGCTGATGTGGCAGTGGCTGGCTGGGTAGCCGTTTAATTAATCTCCAGACAGACAGTGGCATCAGAGAGTGGGAGAGAGTGAGGGAGAGAGTGGATAAGGAAAATAAAGATAGAGACACAAGCAGCGACAGCCACACAGAGGCGGTGTCTCTCTTTCTGTCAGCCCTGAGGAGACATCAGAAGACACACTGCAGGAGTCTCCGAAAATTTACGACACGCAGAATCTCTGAGGCCCGTCCCTGGCTCAGTGGAACAGTCCCAAGTCTTGGTTTATAGAATATGGAGGAACGGAGGGACGGGTTGAAGTTGAAGAGTGGCTTGATGGCGGTGCAGTGTGTGTGTGTGTGTGTGTGTGTGTGTGGGGGGGGGAACTATAATTTTTTTTGGTTTGTTTGTCATGTTGCAGTCTGTAAGATGAGGGCGCAGGGCGATATCCCCTAAAATCAATATAACGACTCATATTTCCTCTGTAACAATTAAATACTTGATTATTACAATTACATTACTTATTATTACATTACTGTGCAGTGGATTCGCTGTACACACAGTGGAGCACATTTATTCTTTGTACTGAACAATAAAAAGAAAATCATAAATAACTGAAAAATACTTTCGGTAATTTACATAATGTTACATAATCATAAATTATGATTTCATTACATAAACTCTGAGTAATATTTATGTAACATATTCAGTAGTTAAGAAAACCTTATGTTATGGTTATATGTAAAATTGGCTCTCAAAATAATAATTAGCTGTAATAAAAAGTATCACATTTAACACTATTATGGTGCTGTTATTTCAGTTGTGAAACTAATGACTGACTGCATCTGAAATGCTCAGCTCCAGTCTATTGTCAGGAAGCACAGGGGAGACTCCTTTAACATTCCTGAGTTAAGTTATTGTTAACTTCAGGGTTAAACTCCACCACTAGCTGCTGTGGGGCACAACCCACTGGGAGCTCTGTCTTTATGTTCAGTATGAGTACCCACTATGTGAGCAGTGGATTAAACTGGCCATGTAGACAGGGTCATTAAAAATGTGTAATAGCTTAAAAGACCAGTGAGAAAAATCGAGGCAGATATTGGCAGAAATGTAATATCCATCCATCCATCGCTTATCCTGCGTACAGGGTCGCGGGGGGCTGAAGCCTATCTCACCTTACATTGGGTGAAAGGCGGGGTACACTCTGGACAGGTCGCCAGTCCATCGCAGAGAAATGTAATATAATATTCATAATATTATATTGGGGTTGCACATGCGCAGTTCCTAGTTAAGGACTACTAGCCAATCAGAAGCAGCGAATGGCGAGAAGCCGGTAAACAGGTTTTCGTTTCAGCTGTACATGTTGCCGACCAGCTTGGCAACATAGACTTGAGCAAGAGTTTCAGAGTGGTGAGTTATTAATCTGTAACAAATGTATCTTTCATCCATAAAGTTTTAACTGAGCTCTGTCTCTACATCACAGTAACAACTTTATGTCCACTGACTGCCTGGAGGGTAGCTAGTGTTTGAAAGATAGAGGAGGTGTGTGCTGCAGCTCAGTGTTTTTCCACCGTTGTTTTTGAGGGCGTGTCGGAGTAGCCGCTTGGCGAGCGTTATATGAGGCGCATTTTGGTAGTCCAGCTGTAGTCCAGCCGGCAACGGAAACGGCTGGACAACTAATCAGTTGTTTTCAAGCAGTTCAGAGCAGTTTGCAAACCTATTACATGCACAAAAAAGGTATATAACTCAATAAAGGAGAGGGAAAAAGCCAAAAAGCATAATACCACCTCTTTAAAGAATAAATTTAAATTAAATATATTTTGTAATAAAAGTGGCTATTTCTTTATTTATTTCTGTTTTTATTTATGCATTTCTCCATGCATTTATTTCTGTATTTCTACATTTCTATTAGGGATCGACCAATATGTATTTTTCCTAGTAACCAATTAGACTGATGACCGATATGTGGAACTGATATACATTTGCTATAAATTTTTAATCTTGGTGTCAAATTTTTGAATAACGCAAACTCCAATACAAAACTTTGTTGAAAATAACAAGATAAAAGTTAATTGTCATGTTTGATTTAAAATAGTAAATTAAATGAATGTTTTTGACTTGTTAACTATGATTGATAAATTATCATGTCTTTACGGGCTGCCATTTATATTGTATTTATCTTATATTGTTAGGATTTTATTGATTGATATTATTTATTGATACTGTTTTTTGGTTATTTATCTATACTCTTATTGGTTTTTCACTACTAAATAATTGGCTTTTAAAAATATGTTCTTTAAAAAAAAATACATTCAGAACAGTAATCAAATTTAATATTTTATTAAATTTTTACTAACTGTTTTCAGAGCAGCAACAAAAGTAACGTTTACAGCAGCAAATTAACAAAATAAAATCAGTATCTCACTGGAAACAAATGGATTATGTTAAATAAACTATATTCCTGACATCAAAATACTCAGCAAGGGCCTGTGTCCACCAAAGCGTTTTTTACCAGCTGAAAACACCACCTGCTCTTCTGAAAATGTCTAGCTGGGAGCGCTAGGGTGCGTTTTGGAGGCGCAGTGGGGTTTTTTTCGGCTAAGACGCTTTGGTTGCTATGATACATAATATCCGCGGTGCATCCGTGTGCTGCAAGTATACTACTTAATTTTACTAAATGTAAAAATGTCCCCACAAAGTAGGGTAGGCCTACTTGCTCTGGCTCTTGCCCTGTATGAAGAGGGGACGGACTCGCCGTACGTGGGTTCGTGAGATTTTGTCGTTCAAGAGCTGAGATGGTTTGGTGTGGTGTTTGGCCTGCTCGTCCGTTACTCCAGCATGCAGAGTGGTGAGACAGAGAGACGCGGCTGCATCAGAGCCAAAGGAGCACATTTTTTAATTAATTAATTTCTGTAAACAACGGCACGGCTCTGTTGATAAATAAAAAGGAAAAGTTACGTTGCATTCTCTGACGGACCTGGATCAGCTGTTAGCTGTAAACAAACCAAAAACTAACGTATAGCTGTGCTTTAATAACGTTGTCCTTTATTAAATGTCACATAATTAAGAAAAATAGATAATGTCAGTCCGGTGACTGTTACATGACAATCGACTTGCCTCTCATTTTCTGGCCCTGGCAGTAAACAAAAGAATCTGAGGAGGACCCATGTCAGTGGTGAAGGAATAGTTCATTCCTGCTCCACAGTGGCCAAGCTGTCATGTGACAAATGACAGCTCAAACCTAGAGACCTAAGTTGTAAACTAATCAATTCTGTTTCCTGTGCTAACGGAGCCCACACAGCTGCCTTAACATATTGAAATTCACCTACTCTACAGCTGGCTGTATGTCTTTAAACACAGAATTCCAAAGGGCTAATGTGACAGAGTTGATGGCTAGCTCCAATGTGCCATTAATGGACTAGCAAATAGGCAAACATATGGTGAATTCCAGTTGGTAAATGCTCATTATTATAAGTGCAATAAAACATTTACAAGTTAAAAGACTTAACTTTATCATTTAATGTTGCATGATAACTGATGATGCAACAGGACCTTAATGTAGTTTAATGGCTTTCAAATAATGCTAGCTAGGGATGAGGATAGAGACCCGGTTATATTGGACCAGTTCCAAATTTTTCAAAACCCGAGAATTCCGGAGCTTAACGTTATAACGTTAAATACAGCTAACATTATTCAGTCTAGCTTGTGCCTTAATGAAAACCTTATGTCCAGAGAGTTACAGTGTACTGTTCTGGCTGCAGCCTCTGCCTGCTCCAATTTTTCACGGCTTTATTGCCAAAACATGTATACAGTCATTGGAAGATGAAGACAGGGTTTTTGAATTAAAGAGCAGCAGACTCTGCTCCACCAGACTCTGCTCCACCAGACTCTGATCCACCCGACCCAAACAACCGGACCAGGTGCCACTGCGGGTGCGCTGATTGTTCAGAGGAGAGGAAAGAGTGCCAGGAGAGGGGCCATGCTGGCCCAGCTTGGACTTAATTCTGCTCCTAAAGATCCAGTCTGGACAAAATAGGAGTCATATTGACCACACAACAGAATTCAGAGATTGTTGTGCCCACATCGTCACAGAGACCTGCCCCATCAACATCCCAGATCAAGCACTCGGCAGGTGGTCCATGTTCTGAGCTGTCAGTGTAAGACTCTGACAAGATAAGAGGAAGTGGACTGTTTCATATCGATGGTGCTTGGTGCTTAAACGCAGTCAAGATGGATTCCCAAATCTGGTTGATGCTGTTTACGTTCACCACAGCTGCAAATTAAAAAAATGCACTGTGGAATGTTTGGGGTGTATATGTGTATGTATATATGTAGATAAATAACTGTATATATTGTTTTATTTTATGTGTTACGATATTTTAATATATGTTTTGTGTAGCACAAAGGCGACAAATTTCGTTTTGTTATGCAGCCACCAGGTGCGTGGCTATGAGACGCTCTGGGGCCCAGATATCCGGATATGGAGAGGGCAGAAAAGACCTGCAGCTTGTAAGAAGTGCCGGTGTGCAGGAAAAACACCCTGTAACGTTATGCTAAAGAGTCAAATATAGAGGTGCAGTGAGTAGTGGCCCACTTCAAGCACTGCCAGTAGGGAGTAAAAGGCTAGCTTCAGTGTACCAGTCAAGCAGCAGGGTTGTATCCAAGTCAGAGGTCTGATCGCTGCCACACAGACCACTGACTGGGAAGTAGAGATTAATTCTATCATTTCAGATAAAAAGTGGGAACTATCAGAGAGGGACAAACAACACTAACAGCCCCATTTGGAAGGAATTTGAATAGAAAGTTCACTAGCAAGGACCACACAATCAACAGGTATGATTATATGATTTATTGATCATCAAAATAGAGGATGTAAATGCCTTTCTAGTCTTTTCGACCACTCAAAGCGCTTTTTACACAACATCTGCATTCACCAGTCATACACTGAGCCGAAGTGCTCAAACTGAAACTAAGCTGCCAGGGGCAATTTGGTGTTCAGTATCTTGCCCAAGGACACTTCAACACGCAACCAGGGGGAGCCGGGGATTGAACCGCCGACCTTCTGATTAACGGCCAACCCGCTGCACCTCCTGAGCCACAGCTGCCCCAATACGAGGTATGAGGCTTGCAGTTGCCGAAGAGACATTGGAAAGCGTTGTGGGGAAGCTACGACAGGGAAATCCGCCATAGCACGACAGACCCCCTTATAACCCTATGGAGAGGAAGAAGATCAGAAGGCAGGACAGAGAAAGGGGTGGGGGGGAGGGATGCAGGATATGAGAGCAAAGGGGAGGAGTTAGGACAAGTGGGTATTTATGGAAATGCTGGCGATGACGTGGTTGATGTGTGGTCCCACTCCTGAAACTCTGCTAATTAGCACCACTTCACTAGCAAGAACCACACAATCAAGGTCAAGGTCAAAGGTCAAGGTCAAAGTTTATTTATATAGCACGTTTACAAACAGTCACTACTGCCCCAAAGTGCTGTACATATACAGAGAGCAGCATAAGATAAAAAGCATAATAAATAGCCGAATAAAACCCTTCTAAAACAGAATATGCCAAAAACAATAAAAACAGACAACAGATAAAAACTGTACTTAAAAACAATAAGAACAATAAAATGTCACAGCTCAGCATGTGTTAAAAGCCAGTGCAAAAAGATATGTTTTTAAAAGTGATTTAAAGCTCTCAATAGAGGTAGCTGCTCTAATGTTGAGAGGAAAAGAGTTCCAGAGCTTAGGACCTGCTACTGAAAAAGCTCTGTCGCCTCTGGTTTTCAGTCTGGACCTTGGACAGTCTAAAAGCAGCTGGTCAGTGGACCTGAGTGCTCTGACTGGAATGTGCAAAATCAGCATATCAGATAAATATGATGGTGCCAGCCCATTAAGAGATTTAAAAACAAACAATAAGATCTTAAAATTAATTCTAAATCAACAGGTATGATTAAATGATTTATTGATTAAATGATTTATTGATGATTGAACAGAAGATGTACGAGGCTTGCAGTTGCCGAAGAGACATTCGAAAGCATTGTGGGGAAGCTACGATAGGGAAATCTGCCGTAGCACCCAGGCACGACGGACCCAAAAGCTTCTTGTACATGAGAGCATTGGCTGATCTGTGATCTTTGGGATCTGAGTGATTGTGATGATAGTACGCGCATGATGTATCAGGTGCTCGGGAATGACGTGGGAGGCTGAAAGGGTAGCTCTGATACTGAAGGAGTGACCGAGGTAATGGATGGGAGAAAAACATGACGAGAAAGAGTGCTTGGCGGAAGTGGCGGTGGCACTGGGAATCGAAAGGCCACTGGAACCGACTCGGAGACTGATGTGATGTACTCTGGGATCCTAAAGTTGTGATTGGTTCAAGAGGGTCTTGTGAGGGTTCGGGGTCATGGACTCGTGTTTGAGGAATAAATTGCGAGTATGACGCCGAAGGTCAAAGCGAAGGGGAGATAAAGGGAAATGAACCCGAGCGGGCGTGAACGTGGCTTCTTAGGTTCGGGTCGACTGAGTGACTTGTACTAATTGTGACGGTGGTGGGAGCTCTTCAAGGTGGCCTGTAGCACGAGAGAGAGCTATGCTGTTAATGTTAAGGTTTTGGCAACCATTCCGCTGTGAACCATCTATCCTTTTAGAACCCCCAAAACCCTGGACTGGGAACGAGAAACAGGAGGCTTTGGCATCCCGGTGCCGAAGCCCCTTCTAATTTGTAAAGACTGTTCCCTCGAAACGACTTTAGTTTAAACTTCTGTTCACTTGACCAGTGGCACAGTAAGGTTGGCGATGGCTGAGGTGGGCTATGGCATCCCAGTGCCGAAGCCCCTTTTTATTTTAATTTTTTCGCTCGCTCGCTCGAGACAAATTTAAGCTCAAAACGACTTAGCTCTAAGCAACTTTAGCTTGAAATGACTTTAGCTCGAATGATGGTTCGAAACACTTGTCAGCTTGACAGACTGTTTACTTGAATGATTTTGGATTGAAACAACGGTCTGGATGAAATGACTGTTGGCTCGGTGATAGCTCGAAAAGCTGTTAGTTTGATGTTTGCTTGATTGACTGTATGCTTGACATGAGCTCGAAGCGACTTTAGCGCAACGTGAATGACTTCGCTTAGGTTGACTTTGGTGAAGGCGACTGTTAGCTTGACCTAAGCTTGAAACGACTGTTAGCTCGATGTCAGCTTGAACGAGCGAGTTTGAAGCGACTGAGCTCAAAACAACTTTGGTTTACAACGACTTGGTCGTTGACTGTAAGCCGGATATTAATTCAAAATGACTGTTACCCACATGTTAGTTGGAAACGACTGTGAGCACAAAACAACTGAGAGCTGGACAATAGCACGAAACTAATGAGAGCTTAAGTTAGCTCTGAATGACGGCGCTTGAAGAGACTGTGAGCTTGAGATGACTGAGAGCCGGACGTTAGTACAAAACGACTGTGAACCGGACGATGGCATGAAGCGACTGTGAACCGGACGATGGCACGAAGCGTCAGAGCTTGAATTGACTGTGAGCTCGAGACAACTGTTAGCCGAATGTTAGCTCGAGATGACTGTTAGCCTGAGCACAAAGTGACTGAGAGCCGGACAATAGCATGAAACGACGGAGCTTGAAGTGACTGTGAGTTTGAGACGACTGTTAGCGGAATGCTAGCTGGAATAACCGTTAGTCGAATGTTAGTTAGACACGACTGAGAGCGCGAAACGACGGACCCTGAAGTGACTTTAAACGCGAGATGACTGTTGGCCGGTTGTAAGCTTGAGACGACTGTGGGCCGAATTTTAGCTTGAAATGACCGTTGGCCGAATGTTAGTTAGACGCGACCGTGAGCTCGAAATGACTGAGGGCCGGACGTGACCCTGAAGTGACTTTAAACGCGAGACTGTTAGCTCGAGATGACTGGTAGCCGGACATAAGCTTGAGACGACTGTTAGCCGAATGCCAGCTTGAAATAATTGTTAGCTGGACGCTAGCGCGGAACGACAGAGCTTGAATGATCTGGATGTTAGTTCGCAAATGACTGAATTCGGAGCGACTGAGAGCTTGATGTTAGCTCGAAACGACTATTGGCATCTTGGTGCCCGATGTCCCTATTGACGCCCTCTGCTGAGGTTAGTGGTAGGGTGCGGTGTGGACGCTGGCATCTCGGTGCTAAACTCCTACTGCAGGCAGCTGCTGAGGTTGCTTGAGGTGTAATTGCTATCAGTTACTGTGGTTGAAGGTTGGCATCTCGGGGCCGGGAGCTGACGTTTACCATCTTGAGATGGAAGAAATATCTACTGTCCCTTTAACAGTAGCGCTGACGTTACGGCGTGCGTAATGCGTCACCCGGAAGGGAGCTGGTGTTGACGGAACTGTGGGCATGCCATGCTGATATGATAGCGTTGAAAAGTTTGCTGTATTGTCTGTTCTTTAAACAGGATCTGTTGATATCTTGACCATTACCGCATGCTCCCGCAACATGTGTGTTACTCTACCGCCCACAACCACAAACACTGTGACATACAGAGTAAAAAAAGGACACAAATGTTTGGGCTATGCTAAACTGATGGAAACCAGCAAGGCTGTGCAGTGAGTAAACCTCACTCCCAACACCTTAGGAGACGTAACGTTACTAGCGACTGATGTCAGTGGCCACGGGGTTTAGCTCCCTTGTCTCATAGATGGAAACAGCAAAATTTGGAAATAAAATCCTTAATTTTGCAAAAACGTTTTTACGCTCGCTTGAGGTGAGAAAAAGAGTTAATGCACTAAACAGGAAATGGAAACACCTTTGTTGAATAATAAATAATAATAAATAATTCTGACGCTGTGAACTTGTAACTCACGTCTGATCTGCTGTTTCCGCTGTCTGCGTCTTGCTGGATATTCCCATAACGTGCGGAGAGATGGCTGGTAGCAACTTGCCCTCTTGAAACACATTTCTGAGGACCTCTCTCCACTTTTCTAAGATCAATGGTCCTTAGGTCCATGTGACTGGTTTTGTTAGTGGTTTGGAACCCATATGTCTTGTTTATTACAGCTATGTGCACTGTTGGGCAGTAACACATTACTGTAATAATATTACTTTTTTCCCATTAACTAAGTGGGGTAACTAATTACTTTTCTAAAACGGTAATATTATTACTAGTTACTAAGGCAAGTAACGCTACGTTATTCATTACTGAACACACCATCCTTGACGTAAATCCACGACTGTGCGGCACCTGACTTTGTTGTTCATGTCACTGATAGCCAAACACTACAGGAAGAACGGAGAACGAGGGAGAGAGGTGTTCTTTCCACAGCTGTAAGTAGCTGCTGCCATTATTGTGTCACAGCCCGAAAGTGCTTTCAGACCAATAGTGAAGCGAGCGGTCGGGGCGGTGAGTTTACATACAAATCGGATTCTGCTCTGACAACTACGCCATTTACGCACGGGGGGAGCTTGGAGTTAACTGCTTTTATTAAATTAGCTTTTTACTTTAGTTTTTGGGATTTCAACGTTGATTTATCTTCACTGGAGCTTCTCAGCAGCTAGCTGCCGTGCACATCCGGTTCCAGTGTTGTTGTTAGCATCGTTAGCTCTGAACCAGCTGATGAAAACGCACCTAATTGGCGTTAACTTTCTTTTTCTTTTTGCGAGATTTCAAAAGTCTGCTTAAAATTCGCATGACAATTAGATGGAAACATGGTTAGTGATATCAGTGAGGTAATGTGCCTGCAGAGCCCAAAGGATACTAAAGAATAGTACCCATCCCAGCCACAGCCTGAAAGGATAGGATAATGGGGTTTCTGCTGCCACTCCACCAGACTGCAGAGTGACTTTTTCCCAAAAGCTAGACTTTTATACTCAAATTCATCCTCACCCCTGCTCTTCTGAATATAGTTTACTTCTGTTTACCATTTTTATAATTGCTCTTATAGGAATGTATATTGTCTACTACATAGCAGAAGGGAGTTACAAACTTTCACTTTCCAACCTGTTGTAATGTGACAAATAAACTTACTTTCTACCTTCTACTAGACAACAGTAGAAGGTACTGAGCCATGCCACCCCAATAATAACCTGAAAATAAGAATTATTGTGTTTTCTTTACCTTCGAATGAACCATTTACATCTACAGAGGGTCCTTGACCACGAAGTCTGCAATGTTGCACCGCTGTTTCTATAGCAGCCCAGAATGGACAAACCAAACACTGGCTTTCAAACAGGGCCTTCCGTATTCTGTGCCAGTCCAGACACTGGTGGTGGTGGTGATGGGATGAAGAGAAAGCTGAAGATCTGGATGTGATGAGGAGTGGACTTCTGGTCTTCTGGACTTCTATGACAGCATCATAGAGTACGGTCTAGACCTGCTCTTTTATGAAAAGCGCTGTGAGATAACTGTTGTTGTGATTTGGCGCTATATAAATAAAATTGAATTGAATTGAACTTCTGATGAGCTTGACCTGGGCCTGAATATGATGGACTGGAGGTGAATGGGGTGGAGGAGGGCTGCAGTGATCTCGCACTGAAATGACAGCTGACAGCAGCAGAGAGGGAAGACATTTAAAGTTAAAGTGACTAAATGATTGGCTGATGGAGATTGTGACAAGATCTGGTTTGTTTAGCTAAAGAGTGAATACTCATAGCGGGATGATTAGAGTAGTGGGAATAAAGAGTGTATGAGAGTGATAGAGTTGTGAATGAATGAAGCATAAAGATAAAGAGAAGAAAAATACGCTGAGCTTCATTAGTTTGTTAAAGTGCTTAAAAAAAACACAATGATATGTTTAGACATAATTGACAAAGACTTTTAGCAGCCTTGTGAATATAGATCACAAAAGCAGAGGTGGCATAATGTTGTTATAGAACCCCAAAACTTCATCGAGAGAAGGTTGGGGTGGATATCCCATTTCAATGTTTTTTAACCCCAATGTTGGATTCTTTTAACCATGACCCCGATCTGTCTTTGACATTAACCAAATCATTTCTCATGTGACAATACAAATTACCCCAAACTTTCAAATGAAATAAGGATTTAATTGATTGAATCTGCATCTAGTTTAGCATTTGTGTCATTTCTACAGTATATAGTTAAACTATTAAAATATAGATTACATATCCACACTGAGTAGATGAGATGTGTATTTAATGAAAAGGAATGTATTGGCTCTACATAAATATTGGAGTCTTGTATAAATTGCATGTGACCTGTTTGTGATTACACTATGCAGCGTGGGTGTGGACCATGATGCTACATGTATGGGCCTGCACACGAATGGGGCTGTTCTTACCTGTATATGGTGGGTGTGTGTTTGTGGTCCCTTGGCATGGAGGGCCAGGTAACAGGGCTAATTGGGTGTAAAGGGAAGGGTGTGTGTGTGCGTGTGTGTGTGTGTGTGTCTGTGTGTTTGTGTGTGTGTGTGCGGTGAGACTCCACAGCATCAGCTGCACCTGATCTGGCTGCCTGATTAAGCTGTGTAATCTCTTGCATGAAACAACAGCTGACCAGCTCCCTGGGGTGGTGGCCACACACTAACACGCACACACTCACACACACCTGTGCTGGTGGCCATGACAGCAGGCACCTTTCATTCCCAGAGGAACGTACTCTCTATCACACACCTGGTTCTACACCTCCCCTGTCTCAAAGGTGAAGTCTTACAACAGAAAAACAGTTAACAAACCAGCAGTGTGTTTTTTTTCCTGTAAAGGTTTAGAATCCCAGCTGTGATTGTGGGGAAATGAAAACTTATCCTCAAATTATTCTGGAGATATTTGATCTAGACTGGGTTAATTTACTAACCTTTTCATTAATCCGCATAAATAAGTAATATATATATATATATATATATACTGACTGTTGCTTACATAACTTACTCATGTACGCAACAATTATATCAACAATTAAAGTTGATAATATGATAAGTATACAAAATATTATGCATTGTTATAAAATTACACTGCCTTACAGAATAGGCACTAGTTAAAATGAGTAACAGTAAAATGCTGCTCAAATTTAAATCTGAGCACATACCTTTACAAGGAACTTTTAGAGGTCACATCAGGGTGCATTTATGGATTAATACTGGTTATTCATGAAATTGTATTTGGCCATTGATTTTTGTAGTATGTTGTTGCTTTGATGTGAATCTCTCTCTCTTTGTTTTTACTGACGTAATTTTGTTTTTTAAGATGTTATTTCTTTCATGTTTTATGTTGGTCCTTTCAAAGTCTGGAACCATGTTGGACTTTCTCACTTCAACATTCATTGAAATGCATTAAAAACCTAATTAAATCACAGCTTAATTTTATCTACTCCATTCTGGAAGCTATGCACAATGGGTTATGGAATTGTTCATTATATATCAGCTTGCTATTTGGCAGCTTTGCGAGCAGCTGAAGATTTAGTGAGTTTTCAGATCCCCTCTACAGTGACTTCATTTAACTGGGTTTTTCCCAGTGTCTAAAAATTTACTTGACCATTGGGTAAAAACTTTGGTTTATTGACGCTCTAAACCTTTGGGAAACCTCAAACATGTGTACATCATGCATGTGTACATCACATTACTTGCTTCGGCTTACTGTGTTTTGCCTTTACACTGTAGCCCTAAAGAATCCCCCCAAAATTTAATTGATGCTGGATTTAATCGTTACACCTGTCTGAAATTTAATAAAAGCATATTAAGGAACACTCCTCACCTTAATGTAAAAACCTAAGTCAAATTATTTAATTTAAGTGACATTCTAAAGTGATTACAGTGAATTAACATCCCTATGATGGGAAAAAGCTCCTAAAGGTTTCAAAACCACTGTGCTATAAACCCTGCCTGTACTTTACATAATAGGAGAGCAATACATTTAGATTTTTCAAAATAAATCAAAGCAAATCTTTAGAAATGCATATTTGAACACAAACCCACATCATGAACACAGCAACCTTCCACAGAAGTCTACTGTGGAGAGTATCAGTTATTTTCCTGTCTCAAGATTATTCAAACATTACTGCATGTACAACTCCACTGGAGGTATCCAGTGCAGACACACACACCCACACACACGAGTCCAATAACTTCCCTCCCCCGGCAGCGTGCTGTGGGAGCTGGTCAGTGGCGTCAGTCAATTGATTGAACGAAGAGAGGGAGGAGGAAGAGAAGGAGGAAGGAGCCGCAGGCCATGAGCAGCAGAGGAGGTGAAGACCTATCGGAAATCAGTGCACCATGAGCATTTTTGCCCCATATGGGCTAAACACGCGCTCAGACAGCTGCCACAGCCCTCTGCAGCGGGCCCCATCGCACAGAGAGTGAGAATGCTTACCGTGCAGTGTCTACACTGTCTAATTCTGTTCACTTCTCATTGATTTCATCAATTAGGGTCCTTGAGATCGAGGTCCAGTCTTTGAAAGAAATGGAGAATACATTCATATATGTGACACAAGAAATATGCTTAAGATGACAGTTTTTTGTGTGTTTTACCTATTTTACAACCAATTGTATAAACTTTACATTATATATCACAGTATATTCCATTTTGAGGCTTGAAACCAATAATCCATCACAATAACCATCATGTCTGTTTTTATTATTATTAAGTTTGTTGCAATGCAGATTTTTTAGATGAATCTATACTTTCAGCTGCATTTTCACAAAATGACACTGGTCCTTTGGCACCTGACCTGATTACTCATTACTTAGTTTTACTATTGTATTTTGGAATTTGACAAGTCAAGACAAATCAAAAATATTGTCCACGTTTTAATAAGGTAAAAGTCCATAATCAATTTCCAAATATTTAAGAGAAAAATAATTATGGGAGGAAACACATACTATACATGTTGTCTCTGTATGTAACATACTGTATGTATGTTACATGCAGAGTTGAGTAAATAAAGTGCATTTTTTAAATAGATCTGAAATGTAATATGTAATGTTTCCTTTCCCAGCTCTCAAGCTGGGAACCCTTAAGAGAGCATGGGATATGCAAATGGACAAGAAAATTACAAGAAATTTAAAAATATTTGACAAGCAAATATTAAACATTACACATTCTTTGATAACTCTTCATTAAAATTTGGTTCATTAAAAAGTCTCAAGCAGCAGAGAAATGCCTTTATTTTACATAACCATCATAGAGTTTCAGACAAAGTATAATTGTTGACTGTCAAGTAAAATCCTCAATCTTCATACACAAAAAAATAATAAACAATTATCGTTGTCAAAAAGGAACCTCCATTACAGAAAAACTAGAGGTGTTTTCATTTCCATTAAGTCCAAATTCAAATCTTGCAGCAGCCTGACCCAGGTTAGGTCATGTCGTAGCTCTACCAGCATGTCATTTTCAAACGCTGGCTGAACACCATTTTATAACTGTGTTATTATCAAAACGCAAAGAGCCCTTCAGACCTCCTTCAGTCCCAGGGAGGAGCGACTCCTATAGATACAAGACAACAAACACTCCAAACAACATCTCCAAAGGTACAGTGCTGTGGTTAATTAGAGCCCATTTATAGACTGGGGTGGAGGGTGGGGAACTGTGGTGGAGAGGGTGCAATACCCGCCGAGGCCTCTGGATGCCAGTGTGGTGTCAGTAACAACGTGCCTGGAGAGGAGAGGGTAGACAGAGGGAATGGGTGATGAAAGCAATGGATGAGCCGGTTGAAGGCGAGGAGGAGTTGATGTTCAGAGGCAAAAAAAGCGACTGGAATCTCTTCTCTTCATCTCTCTGTTGTTAGGGTCTGGACGCACCTCCCAGTTCCTCCGAATTCTGCAACGTGAGTGTGTGTGTGTGTGTGTGTGTGTGTGTTGAAGTGCGCTTTTCGTCCTCTCTGCCTGTTTTCCAGCGTGTGATGGAGGTATACCATGGTGTGGCAGACTTGTAGGCTGCCTAATTAATGCTCCAGAGCCTATGAGATGTGTGTGTGAGAGAGAGAGAGTGTGTGTATTTTCACTTCCAGTCATATGTACTCTGTGTGATTGTGCGTGCACAAGCATTTGAGGGCTGTATGTCTTTATGTGTGTGTGTTACCCCCCCCACCACTCTCAACCCCCCCGGGGCGTGAAGCAGACTGCAGGGGCTGGTGCAGGAACAGAGATGGGATCATGGAGGCAGCACTGCAGGCATCTGCCCCCAGGAAGCAGCACCAGCCCCGTGCAGCTGGCACCGCGGCCTTCATGAGCCAGGAAATGGCACACCTCCCCGACTATCCCCACACACCCTCCCTTCACCCCACAAACACACACACACACGCGCGCGCGCCTCATACACACCTTCTTCACACTGTTCATCAAACAAACTAACATCTTCGATTCATTATTGGGAAAAAAATGGTGGGAGGAAACAGAGGCATTTATTAGGAGGGCTTCATTTTCTGTTTGTCGTTACACATGTCGGATCATTTTTTAAGTATTCAGGGGGAAAGCTCACATGACAAAAGTGGGTATTATGTGAGGGATGGCTGTATTTTTATTCTTGCCTGTTTATCATGTATCGTGGCTGGGAAACCAAACATGGGAAATGCTTAAGAACTGTGTTGAACATATTTACATACAAAGTTCTTTGGGGAATTCAAAGACGGACAATTTGACAATTACAACCTCCCTCTGCCCCTTTCCCCCCACATTGAAGGCCTTAAATTCCCTAAAGAATACGCCATGCATGACATAAATACATGTGTATCTACCTTACCCTCGAATTCATGTAAATGTTATTTGATTTATTGTTTGTGTTGTGAGTGGGTCTTTGTGTTTGCACGTGCATGCTCGCTGTGCACGCCACCATGTCCAGACGGCAGGCTCAGAATACATATTTGTGTGTTGTGTGGCATGTCCATCATTCTCTGCAGCCGGTAGACAACCAGCTGACAGAGCGACAGGCCCTCACCTTGGATTACTCCCATGCTGGGAAGGCTGCTCTGGGCCTGGCCGCCAGGGCAAGCAGGGCTCTAACAGGCCTGGGCCTCAGCCATCCTCTCTGCACCCACACACAGGCAGGACTGCGGGGTACAATTAGGCGGACAGGACGCCATACCACCGCTCACCTGTCAGCTAGACTGGCGACGTGCGTGGGGTGCAAATTGACACGAGTGCCACAACCGGGCCGACAGGAGATCCGCAGCAGGGACAAATCTCCCTAACAAACCTCAGTGTCCTGTCAGTCAGCGCAGGGGCCACCTCACATTGACCCCCCGGACCAGGCGATGGGCTCTGCCTCTTCCTCTGCGCTCCCCTGGCAGACGCTGGCCACCGCAGGCCCTGTCACTGAGCTGAGATGACATGGTCACATGCAGACACAGCCAGCACCACCATCAGCCTCTCAGTGATTACCTTCCATCAGCAGACCAGAAAATAGACTGGTAGAATCTGTAGGGGAAAATGACCTAAAGGCCTGACCTGAAAATGGCACAAAAAGCTGAGAGATGGTGCTACTCGCTCCCAAAATAATAGTCTGTGTCAGTGCACCTGGCCACTAGCCACTGGCCATATCAATGCCTCCCAAACGAGACAGAGGAGCACACACTAGACAGAGACCCTGTCTAAAATTGCCTCCACCTACAGTACTGCGGCTTAAAAGAACACAGAAGAGCCAAAGTAGTTTTGCTCAGCTTTACAAACAAAGTTGATCATTAGAGATGGAAATAAAAGAAAACTTCTTTGCGTGGTCGGTGGAAGAACAGAGAGAGAGAAAAAAAAACATGATTCCTGACAAAAGATAACGGCGGGCAGGAACTCAGCTAATCCAGTTGTCTGACTGCGATCTGCCATTTGGAATGTTGCAAGGGTAATGCACCGCTAAATTTACTGACGTTTGCGCTAATCCATTTAATTCTCTTTTAAGGGGGAAAGTGTTCACATGAGTGAGCGGCGTGTTTTAATGTTGATGATTTAAAGATGGATGGAGTTATGGAAGCGGACAGACCTATGCACGCAGCCGGCTGGCTGGCTGGCCTGGGCGAGGGGATGAAGGACGCTGTGGTTTGGAGGGTAACAGTGGGGATGGGTGGGGAGGGGGGTGTAGTTGGTGGGGAGGTGCATGTGGGTGCACTTCAGGTTGCCAAGAGGGCCATTTTCCCTATCTCTCTATCATTGTTTCTGTTACTGCCTGGAAATAGAGTTGGGAGCTGAGGAGGAAGGTAGCAGTCAATTAGGCTTTCCATATCCTTTAACACAAGTAATGGTTCTCCATACTGGGGACTATATGGGAGCCAAATGCTGGAGATGTATGCAGGGCCGGTCCCCCTGGCGAGGCGGGCTCATCCCAGCCCATTGTTCTCTATCAGTGGACAAGGCTGATTCCTGTAATTAGCTGTCAGCGCAGAGCCCTCAGCAGCTTAGTGCTGTCCGCTCAAATCAAACTAATGAAATGCAATCCGCTCAAATGTCCTGGATGCATATCTGTAACAGGCCTGCGCACACGAGAGGGGAAGCAGGGGGAGCCTGCGCCACGGCAGGGAAACATCCCCCCCTTGCCAAACTTAGGATTCAAATCCACGCTCATTAATCCGTTAATTCAGCACATTTTTGACAGCCAATTAATGCGGATGAGGAGTGGGTGATCTGGGCAGGACAGGAGGTGCCTGAGCACGGTAAGAGGACCAGGCGTGAGGGGGTGAAGGGCTAGCAGACCCCAGCATCACTCAGCCATTTCATTCTCCATAGTGATCCTGGCAACCAACAATCCTCAGTGTAATAATAATTCCATGCACAACGGTAGCACCGACATTTATTCTCTTAATCCATGTACAAAATAGCGGAAGATATTTTGGATTTTTCCTCAAGAGACAACACTCAGGAAAAGCAGCAATGCCAAGATCTTTCATGCTAAATTTGACAATTTAACGTTAGACTTGTCTAATGCTAAAAACCTTTATCTGCTCTGTGTACATTCTCACACCTGATTAAAAGGTTTTCTACCTCTCCAGCTTGTAAGTACGTGCAAACGACAATGCAGTTAATGGTAAAAGTCTACATACATTACCGCAAAAGTATGCTTCTCCAAAAAATTATTAATTTAAAAAAATAAAAATAATTAGCACTTATAATAAAATCTCAAACCAATGCACGTCAATATATGCCAATACATGCAAAGAGACAAAAAGAACTTCTACTGACTAGCCAATAAATATGTGGCCAATACCAGTATATAATAAAAAGTGTTGACCCCACGTATATCTGTTATTTCTACTAATCACTGGATATCAGCAGTACTGATAAAAAATATAGACATAAAAACATATCTACAATTACAGGTTTATTCATATAAATATACTAATTGTTGTAGTTGGAAGATTTTACAGATGAAAAATACATATAATTAGAAAAGTTTTATTCTAACAGCATCCATAAGCATAAAAAAATTGTATTTCACTATAGACAGAATTTTGTCATGGGGCATCCTTGCATGAAAATGTAGAATCATGACCATTTTGTTTAGTGATTTTAATTGTGTGCTGACAGAATTGTATATGGAATACTGTTTGAACGTAATACTTTTATTAGATCTTATAAAGGTGCATTTCATATTTTTGCAGTGGCATAACTTTCACAAGGAATGGATGAGGAAATCCAAGTTTTTCTTCTTCCTCACTTTTACAGGTTTACAGTTTGAGTGCTGCATTGTCTCTAAACAGTGAACTCTTATTGTCCAACTGTTGTGATCCACATTAGAGAAGAGACGAGTTGGTAAAAGTGTTCATATACTTAAGGAAGATGCTTTCAACTGTTATATTGTTTTAGCAGTATAAGCAATATTAGCCATGGAATCATGGGTCTTGTGCTTTGCCCTGTATTTTGTCTTTCAGGCCAGATTGCCAAGATCTTCAAACATACAGAGCTTGTTGGAATCATACACAGCCTTACAGGAAGCCTCGCAGACACTGCTCTGATCCAAAAACGTGTTGTGGTTTTGTTTGGAGGTGGGATTATTTTATATTTTTCAGCCACATGTAAAGCAGAGAAGGACAGTGCTCCTGCAACAAAGTAATAGATTTTTGGTAACTATTGTTTTGCCATTTAATTAAAAAAAACTTTTATTTGTGTGTGTATGGTTTCTGGTAAAAGACATGAATAAAGTCAAAGTTGTAGTATACCAGTAGTATGTGTTTAAGTGTATAAGTATGTTATTAGCTATATGGCTGTAAATAAACAAATAGCATGTCGTTATGTAATATTTTATTAAATTATTAAATTAAACATTTTAAAGATCAAATAGAAGCCTTTTATATTCTACTACAAATATTCTACTACTACTCATTCACTTGTAGTAGAGTGAGCGGCTGACTTCATGAATGCCTGTGAAAGGAGTGTTCTGCATGTTGCTGTTGTTACACTTACGCTGACTGAAGCACTTAGCATATTCCGTTTGTGTTTACATGTCTCACTCACATTGTTTAAATCCCGTTTGTTGTGTGTGTTAACGTGTTTGCTGATTCAAATGATGCTGTCACTCACTTCATTCATCTCTTCCCTCCACTCTCTGCCCGTCCTCCCTTCTTCTTCTCTTCCTTCCCTCCCTCTCCTGTGCCATGCAGGCCTGTGTGTGTGTGTGTGTGTGCAGTGTGATGTGAATGTGATGGAAGCCTCGGGGCATTAAAAGCAGCCAGGGTTTTACTGTAGTGTTGGTGGGCTCGTGGGCTCCACTGAGCCGTGATCAGATGGGTCTGGGCCGCCCAGGGACTCGGCCTCAGGCACTCAACAACACCGCCAGCCCCACCATGTGTGAACACTTGTTCTCTTCAATTAAAACAGTCATCTGAATATTCCAATCACATTGCTTAATGACAGCTCTACGGCACGCATGCATGAAATCGAAGTAGAGGTCAATAAGCCTCGATGAGCAGCCTGGATGGGTGGACGGGCTGACCCAGACGCAGAGCCAGCAATCAGAACTGCTGTCAAATATCGAATTAGTTTTCAAACAAGCTAGAAAATGACTGAAATCTAGTAGTAGTTTAGTATTTATAATTTGTCAGGTATAAAACTGTACCAAGATACTTCCACATTAACTAACACTGTCAGGGTTACAGATACACTACAGACACTGACACTGCATTAGTCAAGTTGCAAATTGAGTTACTACCTATGTGAAAATGTATGGAATTATATGTATATTAATATATATATGTAGGAACTTGTAGTATTGCAGGCACTGTATATAGCCTTTACTTTCTTTGCCTTTTCTGGCCCTCAGCGTTTTGGTATCAGCATTGTCATGACGGCAGCACTTGCGGAGATGTCAAAGTGTCACATGAATTTGACTGGAGCTTGTTTTGTGTTGTGTTTTGGCAGGGCTAAAAATGTATCAGATAAGAATTATGACAGTTTTCAACTTTATTTTAGTATTCTAAGCCATAGAAATCTACACCAAATGTATATCACCCCATCTAGTGTCCCAGTGTTTTTAGCTACTTTTCCATTTCTTTTAAAAATATTTTATCTCAGATTTCCCTTTTTTTTATTGATTCAAGATTATTATCACATGGTATGGAGAACAAAAAATGAAAAAAAAAAACAAATCAAGAAAAAATCAGAATAGAGCGCAGTAATCAATAGCTCAACATTAAATAATCATAAATTAATGGGGGTGGGGGTGTATGTGATGTGGCATGGCAGGCTTCATGCATTCAATGCATTCATTGTTATTATCGCGTTAACGCATTGTTACGACCCCCTGTTGACTAGGGGTGCGGGGGCCATAAACATATATGCATAAACTGGAGTTGTTCTTAATTTGTTCTTAAAAAGGTAACTTTTATTGGTAACCAGAGGTGCAGGCAGGTAACAAACAAACAAAAGGAGGATGGACGAGGGTGCTGTGAAAATAACAAGTTAAATAAAAGAGGTCCTCAAAAGGAGGACTGTGCCTAGATATACATTTAAACAAGGTAGATTCTTACTAAGAAATACAAAGAGCACAGCACCCACTACACCTATTGAAAACTAACACAAAAATACTAAATGTGGTGGTCAGTGTGGACTCCCTATTTCCGCCCTTCCACACTCAAAAGGTACTGTGACACTGGCTACTAAACATAACCACAAACAGGCTATGACAAACTTAAGTGAATCGCTCCACTAAACACAACTGCAGAGGCTAACTAACAACGTACTTACTTCACTATTATAGCACACAATCAACACATGAGGCACACAAGTCAACTGGCTGCGACAAGCTGCCCAGAGCAACTGGTGGGCTCTCCTTAAAAGAAGGAGGTAATGTTGAGGTGGTGACGAGCCATTGGTCGAGCTGGAACAGAGGGGACCAATGGGTGGGACTGAAATCAGCCTGACAGAGCTCCAGAGAAACCAGGAAGTAGGCGGGTCTTCATTCCACAGGTAGACCTCTCTTCACCACAGGGTCACACAGCCTACTTGGTATAAGTGAGACAGAATGTGGAAATACAGAGACGACAGCGACAGCCGTTACAGCATTAATTAATTAACACTGACAATTATCTTACCGCATGTTAACACAGTTTTTATTATTATTATTATTATTATTATTATTATTTCTCACTGGGTCAGAATACACATCCAGTCAAACCCTGGGTCACAGGAGGGGTGGGATGTTGAACAACAAGCAAATCACCCTCCCAAACAAGCAGTGGAGGGAGGCTTCGGCAGACTACGCTGGATGCAGCTTGTGGGAGAAGTAGATAAACAAAAGCAAGACAAGCGATCAAATGCCATAGCAATGTGGATAGCTACACACTGCATGCTGGTTAGGGGAAGATCAATCACAAATCACAACGTAGTCGCTTGGCCCCGCGGGGTTGCTCCGCGCTCCTCAGGTGATTTCAGACGGGGAGACATGCGCTCCGAGAGTAAACTACAACGGCTTCTGTGCGCTACACTGTAACCTATTTAAAATTATAGGCTAACGTTACATAACTTTACCTGATAGGGCTTTGCTTAGTTTTAAGGGGATGCTCTGCCAATGCGTATTCACTCCTGTTGATGCCCTATTTAGTAAACAGTAATAGATTCTGGAAACTCACAAACAGCGAGGATCAGTCTCTCTTCCAATGATTTGTGCTGCGCGTCGTGCACAAAAAGTTCAAGTCAACTCACCTCACTCTAACAGGGACTCTTGCTACTGAACATAGACAGTTTCTGCTGCTCCCTGATAAAAGAAAAATGTTTCTGCTGATACCTGTTCATGTTAACCTGTTGCTCAGAAGGTGCCTGTTATGATGTTATGCAGTGGCAAATAGCTTTCGTTTTATATTTGATTTGATTACATTAATGTTTAAGTTGAGGTTGACAAGAAATATTTTATTGCTAATGTGTAAAAGGAATACTGCTGGTTAACAGCAACTTATTGGTTTAAAGTGTTTGCAAACAACATATTTTTGCACTTTTGTGTATATAGCAGTACATAGAATTGATTATTACATTTTTGCGCATAACAATAATTAATCGAATTGTTATGCGCAAAATGAATTAAACATTTTAAGCATTGCCCAGCACTAGTATACCAACTTGAGAAGTTCTGAGCATATATGTCTATTAGTTTTTGAATGCTCACCAGTGTGAGGTACTAGATACCTCTCTTGTAGTAACTGTAGTTTTCTATGTGTTCTTTGTGTTTACCATTCATTTTGAGTTCTTTTCTTGTTTTGTTCTTCTCAGCCGTAAAAAACGGTTGTATGCCTCTGTTACATAACCGCAAAACGTGTGCGATTTAAGCAGAAAAAGTGTGCTGTGTGTGTGAGATGAACCACAAAAAGTAATTTATGGGCAGGTAGCGAGTAACGTTAAAGATAACAGCCTACTGCAGTCCTACTAACAATGTGAAAATGTATTTGTATTTGTACTGTGTATGTATTTCAAACTAAATGTAGTTCTTTTGTTTTGTCCTGGCATTTTTACTTAGAAAATTCAGAATAAGGCAGGAAGTGAAAGGCAGAATGGAAGAGAAGTAGCAAACCCAGTGGTGTGATGCTTATCGTTTACTCAATGTGTCATCCCAGTCAACACATGTGAAATGTGGAATTGCCCAATCAATTTTTTGAAAAATTGATTGTAAGTGAACCAGCATATTAGAACCCTGCTAATTGTGATCCTGTGGGTGAATCTCACCTACAGCTCATAGAGAGACTCTAAAAATGCCAGGACAAAACTAAAGAACCACATTTTGTTTGGAATACAAACACAGTACAAATACAAATACATTTTCACATTGGTAGTAGGTCTGCACGATTTGGAGAAAAGGTCATTTTCAATTATTGTGGACAATATTGCAATTTGCTAAAAATCTATTTTGATGCTAACCAGCTGTGAAATTTGTTCACAATCGTTGCATTAATTCTTGAGTTAAGGCCCAAAACGTGTTTGTCAAGATCCTTTTGAGGTCATAGTGATCTTGACCTTTGAGTCAAAAGCGTCACCAATTCATAGTCCAACCAACTGTGAAATTTGATCATCAATTCTAAAGTTATGGCCAAAACCATGTTTTGTGAGGTTACAGAGATCTCAACCTTTGATAACCAAATTCTAAGTGGTTCTTCTAAGAGTTCATGTGTCCAAGTTCCTTCCAGGCGTTCCTGGGATATCGTGTTTATGACAATGGGATGGACAGCCCGAAAACATATTGCATTTGGCCACAGTCAACAGTCTACAGTTGTTGCGGACATAAAAATATAATAATAAGTCATGATTGGAATGATTCTGTCCCAAACTGTTTGATCCATGTAAGTGGTTGATCACTGTAACCATGATCACTATAAGCGGCTTCCAGTGCACCACAAAAGGAAGCAGATGAGTCAGTCTTCTAAGACTAGATTCTTCTCATGTCAGATCAGTCTGTATTAATAATCAACAATCTCTCCAAAAATGTCCATTCAGTAGCTGTTGGAGCTTTAAGTCATGTCAGGGAATCTTCACCTTTGCCCAGGTGTCATGGAACTGTGGAGCTATGAAGAGAAATCTTTGAAGACATTTGAGCATCTACAATTTAGATTATCGACTAATAGTCGTAGTAACAGTAGTAACCAAAAAGTCTAAAATGTAGGCTGTCCACAAACCTGTAACTGGAGGAGTATTTGTGTTGTTACACTCTTTACAGTAGTCTGAGAGCATCTGGGGATTTGAAAAAGCAGTCAAGTTGTTCATTTGAACCTGGCCATATTGAGGCCTGGCTGAGCGGGCTCAGGTATGGCAGCTTTTAAATACAGCTCATTACTCATTACTGCCGAGCCTGGGCCCTTTAATTTGTGGAGCTTGGCAGCTGGACCACCTGGCCACACATTAAACACTAAAGGCTGCTCTCCCTAATGGCCGCAGATTAGATCATTACCTTAACAAATCAGAGAGGAGTCTGCCTGGGCCGAGCTGGCAGCCAGGAGGGACGCAGAGAGAGGAAGAGGAAGACCGCTGGAGTTTACATGCAGGCACACACATGGAATCTGGTTTTGGGCCAATGCATTGGTGATGGGTCAATGTATTGTATGTAAACACCTGACCAAGCTTGTACACTAAGTGAGAAACCAATTTATGATTAAAAGATCACACTGGTTTATTACAACGTTCATGTCAGTAACAGTAGAATTATGAGCCAAACTGTCCACTGTAAACATGCATCACTGACTCTTGCTGCAACTTATTTAATTTTGTGCGCAGTTTTCCTGCAATGAGCAAATATAACTGACTTTTCAGGTGCACCCATTTTCAGTTTTCACCATAGACTGTTTAAAAATATAACAATTTCAAGGATTTAAGAAATCAAGGTAATTCATTTGTCATTTTACAAAACAGGGTTGCACAATAAAATGTAAGTTATAGCCCCTTCATGCTACCTACACACAGAACAACTATACAAATTTTAAATTAAGAACGAAATAATACATACAGTTATTTACCTAAACAATCAGAAAGTAACAATTCTGTAGTGACGTTTCTGAATTTGCATCTGGGGGAATGTAAACAGCAGAAACCAATCCAATCTCCTTTTCCACTGCTGTATTTCTGTCACAGGTAATACTATGTGCTTCAGCAATAAAGGCGAAAAAAAACCAACTAAAACAAAAATGTAGCAAAGTATTAAAGAGCCGCCTCATCTCCATGCACTGCCATTATTTCACCAATTTACCTCCAAATAAAGTGGTTTTGATAATCGGGATAAACTGTTGGCTTGTGTTTTGTGATGCTGGCAGGTTCCTAGACCTCATCAATGAATTTGGTGTGTACAAGATCACATTAACTGATAGAAAAGACAAAACTATAAACGACAGAAGTTAAAGTACGAGCCAGGATTGTGACCAGAAGACATCTGGCTTACTCCATTTTATATAGATGACTTTGGCATATGATCTTCCATGTTTTCATTCTTGGTTTTTCACCGTCTGCAACACTCCTACACTTGCACAGCATAAAGAGTACATTTTGATCACACCTTCTCAGGGGCTGCTGTCAGGACAAAATAGCCTGGAAGGATGTAAAAAAATCTCCATTTTATCAAACCATTCTGTCTGAAAGAGTCCTACATTTTTTTCCTCAAAACGTATGAAAGAAATTTGACATTACATGCATGGCCCCCATTTTCCATGTTATTGGTGCCTATGTTCAATGTGAATTAAAATTAATTTTGTATTTCACAATACATTTTAAATTGTTCCTGACTAGATGGAGCCGCGGTTATCTAAAAAGCTCCACAAAAAGCCATAATTTAAAATGTGTCTCTCTTTCTCCTCGTTATCATTTGCTCATTAATTCCCTTTCTTCCACCTGGTCGCGAGCTATATTCTGCACCACATGCATGTGTCTGTTGACTGTGGGAATCCGGGCAGAAACAGTAGAGAGAGAGAGAGAGAAAGAGAGAGAGAGAAAGAGTTGTAGGTTCTTATATGCGCTGTACAGTGCCAGAAACAGTAATAAATATAATGAAAGGGACACAAAGTTGTGAACATTTCTGATAAATTGACAGAAATCTGAAATAAATAAATAAATAAAATCTGATCTGGGCAATAAATCGGAATTGAGCATTAAGTCCTGCAGTGTGAATGTAGCTAAAATATAGTATCTGTTACCACATCAATCCTAAATGAATAGCAACAAACTTTGTTATCTTTATTGTTGTCCAGCCTACTTCCCTATGACTTCTGGACTGCACTGGAGGCTTAACATCTGACACTAAAAAAAGCCTGAGAAGACACCAGCAAAACCAGAGACCATCATAGAAATGTAAAGATCTTAGTCTGAATTCAATTGCACCACAATTTGGCTGATATTTACAAGCTGACATGCCAGGAGTAGTCTAGTCTGTGAGGATTACATGCCTGCAGCAACCAATGAGATGATTCGGATCTAAATAAATCTGATTCCAGTTCCTGTGAAGGTCCCCTCTTCAACACGCTCTCCAAGATTGATATAAAGGTTGTCATTCAAAACACGCCATGTCTGTCAGGACGCACCTCAACTGAAAACTTCTGTTCTGAGATGTAAGTAGACAAAGAATGTGAGCAGAATATGGGACATGAGAGAGACAGAACCAGCGATGTCCGCTATTGCAGTACAAATAGATGTGATGCTCCACGTGCAAGCTAGTCTTAATGTGTGTGTATGTGCCAATGTGAGGTTTCACTTTTCATGTATGTATAGATATGCCCATCTGAATCTGCTGTGGATGGAGCAATGCCTGTCCCTCGTCTACTGACTGTTCCTTCTGGGTCAAAACTAATTGGTGTGGCAACGTTGAGACTTTGCTTTTATAATGACCACAAGCACGCCGGCTACTCTCGCATGACTGACTCAGAGCTGCTGACCCACTCCCTTCTGTCCCTCCCTCAGCAACCCCCCCATCCCTAAGCACACTTACACAGGCCAGTGTAGGGGCAGGAGATGGGAAATGGGGGTTGGGGTGGTGGTGGTGGAGGGAGGGAGGGAGGGCTAGGTGTATAAGACAGGAAGATGGGAGATCTGCAGAAACACAGACAAAGTAAGCTTATCCTGTGAATCTGAATGTGGTAGTGCAGACCATACAATTTATATATTTATTAGTTCATAAAACCATGTGAACACAGCTTGAGTGAAGCTCCTAATAAAAAATAATAGTAATTGTCTGCTAGTAATTTATTAGCTGCAACCAGCAGTTCTATAGCTCGCTCTGTCGGTTGGTTGGTTGGCCAGTCCACAAAAATTTCCCCACCCTTTGGTGGCCACCGTTTTCACCTTAGGATGTTGAACTTTGGCAAGGAGGTAAGTCTGTATGTATGTGTGCGCGCGCATGTTTGTGTTCATGCCGATTGGCTAAAAGGGGGTGTGGCAATGGGAGTGGCCATACATGCTCCATTTTGGCAACGTCCCCTGAATGCATGGATGAGAACAGGTGAAATTCGGGACAGGGGAGTTGGTAGTGGTTGTGGCCCAGTGCATTACAATCCGTGTCTACGAACAGTAAAACTAACGTAAACTCAACACTAAAATTATTATTTTTTGTTCATGAAGTCAACTGTCATTAAGAAATAACATAATGACTGTGGTGCCGTCATATCTGTCTCCACATTTATAAGATCTCTCCTCAGTGGCCGACACTTCCCCTACTTTGTGGCAGTAACAGCTCTGTTGACACAATGTCCACCATACCCTGCAGTCCCTGCTGGAGAACAGAACAGTGTCCATCTTTAGATGTGCAAAGATCAATAGGGCTATTTGATGTTTTATTTGGCTATAACTAATCAAAACTCAGGTTTTGTCTAATTTTCAGGACAAACAGGAGAGGAGTCTGGACAACTGTAATTTGGGACTGTCCTGAATTTTCACCCTAGATCGTGTTAAGTATGTATACAGTATGATACAGTACAACAATACAGCTGCAACTAGCCAAAGATTGCTTGTCTCTGTCTTATTTGATATGTTTTCAAGCCCAATTCAGCTGCGAAAATAGCAACTCACTAGTGGGCACAAACATACCGCTCTTCCAGTTACAGTAGTTTTCTGAGACTTATTAATCTAGGTGCACTGAAAACCTTATAGCTTGTAGTAAAAAAGTCACTTTAATTTAACAATGGATCTGACTGTTTACAGTGCTCTGTTCTGCAATCATATTGTATCTGTTAATGCTGGAGCACTAACTGAACATTTCTGGCTGCAGCTGTGGAAAATGCAATCTATTTGTCACAGACATTAGAGCCAAGTAAAAAATAAGTGACTGGAAATATGCTGCTGTAGGCTATGGGGTGGCGAGTTGAGTGGCCAGACTTTAGCCCAGGGTGGGCAAGTCCACAAGAAACCTGTCTGACAACACATCCAGTCACCAGTCACAAACGACTGCATAGTAGCCACATCAGGAGCTTAATGGAACAGTAAATAGGTACTTAAAGATTTAGCTAGTTATGACGGTATATGTATGTGTTTGCTTGTTAGCAAATGTACAGCTTAAAAACATTATCTTAATGTCTAAAGCTAGGTAACTGCTCACGATGCAGCAGATACAGTGCCATTGACAGAATAAAGTTAATCTGTTAGGAGGAGTTGAGTCAAGAAGTGGACATGACATTAGTCTACAGTAGGAGAGCTTCATAGTATTTCACCAAACATTCACCATATAGAGATGGAGAACAACATGTCATACCCTGAAAACCTCTTAGCACCCTATGGCCCTATTTTAACAATCTAAGAGCATGGCATGAAGCACATGGTGCAGATGCATTTAGGGTATGTCGGAAACCATTATCGGCAGAGAAAGTGGTCAGGTTCATGGTCGAAAGGGTTGTACTTAGTCTCTTAATTAATTTGCATTGCTATTTAAATGGCACATTATAAAAACCAAAATAAAATTCAAATAAATAAAACAGTGTGATGAAGACTTGCAGCCAAGAGAGAAAGAGAGAGAGTGCTCAGAGTGTGTGAGTATGGAATTAAGCATAGACATAAAAATTTTCATTGATCACAAAGCCTAATGTTACTTTACAGTTCTGTGGTTTAGTGCATATAAGTATATGAACTACAGTGCAGACTGGAGTCTCTGGTAATCAGGATATCGAAACTAGCACCTGATTTAAGACTGAGACACAGTCTTGTCAGTGAGAGTGTTTTGATTGTTTTCCCCCTTTGGGTGAGGGAAGCATGTCTGGTGCATTTTTGTTTAGTCTGTTTGTGTCTCCTCTCCTCCCTTCTCCCCAGTTATGGAGTCCTGGGCGTGTCTAGCACCAGATTCTGCTCTGATCCGGAGCCGTTTATTGGTGGAAGGAGCTCAGAGTTATCTTGACTCTCATTTTTCAACATGTCTGCAGCAGCAAGCCACCAAGGTGCTGACCCCTCTGCTGTCATAATTGTAGCTATCTGTAAGCTCACGGAGCTCCATTTTACTACCTTATATCATATATTCAATGGTGAGGTGAGGTGCCTACCCAGCCCAAAGGATACTAAAGGACAGTACACACCCCAGCCACAGCCTGTTCACCCTGCTGCCTTCTGGGAAGAGATATAGGAGTTTCTGCTGCTGCACCACCAGACTGCAAAGCAGCCTTTCCCCCAAGCTATTAGACTCTTAAACTCTAATTCATCCTCAGCCCTGCTCAAGTGATTATAGTTCATTTCTGTTTACCATTTTTATAATTGCTTTTATATTAATGTATATTGTGTGGGGTGATGATGGAGCAGTGGATAAGCCTATGCCATTGGTGTGAGAGACCCGGGTTCAATCCCTGCTGTGATCCACCAATATGTCCCTGAGCAAGACACTTAGGCCCCTAGTTGCTCCAGACCTCTGACATGTATAGCAATTATAAGTCGCCTAGGATAAAAGCGTCAGCTAAACGAATGAATGTAATGTCAATATTGTCTGCTACGTAGCAGAAAGGAGAGTAGTAAATAAAGGTTAGCAAAGCATGATGTGCGTAACAGTCATGCACGTGAATACCTTTTTGATTAATACAAAAAATTATTAATCAAAAATGTATAAAAATTATATAAAAAGTAAATATAAAATAAATTTAATAAAATAAAATAAATTCATAATAAAAAAAAAAAGAATAATCATAAAAAAAAAAGATTGGGGTCATAGCAAGGTTGAACAACAAAGACATGGGGGTGTGAAAATGGGTGTTTGTATTAGGGCGTGTCCGGCCTTATCCTCTATTAGCGGTGGTGGGGGTCGATCGCCAAAAAGTGAAGACGGGTTTAATAAGGGGGGTTTGTGTATATGGGATGTCCGGTGTTATCCTCTAAACTCCAAAACAACGTATAATTATAGATCCGGTTGCAATGAGTATGGCTCCTAGAAAGAAGACTTCTGGACCGAAAGGCTTGGGCGCCTCAGTTTGAATGGGCAGTGGAAGATTGTTGGGATTCTTGTTTGAGCATGGAACAGTTCATCTTTATACAAGAGAGCTTGATGAAATTTTTCTTTGTGAATGCACACCGCACATTAGTTTTTCAGCCAAAGACTGGAATTACTTCAGAAACAAAGTCTGTAAAGATATGAGTGCTTCAAAAGGAGTCTATACCACACAATGGTGCGGGTCTGTGCCAGGAGAGCTCTACCGTGTAGAGACAGACCTTGAAGTCTACGACCCAGAATCCTACATCTTTTTCAGATCGTGCAAGGACAATTGTATCATTCAAAAGGCAAGGATGGGAACCCCAGAGCAACAAAAAGGCTACCCCATCACGTCTAAAGAGTGGGAGATGTGGTTTGTGGTCCAGTGGGGAGAATGGGATAGAACCCTTGAAATCTTCTCACACACTGATAAATTATTCAGATGGTATAAACCCTCCTCTAGCAGCGGTATCAGACTCCCTTGAATTTTTCATTCCAGCTAGTACAGAGGACTAACTGGATCTAAACAATACGTTTCTGTACACGTGCGTAAAAATCACCAAAGCTAATGGCGGAAGACGAAGTGGGCTTCATCGGCTACCCTGGATGTACAATATATTCACAGGTCGACATATCGTTGGGGGACCGACTCATAACGTAATCATCAAACACATATCCTTACAGGGTTATAATAGAGTGCCTTTTGAACTACGGAAAGGACGCTCTGCAGACACAGTTTGGATCCAGACTATTTTGCATGGATACAGCAGGGCATATGGACGTGAAGGACTAGTTAAAAGAATGGAGTACACACAAGGCGGCCGCGTAGTAGAGCTAATATCCCCTTTACATTCTGACTTGTTTTTTCAAGACAAGTTAATGATAAATGGCGTAGACCTCAAGCTAAAATTCATAAGAGCTAAAAATGAATTTTGGTTAATGCGCAACACTGTAGACGACTTTCGGGTTAACATTATGTCAGCAAGCCTGTTTGTAAAGAAAGTCACTGTATCTCCGGCTGTTAAGCTAGCACACGCATTAACGCATGGCAACGTTAAATATCCCATAGACAGAGTGTGTCTTAAAAATTTTTGCGTCCCAATGGGCACTCGTGTTTGTAATCAAGAAAATGTATTCTTGGGACAAATACCTAAATTTATTGTAGTAGGATTTGTAGATCATGAGGCATTTACAGGTAGTTATGCGCGTAATCCATTTACATTTAACCATTATGATATAAAGTTTTTATGTTTATACGTTGACGGCCAACAATATCCTTCAAAACCCTTTCAACCCAACTTTGGATGCGGAGACCATATGTCGCTCATTAAAAACGGTAGTATTAGATTAGAGGCTCGTTTTAGAAATCCGCTTCAACGCACAATAAATACAGTTATTTACGCCACATATGATTCTATAATTGAGATATTATCATGAAGACAGGTTCTCATTTACTTTTCTAACTTTAACAAACGATAGTATGAATACAATAGAACTTTCAAAAGTACTAGCCTAAGTATTTGCTAGTGACCAGCTTCCTAAATCAGTTATTAAAAAGAGACCCGCCATGTTGGTGGTAAAAACAGACCCCTCCCACCTGCGAGGACAAAACTGGGCTCGCTATCTATATTGACAAGCAGGGTGTGGGATCATTCTTTGACAGTTTTGGGAACTCTCCGGTATACTCACATTTTCCTGAATCCTTTTCTGTCTTTCTCAACAGTAATTGTAAGTCCACGCAACATTCTGTTAGACAAGTGCAAGATGTGGATTCTGTAGTGTGCGGTCAGCATTGTGTGTTTTTTCTTTACCATATGGATAGAGGGTTATCTTATGACAATGTAATGACTAAATATAGTAATAAATGGTCATGCAATGATTTTATGGTGTGCAAATTTGTTAAAGAAATATGACCCTCGGTTGTATGTGGTCAAAATAATTATACAGAATGTAACCAGTGTTTCCAAGTATCAGATTCTTTTAAATGTGTATAATAATATTAGAAGTTGTGTGCCATTCATTATCAAAATGATTTATAGATTGAAACGTGTACGACAATGTTTTTTGTTATTATGGTGATATAAAAACACTTTGAAATGATAAAGTTATGTCTCTATGTAATTATTTAAAACCAATAACGATATACAATTAAAAAGTTATCCAATCACTCAATCGCATTTCAGGAGATACAAAAGGACTTGTTTCATTGTTCACTAATCAATGCCCTCTGGTAACCAGAAGGTGTAGATGGTGATCCAGTAATAAGAGAAGATTCTCCAAAAGTCTTTCTCTTAATCTCGTAAATTTTTCTTTTGACCTGTTGATTTGGTACAACTGATAAAGGTATATTCAATATAGCCAACGATTGCAGATATTCATCCCAACCTGTAGGTCTCTGGCTGTCAAACACGTTGTGAGATGCAGTTACTTCTCTTATCAAATCATACACATGAGACCCTTTAATAACATTACCATTAAACACAAACTCCCCACGTTCAGTCCATGCAGATATGTTCTTTGAGGAGGACATTTTATCCAAAATAGCTTTATTCCTTCTGTTTTTTGGCATGTTTTTTAAAACTTCTTCAAAAACAAAGTCTCTTCCTTCTTGATTCTTCTACTCTGAAGAGTGAAAATCCGCAGCGACCGGCATTGACAAAGTTAGTGTGTTCTGGTCTTTTTTCTCCTTGTTTTACCATGGTGAGAAATCTCTGCAATGCGATGAAATATTTTTTTGCTTTTTCATGAAGATCTTCAGTCTTTTGATCCAGAATGTCTTTTATAGTACGATCCAGGTCATTTTCAACAGTTTCACGAATAGACTCGTGTGCCGGAGGTCTTCTTAAAAGATCAAGCTGTTGTTTAGGTACCAGAAACATTTTTTGTGCATACTCCATAGTTATCTAAGTTTGTCTTGAACCAATAAGACTCGTTATAAAAGGCACAGCGATACTCAGGAGGGGGAGAAGAAAACCGCCAGACTGTTTAAGCAACATCTTCTTTTTCTTTGAAGCGCAAACCTTTTTATTGGCAAGCAGTCTAATCCCCGCCTTCTTCTTTTTTAATTTTTGATACTGTGTTTTATTTAAAGGAATTTTACCTTTTAAAACATTGTAAGCTATTTCGCATAACGCTACCAAAAGGTCTGGTGATGCAGATGTGAGATGGAGATGCTCTCTGCCTAGTATGTAGTAAACACTTGTGGCGTCGTCGAAACAATCCATAAAAAAATGACTCTTCCCAGGAAACAGTTGTCTAGCCATTAACATGACTTGTAAATGCTCTGTACTTGTATAGCACCTTTCTAGTCTTTTCGACCACTCAAAGCGCTTTTACACTACATCCACCATTCACACACATTCATACACCGGCGGAACAGCTGCCAGGGGTAATTTGGGGTTCAGTATCTTGCCCAAGGACACTTCGACATGCAGCCTGAGGGAGCCGGGATTGAACCGCCGACCTTCCAATTAACGGCTAACCCGCTCCCTTTTTTACTATCTACCTTTACTACCTATTTTTAAACAAAACAAGATAATTGGTAGTCAAATTAATAGTACGGCTAACTTTGCCTTGAAAAAAAAAATTCTGCACTAGGTATAAACAACTTAAATTTCTATGATGCACATATTTTGTAAAAACATTTTGGACCTCGATGTTATTGCTAGCATTAAATCATCAGTAATCAACAAATTGTTTTTATCTAAAGGCAACAATGTATCATCACATAAAGAAGATGGCAATCCTTCAACGAAATTCACATTTCTAATTTTCAATAACTGGTCATACAATAGTTGCCAACACGAAAAAATATATACAACATTTTCAATCTGTTTTGAAATGAGCTTATCGGCATTTTCAATCAACATTTTCACAAAATATGTTTTACCGCTGTTTGAAGGACCTGACACAATTAGACTAAAAGGATGTTGTAGTCTAAAATCAAAACCATCAGTCTCCCTAACAGCCATGGTATGGTAAAGTTCTCAGATCAGGAAAAACTCTGCGTTTCGTGTACACGACTTGAAGTCTTGCTGCAAATGTTTTATTTTTTAGTTCGAAAGCCTTTTTATTTCCCAGATACTTAAAATTGTCTCCTATTGTTAAGATAGTAGATCTATCTCAGCTTAAATCACATCCTAATGTACGACGCTCATGTGTTGTTTACTAGCTAATAATTAAGATGTTGCAGGCAAAACGCATGAACGGTCTAAGAAAGTAACACAGAAGATGACAATACAGTAAGAAGAAAGAAATATTATTATAATAGGTGACAACATCTAACGCCACATCCCTAGCAAAGGTTGTGATCTATAAAAAACAAACTTGTTGAAGACATTGAAAATGAGCATCCTGTAAGTAAACTCTGAACCATGCGTACGCACATAAAGAGGAGAAATGAGAAATGGCGACTCACACGGCAGAAGGATGAAACTGTTTGAAGTGAATAGTGCTACAACTGTGTAAAATATATCGAAATATTACCTCTGAGTAGTATAGGCTTAAAGCCTAAAGCCTTTCTAAATAACCAGACACTTGCTTGATTGATTCTCCATGAAGTTCGCTAAATAAAATTAAAACAAACAAACAAAAAAACATACATAATTTAAGATAATATGAACACACAAAAAGAACCATGACTGAGGATAATAAACACAAGCGGAGATTCTGTTTCTGCAAAAGAACACCTCAAAGGTGTGGTTAACCAGGAATCATATTAATTACTTGTATGCTGTACAATTTATTCTCAAGATGAACAGGAGGACAAATTACATTTAAATTGAAGCTGTTTTCAATGCGTCAGTCCCGCAAATACTAGAGCATAGTTTCATACTATATTGTTATCACATGTTCGCATCCTAATCGAGCCAAACGCTGGTGTTTGTTCTGGAAAATAACACTATTTCATTGTCGTTTACAACAAGTCACAAGCTATTTCTTTTAACTCATCGCCATCGTTGTTAAGTGAGTGGATTGTTTGTGTAACCTGAATACATGTTTAAACACAGATGTAATGCATTTGGTTTACTCTCTTTTCAAACGGGGGAATCCATATTAGTACCGGGATCATACCGTCTTGCGGGTGTGTGTCAGTGACGTCACTACTCAGGAGGAATGCCCCCTTCCTGCAGATTGGTTATAAAGGGAGGGGAGCCACGGAGGCTCTTTTCCTATAGTGCAGGAGCACATGCAATTGAAATATTTGTTACTGAGAGTTTTAAAACAAGAACGATAAATAAACACTCGCGCACGCATTTGTAAGCATCTTGTGAGAGACATCTGTTTTGTGTTCTCACACGTAAATCCCTCCTTTTCACTGACTCTACCGATAGCTCTTCGTAACTTTTAGTTCCTGATAACAACAATGCATCACATAGACTAATGTACCCTATATTACAATGATAAAGATAAGCATAATCCCAAGAGTTTAAAACAAGAACAAAATATAATCACTTGTGCTACGCATAATCCCAAGAGTTTAAAAACAAGAACAAAAAATAATCACACACGCATTTGTAAACATCTTGTGAGAGCCATCTGTTTTGTGTTATATGACAGTTTAACCACTGAGTTAAATCTGGTTGTGTAGCTCCTCTGTCAGAGTACCTCCTTTTCTTCCTACGTCAGTATGTATTAACATTAATTCCACTAACCATTTATAGACAGTTGTAAGCGTTTGAAGGGATCGGATATGGCGCTTCCTCACATAGGCACATTTCAAGTTGATTGTGATTTATAAAGGGAACAAGCTTACAAGGCCATTTTGTCTTTTGGACGCACACTTTTAGTGAGGTTTCTGGGGACATTTTTATAATTGAGACCCCTGTTCTGCATCACCCACAGGTCTTTACAGCCCCCTACTGCCATACAGGTGGAGTTTAAAACAAGAACGAAAAATAACACTAGCCTATTTCATTGTTGCAAACATTTGTTTTTTACGTATCACATCTGAAGTATTTTGTTTACTAGCTAATAATCAAGATGTTGCCAGCAAAACAAAAAGAGTGAGTAAGTTTCTCAGGGCTTCCAGTGGAATTTGAGGACCTTAGCCTATCAGCATTAAAGGCCGTCCCACAGACATCCTGTGAGGCATAGCGCGACGGGAGCTTTGTTAAAAATGACTGAAAAGCCTCCTATTTGTATGAAATACAAAAGATGATTTGTAATTTACGTTTTGTTAAATGTTTCTGGTTAGAATATAATGTTTTTTGCCAGTAATTGTCATTTCTATGACAGTTTACTTTTGAAACCATGAGTGAAGGGACTTTTTTATTTGATGGGGCTGGTGACCGGACAAAGCCCTGTCAAGGCATTGCTACAACTCTTAAGGCTGATTGTTCAGCTAGTCTGTTAAAGCGCAATCGTTACACTATCAGCAAATATGTGCTGTGGACGAACTCTCTGCAACTCAGTTGAATCCATTTGGTTAGAGATGTTGTCAAACTAGACTTGTTGCCGTGCTGTATCCCCTATGGCGGGTGATGTTAAATGAAAAATCCCAGAAAACAGCAATCATCAGGTCAAACTCTCTGAAACTTTGAGCAACTAATAGTGCTTAAGGTGTTTCGTTAAACTAGACTTGTGATTGCACCGCTGTGGCCCCATGGTGGGCGGTGTCAAAAGATAAACCCCAGAAAACACTTCATGTATCACACAAATAACAATTTACCTCCAAGGAAGCAAGATTCTCTGCATTATGTGCAAAAAATCGAGATATATGTCCCAACATATTAGCAGCGTAATGATTATAATACGCTATACTTTAATTAATATATTTGTGTACAGATAATTGTAATATCATGAATTTCATGATTGCGGGAGCACGCAAAGCTGGCCTTTATTTACTACTAAGGAGTTACAAACTTAATTTCACTCTATAACCTGTTGTACTGTGACAAATAAATCTACCTTGTATGTTTATGCAGAGACTGGACAAATAAGGAGATTTCTTGGAAAAAAGAAAGCAAAGAAGTTGACAACCTGGTAAGTTGTTATAACTTGTGTCAGTACCTTGATTCCAGATTGGTTGTACTTAACTATTAAACAAGTTTGCATAGCATAGCCCTGATAAAAATTAAATCCATTCAGAAGACAAGCATTTGGACAGCCAAGTTGCGCTTATGGGCAGTAATAAGTAAAGTTCTACGGCTGAGAAAATGTAGTTCCAAAGGAAATAGCTGCCTGACGACAAGGTAAAATGCTGAAAATGTTAAACACAACATACACTTGAACTTTTTTTTTCAGTCAGCCTTCTTATAGATGGCTAAAACACATTAGTTGCTGACCCTGTTCACAGTAAATTGCTGACAGTACATTGCTTAGCTTCCGTGCCGATACAACTCTCATTTCTCCAAAATGAGGATACGCCGACCGTCATGACTATGGACCTCATACAGCCCCACTTCAAAAATGAAGAAGGATATCGAAAGCATATATCTGACACCAGTATTTATCTAGGCAAACAAAGTGAAACACTGAGAAAAAAATCCACTTTTGAATGAAATCTCATCTCATGTGCAATGGAGGCCTGTCTTTCTAACAATAAACTTGACCTTGTATGCTCTTTTTACATTTCCTTTCTCATCCTTATGCTTGCCTCTTCTGCAACTCTATTCTTGCCCTCTTCTTTCTCTGTTCTGTATCTTTTCTGTATAACAAGACCCCCCCCAACCCCCTTCCCACGACTGATATAGACATCCCATAGATCAGCTGCTACCCCCACCCCCCCACTAGTCCTCTGCCCTCCCAGCATCCAGCGCCGCCTGGCTCACTGCTGTTTAACACGACAACAGCCCAGAAAGTAAACAGGGCCATTATTCCACACCGCTACCCAGCCCTAGCCCAACAACCTCCTCCTCCTCTTCCTGACCCCCTCCCCCTGATCTCTACCCTTGTTGTTTTCTCCGTCTTCTTTCACTCATGCATGTACTGTGACTAAAACGTGCGAGCAGAGCTCAGGGTGTAATCCAGTCAGATCCTGCGAATGCCTGCAAGGGGTAGATCGCAGTAACTGTGCTCCCAGGAGGAAGGGGAACAAATACACACATGCACGCATATACATTCCCAATCTCTCTTTCACCACATGCCCTCTTTTCCTCAGTCAGGCAGTGCTGGCTGCACCTGGCAGAGGATGTATTTCTCGACCTGCTGATTTACATAGGAGTTAAGCTGCTATGATGCATGGAACTGAAATGTGTGGGAGCAAGGAGGCATGTGAGACATGCTGGAGTTCAAAGTTGCTCAGCAAGGAGAAGAGGGTTTCAAGGGCTGGAGAGGAAGCTTAGAGTGGGGATTGGCCTGAGGATTGGGAGAGTAGCTGGTTGGACTGAATCCAATTGTGTGGACTTCCCCGAACTGGCAGAATTGTGAACTTTACGCGTCTGTGAGGTCCGGAGTGCTTCACGAAATCCACAATTCACCACGTCTGCAAGGGGTCTCAAGTGCACTCAATGTCACTCATACCTCATTGCATATTTTCTTCCCTCGTGGCTTAAGCCCTCAAAGAGTCCATATTTAGTCCATATTTAAGTACCACATATGACTATTTGGATTCAGCCATGAACGTATGGATATATGTAGATAGAAGCAGAACAGCAGAGATAGTGTGTCAAAATCCCTTTTGTGGCAATTTTAAACCAGCAGGTCTCAATATTGACCACAGAAACACTCTCTTTATCTGTTCCATATGTGAATGGTGGCTCTCCCATATGCCAACTATCACATTCACTTCTGTTATCAAACAACTCCGACTGGGAACACCTTACACTTCATCTGCCTAATAATAACTTATTGCTCCCATCCTGTGGCACCCCCGTGAAGTGAAGGTGACACTTAAACAGCCACCTGAAAACATGACAACAAATGGAAACCAATCAATCAGCAGACAGCACAGCCAAAGGAAAGGGAGGCGGAAGTGAATAATGAAAGGGAAGGGGGGTCTTTTAAAGCTTTATGACATTCCTGTGTAGATGGAAGTGGGGGTCTGGAGGAGTGGAGTGGCCTCTGATGTTCCACAGTGGTCCCAGAACCCCACTTTCATTAGTAAACTGGCTCATAAAAGGGCACCCAGAGCACCTGACTGCCAGCCCAGCCAGCGCCAGCCCCCCTCTGCCTCCTTGCTTACTGCCTGCCTCCTCCATGCTGCCTGCCCAATAAAACATCTGGTGACACAAGACCTCAACTGTTTCAACCAAGTCTGCCCTGCACACTCGTAAACAGTCTTTGGTTTAATGCAAGACAGAGGTGGCGGGACAGTCCGGGGCCAGACCAGACCAGATGCAGCGCCCAGGTACAGGAGACCGTGTTCAGCGTCTGCAGCCCAGGACACATAAGGTCTGGTGTTTACTCTAACATCAGATAAATCAGCACACAAATAATACATCAAAAACCCTGGGGGAAACACATACACACACAGTCTTATTATAGGTGACTCTGAACAGCCTTACTTGATTGGTCCAAAGAGAACCAAGACCTTTCCTGGTAACTCAGCAAGAGACTCCAGCCCTCGATTAGCCAGCCACTCTTTTTTAAGCACACTGCTCTCCATTGTCAGGCTAAGCAGTCACTCACATCAAACAGAATGCAATGTACAAAAAAATGCAACAGCTTATGAAGAGAAAAGAGCTGAACTCAAAGAGAGATGTCAGTCCATATTTAATTTAAGGCAGGCTGCTGTTGGGGAGGCTGGGACTGAGTGGATCAAAGGCCAGTAGCGTGCTGGGGTAGCTCCTAACCACTTAGCACCTTTTCACTGCTTTTGATCTGATAATTAAGAGGCTACTCAAAGAGCAGGTGGCACTGATAAGTGTACAGCTAAACCAACAGCAGAGTGCATACACCGCCAAAGTCCTGTTGTATAAACGCAGATACACAACAGTGCTCAGAAGAGTCCGGCTCATCCATTTCAAGTAAAGCTAAAACACTAGCTAGCTACGTGTAAATAGCACAAGCCACTCCAGTAAATGATGAGGCAAAGATGAAAGTCATAATAGCCTAAGCCTGATGGAGGATGTTGACTGCTGAGAGCATGGAGAGGAAAGAGAAAACAGGGCGAGACACAGGGGATTGTGGGAGAATAGGAGGAGGGACTGGGGCATATTGAGGTGCCCCGTCCATTACTGGATGTGCTGGGCGACGAGAAAAAGAGAATGATCCCTGTTGTTTTGTTGGCCACAGAGGAACAGGAAGCAGAGGTGTGCGCACTGTGTCATTATAACAACTTTGAAGATGTCCCTTATTGAGAAAAGAGGCTCCACATTAAAACACAGCTCAGGGGAATGATCCAGACTACCTGCAGTACGGGCAGACAGAGACAGTGGTGTACTGGCCGTCTGGCGGAAGGTAGTCCGGCCCTGTCTGTCTCTTTGCTGGCCCTTGTGTGCCTATCATTCAGGGCGCATATTTTACGGGTCTGGGTCCAATTGCTTTCCTTCCTCCTGAGTTCTGTGAGCCAATGGGGTTTGAGCATGATTAGCAGTGTTCTGTATGACGTAGGCTTAGCAGTCCACCAAATTATGTTTCTGAACAAATTTAGGTGAAAAATAAGCAATCTTCACTCACATTAGATCTACCAGGCCTAAATGTGCTTATCAGAAAAACAGAACTTGTGGAAAAGTTCATTTTTCTCCGTAATTTATTTCAAAACTGAAACATTACACATAAAGTGAATTGTGAAAGTGAATTTATTAATTCATTTTCAACTTGATAATTACAGGTTACAGCTCATGGAAATCAAAACTCCAGTATTTTAAAATGTATTACAATTTTAGAATAAAGAATTTATATTCCAGAAATATCAACCTGAGAAGAGCTCTAATCATCTAATTAACTCAAAACACCTGCTTCCTACCTCCTTAGCCTTTAATCTCTCAGTCTGGTTTAGTGATGTTCAAATTAACTTTTCCGATGTTAAAATGTTTTGAGATACCCCTGTATATTTGAGTTTACTCCAACTTTTGTAAGGCAAGGGCACTAGTGCACTGCAGGGTTGCCACTGCTTTTCTAACCTATTATCACAATAGAGGTTAGCAAGTTAGTTAAAATTACCTTTCAGTTTAAGTAAAACACCATACAGGTCACAACATGGTCATGTAGTTATGCTATAGCTGGCCTGAGGTGCTGAGGAGCTTTGTTATATTTACAAATTATATTCTGTCCCCTTGAAAGATGATAAAAATGTGCTCATCTTATTTGGATTGTTTGAAAATATGTAAAATAGTATTAGCTTAAATGCAGGTAATGTAATGTTTTTGTTTTAGGACATCAATGTATTTATTTTATACATTTTCTATGAAAGAAATAAGTAACAATAACTGTTTCTGGGGTGTTATTTACCCTAAAACATGAGAAAATCTTATAAACATTTTTTGTGTATATTTTCTATTGTATGTACATATGTAATCTGCACTCACCGGCTTGTGCCGGTTTAAATATTCTCTATGATATTGATAATTTTTCTGCTGTTATATTATTTCAGCTCAAGTTTCAGGTTTAGTATAAGTATATTTATTCTAAACATTATTATTAATTTGATTATTGATTGTATAATTATTCATACCCACCCCCCACTGAAAATACATTCTTATGTGCGTATTTTTCATTTATTATACACTACAGTATATATATTTTTTTTACTTCACCTTGAGAAATATTACCACATACAAACTTTCACACATTATCTACAACTAATCCAGCGCCTTTTCCAGCAGCCTTTTGCAATTCCTATCATGTTGACTGTATGTAAATTCTGAACTTCTCATAATTTTAGGGGCCATGTGTAGTGTTTAGTGGCCTCTAGTGGTGAGTTACAGTCATAATTTATTTTTCTTTTTTTCATATTTTTTTCAGCTTGACTTTGAACTAATCCGCTCATTGCCTGATAAGTGTACATTGACTGCATTTAGCCAACGTGATACGTTTCTTTCACAAGAGAGGCTCAACAGTCAGCACAGCTAAAATGAATTGGATGATAACAAAAATGGTTAGTGATCTAGACTCAATATTATAAATGAGATTGTTGCCACATTTTAGTATAACAGTTCCACCATAGTAAGTAAGTAACTTATTGAGAGGGTTTTCCACTGTGTTGTTGTCCTGTGCTCTTATGTTGCATTATTGTATATTATGTGGGTCACGTAAGTTACAGTGGCTGAGGCGGTGGAGAAGCTGTGTACCTGAGATTTGGTAAGACGACATAAATCTAAATTGAACTTACCGAAGCAAACAGCAGTGGATCCCTAATAACATTAGCTGGCTGCTCCTGCCTTGCATCACTATAAACTAGTAAAAACAAATCGC
The DNA here is from genome assembly GCF_014851395.1 of Micropterus salmoides. Taxonomy (NCBI): domain Eukaryota; kingdom Metazoa; phylum Chordata; class Actinopteri; order Centrarchiformes; family Centrarchidae; genus Micropterus; species Micropterus salmoides. The sequence continues at coordinate 3,634,616 of NW_024044459.1, forward strand.
TCCACATTTGTTACATCATTTCTTGCAGGCTAAATCAACACTGACATAATACTGGTGGTACAAAGGATAGTAATATGGATCACTTTAGCTGGGGAAGTAATGTGGTAAGCCATGCAACTATAGAATTTTGCAACAGATAACGTTACCTGTCCAATAGGATGCAGCCAACTCTGGGTTGGTTTTTATACGCAAAACAAAGCAGAAATCTCTCCATGACTCCTTGGAGACATAACACCTTTCTGATGTTGATCATGTTTTCGCCCAGTGTTGATTTGATTCTTGTTTGGCCTGACCAGCTTCAGCACATAAAACTTTATTGTTGTTTTTTTTTTTCCTTACATGAAGTCTGTGCTGTGCTCAAGCAGGAAGCTTCCGGTTTGAGAAGCGAAGCAAACACGTGTCCCTTAAACGTACATTTTATCGAACGGCCAGCAGGGGGCGAAAATAAGTCCGGCTCCATTAGAAATAATGGCAAAATGCCCCTACTTCTTACCTGATGTATTACCTCAGTAAACACTTTTATAATGAGTTTATTACAGCACGTCGATCGTACTAGCGACACAACCCATTGTAGGTAACGGACAGGGAGAGGGAGTGGGACACTGGAGCGGGCCAGGGACAGGAAATTGCGGAGCGACCGGGTGCGCTGTGGACGGTTTCCCTCTGGCTAGATGAAACCTGAAGCCTGACGCTCCTGATTTTACGCATGATCCATGATGATACAGAAAAACATAAATTGATGGCAAAAAGCATACTGTCAATACTTAACCCCCCAAAGTTTTTTGGGGAGCTCATGTCTTATTAAGGGGAGCTCCCCCATGGCTCCCCCGGAGTTCGCACCCTGTACAGCATTTTAAGGTAACGTAGCTTTTATAAGTTATATGAGAGGGATATTGCCTCTGCTGAAACAAAAACCCTCTTTTAAAGTCAACACACACACACACACACACACACACACACACACACACACACACACACACACACTTTCGTTATTTTGTAGATGACTCATTCTTCTGATAACTCTTTAGTGTGTTGACTTTTATAACCAAAATATATCGTCCTGTGCCTACAGTCAGCCTGTCCTGTAGAGATCAATAGGGCCAGTGGGATTATGGCTCATATCTGAGTCCATAATGGGAGAGGACAAGGAGGAAGTCAATCTCCTTTTTGAAGAGTGTTTATGGGGAACAGTGTTGTGATGCATCACGCCATGACAAATGGGGTAATGAGAGGCGAGATAGAGGAGAGGATATCAGCCACAGGTAGTGGATCTGCATGTTCAGATGGCTTCCATAAATCACTGCTGTGGCCTTTCCCCTTTCGACAAGGAAGCATCCAAACTGGGGAGGGGTGCCAACACTCTCTCTTCTCTGTGGTCAACAAAACTGTCGTGGGAATAAGAACGAGAGTAGCAGACAGCCTAGAAACCTCCTCTTTCTCTCATACAAGAAATTATTCATGGCGGACATGACAAGAAACAGAGCACAGCCTCCCAGACATGCATAAGAAGTTAAAGGAAAAAACTAGCCAGTCTTTGGTAGATAACTTGAGAATACATATAATGAATTGTAGTCATGTGGCTGATGGTATTGTCACATATGATTATTCCATGAGGAGGGAAATCCATCTTCACCTTCTCCAGCTCCAATTAAAAGTAAAAATTTATAATTTTAAAGCCATTATCCTAAAGATTTCAGTTCTGGTTGATTTGGCAATGTCCATGGTGTGATTTAATAGTACAGGTCCCAGAATTATGGGTGAATCACTCTTAAAGAGCTACTTTGTCAGAAATACAACAGAAGAGAAATGTGCATGGTGCAAGTAGTTTTCCACACAACAGACAGAGTTAAGCTGATTGCCTTGCTGAGGAGTAGGAGGTATGCAGCTCACTGTTGCTGCTCCTTCTTCTTCTATTACTCCCTGCAATATTTAAATCTGATGTGCCATAAAATGCTCAAAACGCCCATTATCGTGTTAGACCCAGTTTTGGCTGCTACACAAGAAAAGTCTGTCTTTAAACACTGTTGCATTTGCATTTACTGGTTTTAAAACAGCTTTTAAAGGTGGGGTAAGGGATTCTAATCCAATATATGTCTTGTTTGTCACATTTAACGAATATCTCTTCACAGCCTGCTGAAAAAAATGCTATGTTTATACTCAGGTCTGGCTCTGTAAATGAGAAACAAACAAAGTGGCTCGGACCAAGCTTCACAACACTATTCCAGCTGTTCCAGCTATGATTTGTGTGTCAGTAAAGTTCAGTGACTTGCCACAGACATTCATCTTACTTTCTAGTTCCAAGGCACCAGTAGTATCAGTAGTAGAGAGTTGTAGTATCGCTGCTTGGAGCTGCTGTGCTGGCTCAGGGACGTCTCGTCCTCTCTGCATGTTAGTTTCATGTTAGCTTCACAGCAGCGAGTGTAACAACAGTATACTAACCCTTATATAGAGAGTGTACAGCAATAGTGCTATCAATGAGAATTGCACTACTCACAACAATTTGCCGATTACAACATGACCTCATCATGCTTCCAACAAAGTGCTTGTCAGATCGTCGAATAGTGTCTTATCCCCCTTACCGATGACAGATTGGAGAGGGCTGTGTCTAGTTGTCTGGAGGTGGGAAACTAGGCAGGCTACATTATTTTCATTATTCACACAGCTACTTCCATCACTCTTTTTGTGAACAATTGAGAGCAACAACATGAAAGAAAGACTGTCCCAAACTGTCCCTATATGCACACGTTGTGTCAAGGCTACAACAACACAGAAATCCCCAGAATTCTTAGAGAGAGCAGGGTGGCAGTGGGATGCAGCCAGGAGGAGACTACAACAGCAGGTGTTGACTGTGGGTATTCAGACCAGGTATAAACATTTCTGACTGAACACTTTGTACACATTAGTTTGTGAAGCTTACTACGACTTTAAGTTCACTGATATTTTATTGCAAGTTTTCCAAGGGTTAGTCTTGAAAATTCAAACAGCAAGACATTACCACCCTTCAGGACTACAAACATGAAAAATTGCCAAGTGCAATTTCACCTCAGTGAATGCAGACTGTATACATCCTACATCCTCTCCAGGAAAAAATAGTGGAATAAAAGAAATATGCAAGACCGTTTAAGAGTCTCCAAACCAGAAAAGAATTTGCTTCAATTATGCCTCAAATCATTAGAAAATTATTATATTTATAATTAATTATTATTATTATAATTTAAAAGTTGAGCTCATTGGGTCATATCAGAAATAGTTCAGAATTTTTGTTTATGATAAACAAAATTATGAATTCCTTCCAAATTCTGCAAATGAAGCTCCACAGACAGAAACCTACCTCCTTGCCCCGCCAGCCAGCAGCACATGAGTGAAAAAAGGTTTGGGGCAAAAAAGAGAAGGAGAGAAAAATAATTGGACTTCCCTCCCCCTATCCTCAGCCACAGACATAATTAACACTGGCCTAGTCAGGAGGCCTGGAGAGAAAATCTGCTGTTTGGACAAAAAACAATGACCAGTAACATATTGTCTGCTTTATATACATGCATGCAAATAGCGCTGGTAGCTCTGACCAATGTAATGAACCCCTGTAAAAAAACCTGGTGAAGTCATTCATTCATAAAATCCCAATGTGTGACTATTACTCTAATTACAGAGCACGTCGGCCCCAATTAGCCCGCTGCTTCTCCTCTGTTTCATTCTTGATTAACGGAGCCCTGGTAATTATAGGTTTCATGAGAGGGGGGTTTTAAGGCATTAGTCAGCCCACACAGCAAGCTGTTAACTCCATCCATGTCCTTCCAAGCCTCAGAACCTTCCAGTGCAGCACCGATCCATCCCTGCATTACCAAGTGCTTGGCTTTCTTCGTCAAGGTGTTGTCTTTGTCTTCTGCACCCACTTTCGCCACAGTGTGAGTTGGCCCAGAAGCCATTATGTTTCATAATGAAGAGGAAGAGGAAAGGGTGAAGAAATGAATCGAGAAAAAGAAAGAGAAAGAAAGTCATGGTGACAGGAGCAAGGCTAAGGCTATGGCCAGCGCAGGCAGCAGTGCCATGTGTTAATTACACATGTAAAGCCTATTATATCCAGAGAGGACACCTGCTGGCAGGGGAAATGAGGCCAGCCCCATCGCCTGCCACATAGTCAAGCAAGCCCTCTCTCTGCCGGGGAGATGATAGCGCTCTGATTACATTTTCATACGGCTCCTGGATTGGAGGGAGCACTTAACATTCAAATCATTCTCCGGGGAGTCGTCACAGGTTGAAATTGAATTGTTCCAGGTTGAAGGGTCATCACTTAGAGCACTCAGCAACCACCACCACATCAGGTCAGTGTTGCGATTTAAGGCAGATGAAGAGAGACAGGGATCAATTGGTGTACTATGATGTGTGCTCATACACACATACATACACACACACACACACACACACATGCACCCACACACATCTGGCATGCATATACTCATAGATTTGTATTATATATTGTATTAAATATTGTTGGATGCATTTATTCACTTACCTTTACCGAGCAGCCTAACCTAAACCTAAAACGTCTAAAGTGAAGTGTGAGCCCTCAGCCCAGCTCATTACTGTAACCTAACCTAAACCATAAGCCAAGTCTAAACATAATTCTCAACCTTAAACTGATCCTAACACTAAACAAGAGAGGTGAGGAGAAAAAATGGCTTCAGTCAAAATAAATTGTCTCCTTTCTATCTCATCCTTGTGAAAATGTTAGAACAAAAATACATGAAAACACACACATACACACACACCCTTCACAGTAACTCACCTTTGATCCTCACCTTTCCTCCACAAGCTCAAGTGCAAGTGCTGCTCTGTGGGGTATGAGGGCCTCTTTCAGTACATTCAAGATTTTCAAAAGGTATCGTGGGACCGTAATCTCTGTTCTTCAACTTCTTTCACGTATGTCCAAAATATCCCTGCTCAGACCCTGCTTTTATTGCCTCATTTATACGTAAGCTTAACTTCTTAATGTTCTTACTCATATTTGAACTCTTGTTAGCTAACCAAACCCCACAATTGTGTCAGCTAATTTTGGCCAAGAAATGCTGTTTCCAATGCTGTTTTTTATTTATAACATTAATGAAATGACAGTCTTTGACGCAGTCTATCCCCATACCTTTCTTTCCCTGTGAACGGTAGAGGACAAATTACTAAGACAGAGATGGTAAAAGTGGAAATATAATTCAACAAGTTTAACAGTTACCCTTTTAATTGTTTTTATTTTTAGATGAAATATATGAGAGACAACTCTTGATTTGAGGGAGCGATAGCAGTAATCAAATGAACTGAATTCCTCCCATCATGCAACAACTCTTCCTTGTGCTCCACTTCTTACAAAGCTGTGCCACGTTACAATGAGCCCTGGATTAAACTCCGTACCAAATGAGGCTTGCGCTTTGGAAGGAAATGATATGATCAACTTCACACCCATCAGGGGAGCTTGTGTACATCTTGCCTAGGGTCTCGCATCCTCATACATATTCAAAAGCCTTTCACAGTTCATTATAAACTCACAAAATCTCTGCTCCTTCCTATCCTAGATGGCCATGTTACATTCATTAAAAGGGAGGAATACAAAGCCTCCCCAAATTATAACGATACAAATTCCTCTCGCAATTAGAATTTAACTATTCACCGTCTCACATCTAGGTCTCGCATCAAAAAACATCAAACGCAAGCCTGCCTAATGGATGTGTCTCTACGTTGCACAATTAACACTCAAGGACAAACAATAAAGGAGTGGGTATCATAGCTGTCTGATGTTTAGTTTTTTTAAGTTTTTTTTTTGTCCTTCAAGGCCATTTGATATGCAGGTCTAAAAAGTAAACACCTCTGTTTCCCTCTATCAAGAGTCATCCCCTGAGAGAAGATAACTGGGATACAATCATACAGACCTGCCGAAGATACGCTGTGACTGAAACACTGCGTAGAGGGACAAATTAGAATCACTAAATCACACACACATTCAAAATGACAGATACAAAACAACACACATGGTGTAAGAAGAGGGAGTCAACTTTTTCATACAACCCGCAAGTCCAAAGCCATTCTAAATAATGATGATGACAAATATGAGTGAACTACAAACATACAGCAGCGTTTGAACACACATGAATGAAAAAGGTGATTATAGAGCAGAAGCAATATCTGCAAAGTAAAAGCCTCCTTTCCTCTACTCCTGCCATTCATTGATTCAGTTTTGTAATTGTGTTGGATTTGTTATAAACACTCATGCCTATGAAGTAACTGAAATGAAAGTGCACTGAACCTGGGAAAAGGGAGAAAAAGATTGCATATCTGTGTGTGTGTGTGCTGGAGTATGGGCGTGCGCATCAATGTATGTGTGGATGTTAGATCAAGCCATATGATGATCTGGTTGACTGGTGTTAGCAGAGCTGATCTTACAGTTCCCGGGTTGGAGAGAGCTGAACGCCAATCGCCTCTCCTGCTGTTTCCCAGACCAAGCTGGCTGTTTTCTAATGAGACAGGCGGACAGGGAGATGTCACACTGACGGGGGAGGCTGACACATGAAAATGAGACCCCGATCCGCATACTGGGATTGAGAAGGAAGACTGGGAGGGGCAGGGAGGGGGAAGGAGTGAGAAGGGGGAAGGATGAGGAGGAGGAGAAGGGAGGCCTACCAGCTGTCAGAGGACTGAGTGACAGGTCAAGGAAGGTGGCAGGGCAGCAAAACTCCTCCAAGGGCCTTTGAGTGACAAGAGACAAAAGGCACATCTCTGCATACACACAGTGGCTGTAACTCTCCTGTCTGGCTTGTCTCTGTCATCTGACAGGCCTACAAGGACCAATCCTGTTCTACTCAGGGACTATTCACCAGTCAAGATTATCAGTAGAACACTGCTTATTGATCTACATTTGGAAGATGATTTATATTTATAATTATTTTTCTGATTTATATAATGTTATAATAAAATGTATGTACTGTATATATAACGTGTATGTTTTACTGTTTATTGCATAATGCATTACATCATATCTCCATATTATTAATAAATGTGTTTGTGCTGCTGTAACACCCGAATTTCCCCTTTGGGGGATCAATAAAGGATTATTATTAGAATCATCTTCTGATCCTCCATTACTTCAACCAAAATGCAAGTGCTTTCAATGTTTTTCTTATCCAGATTCCTCCCAGTATCACTCAGTTTTATTTTAGCCTGTGATAAATACAACAGCTTCAGTGGCGTTTACAGTCTAAATGTTGCAAAGCATATCTGGTTATTCCTCCAAGATGCCCTGCAGACATGCCTTTCTGAGTGATGACTGTGGGATTATCTCTCCATTACAGTGATTCTATCTGACAAGGCGTTCTGTCACATCTCAAACGGCTGCTTCCCTTGAAGAGCCAGGTGCTCTCTCCGTGTCGCTCACATCCGCAGATTGCCGGAGATTTGAGACAGCCCTGCGTTACGTTTCATCTGCGGGGGAGAAAGCGAGCACTCGGGCTCGGCGACACTCCCATCCTTCAAGGTGTTCTTGTTCCATCTGCCGGAGGGTCCGGCGGGAATACTTCTCTCTGAGCTCCTTCCTCAGTCCCAGCAAGCAGCCTTTCATGTCAGACAGGATACCAGACAGGAATCCCAGCTAGCACTCGGCTTCACTTAAGACTTACATGTTGACAGAAAGAAAGAGGAGTGTTCTCTTATCTCTGAATGGTCTCGTTTTTTTTCGTAGACAGCCCAGACTCAGATGCCAAACTCAAAACATATGCAGCATGGTAGAGGATGGATCAAGAGGTATGTACATTATTGGAGTTGCAGCAGTAAGAAAAGAGCTGTCTTACAGGTCTGTAGAGCTCTGTACTACGAGTATAGGTAAGACACAGTTATGCTTTGTATCCACTTCTCTCAAATGTCCATCTGCTTTTCACTGATCCATGGTACCAACTTTCATACCACACTAGCAGCATTTGGGGACAGCAATGTCCGTCTGTCCTCCAACTTATTCCAGACTGAAATATCTCAACAGCTACTTATGAGATTAACTACTATACTTAACAGATAGCCATTGAACATTGTTCAGACATTCATGGTCCCCAGATGAATCCTGAATGATCCCCTGACTTTTCCTCTAGTGCTCCTCTGGCACAGGTTAACATTTATGTTTCAGGGTTAAATATCTTGACAGCTGTTGGATGGATTACACTGTAATTTGGTGCAGACATATATGGTCTTTGTGAACTTTGTTGATCCTCTGACTTTTCATCTAGCTCCATCATCAGATCAACATTTCAGTCTGCCCAGTATCAGCCTCAACTGTACTTTATACTTTGTGCTAATTAGCACCATCTTAGCATGCTAACACATGAAACTAAGATGGTAACTGTTAAAGGTTAATGGAAATGCTGCTGATGTTTGAACTGTACAGAAATTATAACCAGTGCCACACATTTTAAATACATCATGGCTAAATGATCTGGAACAAATTTTTCACAGCTTTGCTCACCGAAACACTGGATTTTATTTGTGTTTATTTTTATGTTGTGGTTTTCTTCACAATGAGCATCACATTCTCACAGAGCCACTAGCATGTCTACAGAGGTGTAGTCTTGTTTACTTTAGATACAGATAGATTTGTTTGTTTTTTTATACCTTTAATCAGATAAAGAATTCCATAAAAATATATCTTTTATACCAAGCTGAAGACAGAACCATGCCCTTGTTTATAAGAAGCCTTTTTTGATCTTTTGCCATTTACTATGTTAATTTGTTATTACTACTGTTTGCTGTTGATGAAAAACATATATTTTTTTGTTGTTGTTTTGTTATTCACATCAAGGAAACAGTGCAAATCACTAATCACCATTTTAAGCTTCTTAAGGTGATGATACATAGCCAAGGCAGTAGTGAATAATGTGCTAAGTTCAGAATTTATGTGTAGTTAAAGCTTCACGTTACTTTACACATAGAAGAATGATCAGAACAAGGTCCACACAGAAAGGTTTACAGTTTTCAAATCACATCTTTGAAAGAAATCTAATAAAACAATGCTGTTTACCATTTATTCCATTTTTATTCGAACTGGTGGCCTGTAAAACTGCTGTGCGACTGCATTTACTGTCAAATGTACACACCAAACATTACATCCACTCTTTAAACTATGCATTGTCTGTGGAAAAAAGTACAAAGTGACTTTAAAGTAAAAAGACAAAAGTAAAGAAAGAGATGAAGCCGTTTTGGCCTACAGTGAATTCTCAAATTGCTTGTAGCAGACATCATTGTGTGTTTTAACTAATATCTCAACAGCAGGTTCCATTGTTAGATTACAGGACACATAATGTCATATCTAGTAGGCATCTAAGAGCACAGATCAATACACATTAGTGGGTTAAAAGAGACTACCATATGGCAATATTATATGAAAAGGGACTGCCTATTCTTTTCTATTGGACAATGTGAAACTGTACAGAACATGTTTGCAGGATGTGGTTTATTTACTGATGGGTGAGTGGGTTTTGAAAGCCAGAGAGAACATTCTACACAGGTATCTTTTATATATGGAGATGTCTGACAACACATGCGTTATTGCAAATAACAACAACAAAGTGAATGGCATGGATTTTCCTTCACAGTAACTAAAATGGACAAAATGTGTGAGAGCAAAGGTGGGGAGGGAGGGTGAGAGTGGTGTCTCTTGTGAGTGCAGGAAATGGCTGCAGATGACAAAAATGGCTGGGGAAAAAAAGAACATGTTAGAGAAACATGGACAAAGAGAGTCAGTTAGAGGAGCCCATAAAAGGCTGCAGCTAAATTGGCAGGAGCAAGAATCAATACAGGTGTTTCAGCTGAAGCATGGCTAAGGAGATGTCTGGACTGTACAGAAAGCACATTGATGTTCAAGGTAGTACAACACTATAGAGATGGTGAGCAGTAAAGGCTATCTGTCAATGAATTGTGTGTGTCGAATATATGTGTGTGTGTGTGTGTGTGTGTGTGTGTGTGTGTGTGTGTGTGTGTCTGTGTAGTGACCAGGGAGAGGTGGCCTATGAGGCCTCACCTCTCCAGTGGAGTGGTAAATCAGCCATCAGCCATGTGACAGGCTCAGTGCCCCCCTAGTCTGCCCAATGAGACATGACCCTCACAGGCCCCTCCTGCCCCCTTCCCGCCCCCTTCTCGACAGAGCTTTGATATCCCTCTTCGCTCCACTGACCAACCGATAGGAGGGGGCGCACCCGCAGCATTCCTTCAAACCAGCCGAACGGAGCAGCTGAATATATCCCATCATGCAACAAAAGCCCAGAGGAGCTGCATTGGCCTTTGGAAGGGAAGGGATGGGGGGGTGATGTTCACTCACCCCCCTTGGCCTTTAGGCTTGATAGAGCCAGCTGAAACTGCTGCTGACCCGGAGGGAGCCAACAACTGCTTCCTGTCTGCCGACATTAGCGTAGCCAGCAGTGAGGATAAGCTGATTGCACCATAGGGCCACGGCACACTGACCTGGCTGAAGCCCACTACCTGCTTCAGTGTACGACTGCAACCCTCTCAGATAAACCACAGCTGTGTCGACTATAGCAACACGGAGCCTTCAGTCAACAACGACACTGAAGGGGTACAGGCAACACCAATCCAAACCGAACGGAAATATTGAAACATATGAAACTTCCACTTGTTTTTAAGAACAGTGCAGTGGAACGGCCTTAAAGGTCAGATTACTAGTCATGAGGAATCCTACCAAACTTCTGTAAACAGTTGAGTCTGAGAAAATAATGATGCCATTAGGGTTATTTCAGCTTGGACTGGAGATGACAAATACGGGGCACTGAGTGTGAAAGGCCCTGTTGTGCACTATGTTAATAAATGTTTTTATTCTTTAAGCATCTCATCAATTAAGTCTCTCCTGAATGAACTGGACACTTTTCCAGATAACCTATTGATTCTGGACTATTTAAAGGGAAGAAACATTTCTCCTTCCTATTTTCTGTGCCTTTAATTTGTCATGGGCAGTTATGTTTAGCAGCTCCTCTAAACTTTTATCTGAGGTGACAATTACGTTAGGATACTTATGTGACATTATGACAACCATATCCATGTTTATCCTTAAAAATGTACCATATTTTCCCATTATTTTTAATTTTTCATCAGAGATTATTTAAAAAGGTAAAATGATATTTCTACTGTGTTTGTGCTGCAGCCCCCTACATCAGCCTCCTTTCTCCGTTAATGCAAGTTGACGATTCCAGACCGCAGTAAGATTTAATGCTACTGGAAGTTTCCTATGTCGTTACACTCTTTGCTTAATTTCCCTGTAAAACTAAACTGCTGAATTCTTCTAGAAGGAACATTTTCTACTGGAGTGAGCTGAGTGTTTTGATGCCGTTACCTGGTCAGCCATACATTTTTTTGCTTTGAAAAAAGTCTTATTTTACACAGAATGCATAGGAATATGAAATGTTAATAACCATTATGCATTACACATAGCCATATGTGTTTCTTATGGGTTTATAATAGCATTGCAAACACATTTAACTAAATTACCTGTTATGTCATTGTTAAAACTTTACTAAGCTTTTTTTTGCTTTATTGAGATTATAGATACATTTTAGGGGTATTAGGGGTTTGCAGCTACCAGATCTAAAGCAGGAACAATGCATTATCAAAGTTAATAAATCCTCTATTGTGCACTTATTAACAGTTAACTATGATTTTGCAGCTATGACATCTAAAAGCAGAACAGTGCTTCCTTAAGTGGCTCAGGAGGTAGAGCAGGTGGTCCACTAATCAGAACATCCCGTATGCGGAGTATGCATGAATGTATTAGTTTCTGTTTCTGTTGGCACCTTGTATGGCAGCCTCTATCTTCAGTGTATGAAAGTGTGTGAATGGTGTAAATATAGTGTAAAGCGCTTTGAGTGGTCGGAATACTAGAAAGATGCTATACAAGTACAGTCCATTTACTATTTAAGGTTAATAAAAACGTTCTTAAAAACATGATGTAAAAAATTACCAATCACATCAACAAAAAAGTGCAACTCTAACTGAGGTAGGTTTTAATTTAAGAAAAAAAGGAAAAAAAAAATAATTAAACTAGTTTCTGTCCACTCAGAGGAAACATTAGCAATCCAGACATTATCAAAAGGTCTCTGTTAGAGAATAACATATGCTGTCAAGCACTCATTGAACAAATTACAGATTGGTGTGCACCAACATCAAACTTGCAATTGATGCAATAACCTTGAAATTTAGTGGCCATACCTGTGAGATGACTTAATAACTGGCCCACAAAAGTGATGCAACATTGGGAATAGTAGGGGAACGAATTTTAATGAGGGGTGATTTAGATAAGCATAATGTTAACAACTCAACTTCACTACGTATTTTTCCCCTTCCAAAAGCAATTTTGAAATTCAACCATCAACATATTCCATGAGCTGCATCTTCAATACCTATACAGCCACAAATATCATCTAGACATTTTCCAGCTTGTGCTTTCTTGTATGCTGATCTTTGAACTCTGCATACTTTTTGGGGTCAGTTCTGCAAGTGGTGCATTCATGGCAACTGTGTTGTGATCCACTCCTACTGTTTTGTAAGTAACAGCCCTTTAGTCTGGTATGATCTGCAAACCAAAAAACTGGTATTGTATTGCTCCATAAATACTTCACATGCTCATTTCTGTCTTCATCTTCCTCTGGTGAATTCATGTCACATACGAAACCATGGAAATGACCGTTTACTTCTCTGTAGTAGCTTTATCAAAATAAATGAGTCGGCTTGAACAACATGGAGATACACAGGTTGGAGCTTTTAATTTTTAATTTCATAAAAGTAAAAAATGTAATAGAATTATTTGTCTATTTAAAGCTACTACAGAGAGATATGCTAATATCAAGTCATGGCATTCAGTGTAAATGCTGCATAGAACATGCTTAAATACATAGAATAATATTTTGTGTATTTTTTATTTCCACCTGATCTTGACTTAGTAGATAAGGGAAACTTGGTGGGGGCAGTTTTTCTGGACCTCAAAAAAGCTTTTGATACAATTAATCATAATGTTCTTGTTTCCAAACTCTCAAAGTTAATTTTTTTTTAAAACATATCTTGCAAATTGTGAACAGTGTATCATTATTAACAACAAAACATCATCCTTTCTAAAGTGTAAAACAGGAATCCCACTGGGATCGGTGTTAGGACCGATCCTCTTTGGTCTATATATAAATGACCTCCCGGAATCCTGCGAAGGGGCTGGTCTTCAAATGTATGCAGATGACACAGGTAAATATGAATATGGTAAATCAATTAACACAGTGGCTCAATTATCACTGCACCTGGAGACTATAGCAACATGGCTACAAAATTCATGTCTGACACTAAAAAAAACTGTGTCTATTGTTTTTCCTCAGGTAGACGGTCGGTTTTGGAAAAATTGGATGCCAAGATACATAATCAACATATAGAGCAAGTTTCAGAAGTTAAATATCTAGGCTTAATGCTAGACCCTCACTTGAAATTTGATACACATGTTAAAAAAATAGGGAGAACTATAAAAGCATATTTATATCTAGTCAAATTAATTAGAGATTGCTTAACATTTGATGCAGCCAAAACATTTGTTTACACAATAATTTTCTCACACTTCGGTTACTGTGTTACCTCATGGTCACAGGCAGGTATAGTCACGATTAAACCGTTGGAAGGATTATACAATCGTGTCCTAAAATATTAAACAAAAAGCCCATTAGATCACATCATTGTCACATCCTAAGAGAACTGAACATGTTTAGTTTTGATAACTATATTGCATTTGCAAACACTAACCTCATCATGAAGTGTTTGCATGGACAGACTTCTCAGGCTCTCTGTGAGATGGTACAGCCATTAAAGGCCTGTGGACTGTCAACCAGAGATACAACTGCAGGTATTTGCAAAATATCTTACAGGAAAACATCCTTCCTTTTCAATCAAGGGAGCTAAGATCTGGAACGAGCTGCCTATTGAGCTAAAAACAGAACAAAATCGTCAACAATTTAAAACTAAACTGAAGAAGTTTTTAAAAGATAATCAGTTGTTTAGTCATGTGTAGGGATGGGGGGTAGAGGGAGAGATTCAGTGGGTGGTATACATGTATGTGCTCAATTGTTTTACTGTTACTCTGCTTAATGTTTGTTGTAGATGTAATATTATAAGACCTTCTAGGAACGGGAATTGGAAATTAGCAGTTGCTATAAATGCTGTGATGTTGAAGCCCTAATCCACCACTGCTGCCCAGTGCTGTTTTATGTTATGTCCACATGGTTGAATGTGCAGGTTATGTGTCAGGTAGTTCATTTCCCCCCCTGTGGTTTCCCTTCCCTGGGTCCTGTGTGTTTTTTGTCTGTCTCTCTCTGTCCGTGTGTGTATGTGTGCTGTGGGCGTGGTGCTTAGTCACTCTCCCTCCTGGCTCTCAGTTACCTGCTGATTATACACACCTGCCTCTCATCATATTGCAGTACATCTACTCAGGTCCTTCAGTCACTCATTGCCAGATCGTTCAGTGAGCTACTGTGGGGAGTTCCCTCTCTGGCCTTCCTCATGGTTATGTTTCTAATAAAACATAAGTGAAGAGGATGGACCCACTAAGTTGGGTCTGAATCACACCACCTCCTCTCCATCATGGAGAGTAGGTTACAGGTCACACAAACACAGAAGAGGACAACAGCACTCACATAGAGAGGAGAAACAAACACTCAGAGATTGCACATTTGTTATTTGTTGTTTGTTGTTAAGTGTTAATCGTTATTCTTCCATATTTTATATTTTGTCAATCTGTTCCATATTTATGTTTTTACATTTATTTATGTCAACTGTATGTTTGTCTTTGTTTGTCTACATGTAGCACCTTATCTCCAAAACAAATTCCTTGTATGTGTAAAAACCATCTAGCAATAACAGCTTTTCTGATTCTGACTCTGATCCATGATAACATTCATACTAGGGAGAGAAGTAGAGAGGCTGGATAAGGCACCAACAGCCAGGAGAGAGAGAGGTCTCAGGACAGCTGATGGTCCTGCACAGAGAAACCAGAGTGCAAGAGAGGAGAAGGGGAGGGAGAGAGGGAGCTGTTGTGCTTCACAAATGTTACAAAACCATGAGTCACTAAAATGATATGGTCTCATTGTATAAGTGTGAACAACACAACCGATCAGATTATGAAAATCACAGCTCATGAATGCTTCAGTATACCTTTTTTGGTATAATACATACACACATATGTGAAGCATTTATACAACCTCGACTAACGGCAAGGTACCAGACACCTGAGCTTTGTAGTTCAGAATTCTCTGTACTTGAAAGATGCATTAATATAATCACAGAGTAAAAGCTGACAATGCCAGAGTAAGTATGCTCACAGAATTATCTAAATGATTTGGCAAATTTTAGAAGGCAGCATTAGTTGGATAGCACTTGCAAAGTCAGCAGTGTCAGCTCTGTCACACTGAGCTGGTGGCACAGACGGTGTTGGCTTTTGCAGTATCTGTGGCATCAGCATCAGAGTGAAGCCACCGGGGTGTAACTCTCTGGAGGCTCGGGAGCAAGCTGCATATGTACTGCCTCCGACACCTAATGCCACCGGCTGCACAGAGCGCAAACACAGCCTCCGCCTCGACACAGTCCTCTGGGACACCAACTCACTGTTGCACTCACACGCACTCAGCTTGCATCACTTCAGAACTGAAGTAAACCAAAACCCAGCGTCAGAGATAGACAGGGATTAAGGAATTTACTTCCCCCAGCCAGGTGGAGATGAGCCTTTTCAGAGGATTAAAAACTCAAATTAAGAGTGCAGTGCAAGAATCTGCCTCTGTGTGAAGTTCTCAAACAAATAGTGCTGTTGATACCCTTGAGCAAGTCACTGAACCCCCATTTGGGTCATGTGTTGTAATTGTACTGGGCAGCTCTGAGGTTTGAATGTGACATTTTATGCTGCACTAATACATTTTCTTTATATTAAGTGAATGAATATTGGCCTAACATTTGTCAGGTGGACTCCAAATCAATGCTAATGCTGTGCTATGTATGTGCAAATAGAAAACAGCAAACAAATTCACTACAACATAATATAATATCCTCATGTTATGCTTACAGCTTGAAGTGCTGTCCTCAAATGAGTAAAAAAAAGTAAATAAGTGAATAACAATGCTGCTTTAAAAGTCATTCTTTCTTGTATAAATCTTTAGAAAAACTCGAACATGGAGATGCATTCTAGTATGTATCTAAAAACCCTCTTCAACAAATGAAACCTGCTCAGGTGCCATCACATTATCAAAATTGTGTACTTATGTCTATACAGCACTTTTTATGGTTATCTGGCATACCAGGCATTGTCCCACTGACAGTGTAGTGCCATGCCATAATGACGATGATGAATGATAATTGATTTAATTAATGTTGATGATAATAAAATCAGTTAACATAATTGCATAACTTCCAAATGCTGTCACAACTTGGGCTCTCTAGTCTAATGTTAACTAGCTAACGTTAGAGCTGGCTTAGCAGTGAGTGACCATCGTATCATGATATTGTTAAAATTATTAGGCTAAGGATTCCCCTTGATAAGTAGATGCAAATTTGTAGCTGTACTGTCCCAAATGTATTAATGCTTATCTATTAGTTTTAGGGGTGTGACGAGACACTTAACTAATGAGACAAGACACAAGATCAAGATATTATATGAAAACTTTGAGCATTAAACCCTTAATTTCCTGTATTCTGGTAAATTGTTCTATACAATTTTTGGTAGAAATATTTTTATTTGTGTAAAAGGAAACACAAAATTCAGGTGGCAGGTGACAATTCAAAATACAGCAGAATCTAATTCAGGCCAGTTCCCAGTCATTCTGTGTTGCTTTAAGATATGTTTTTCCTGTAGATCTCCTGTTTCTAATCATCCTTGCTGAGTCAGCACCCATGCAGGCATGATTTAGTCTTTCCTCATCTTTTCTGTCTTTGTTGGGCTGGGCACCTTTTCACCTCATTGATAAATGACTTTCACATTGACATTTTAATTCAGTTATAAACTCCTGGACTTTAATAGCTCCTGTGTTTCAGCAGCTTTTCTCCTCATGTTCAAAACTTTCTGCACATTCAGAATCTGTCCCACATATCTGTGTTCTCTGACATATTGAGAAAAAAGTCCTAATGCCCAGGCTGATTTTGTCCCAGTTCAGCCCTGGGTATGTACTGTACTTAAGATAAAAGATCAAAGAGGACATCCTCATCTGATGCTAGAGAAATCTTTGAACAAAGGCAGAGGTTACCATCTCTCCCCATAAATGACCTTTTGGAAATATGTTGCTGAAAAGTTCTACTGGACATGGTGGAAATCTCTGGAAAACGCTTGATTTCATAATATCTTATCACTAGTCATTGGAAAACATATGAAAAATGTTTTTTAAACAGCCACTTTAGGTGCCTTCAGGCATTAATGTATCTTTGTCCTGTCCATAAAGTATAGATGGTAATATCCACTTAGCCAATGCATGTCAAAAGTACCCTCCTAAATGGTGGTAATTGGATGAATTTCTGTGGCAATGCAAATAAAGGCTAATTGCTACTTTCACTCGAGGCCACTGAGAAATCCTCCATCGACTGGAAAAGGAGAAAACGGCCCATGTCTGTGCCGTGAGGCTCGCCTGCAACATATAACCGCCTTCATTCCTATTCATAGTGCACTCACATATCTTAAACAGCTCATTTGAATTGGTACACTGCCAAGTGAGTCTCTCCCCCTCTTAACAAACAAACACGACGACAATATTGCGAGTCAAGCTGTTGTTTGTTACTGGGCAGTGAGATGACGGCGGCTCTGTGACTCCCGCATCACAAACCAATGTGTAGTGACCTGACCCGCCGCTAAAGGAGTGTGTGAGGATGCTGAGGATGGGGAAGGAGACATCAAACCCAGGCAGATGGGATGAAACAATGGCACAATGCAGCACGTCTGTGACAGGCTGCTCCAGCTGATCAAGGCAACAGCAATTTACTGGCGATGAGAGGAGATCTTGCAAACACCAAATGTTACCAAATAGTAGAGCTTTGCTTTTAAAATTACTATAATTTGTCTCCTGACAGGATCTATATGAGCAATTTCTCTGTCTTATTATCTCCTCTATGGATGTAGCAGCAGTGACTGTCTTTTATTTTCCCAAGTATTGTTTTTTATTAAGTGGAACACAGAACATTACTCAGTGTCATGTCAACTCGTGCAATGTACTATGTAGGGTCTGTTGTCTACATACACTTAGCTAATTAAGACAGTCACAGCAGTGTAGATTTCAGGGCAGATCAAACAGTACTGTGTTGATATGGGAAACAGAGGAAGACTATAGTCTCCACCAACTCCGTTATATCATAATCCCTGTTCCTTCAGCCTGATTAAAACATTTCAACAAGAGCCTGGGCTGCCTACCGTGGTAGCACCGTAGAGAGACTTGGTGTAGAATATCACAGCTCCCTCATTAGTGAGAAGGGATTTCATTTGGAATATCTCACCGAGCACTTTGAGAGAAGCGGCTGTATTTACATTTAAAAGATCCAAAGTGGCCGTCTGAAGCTAGCTACCTCTTTCCTTAATTGCTGGCTTCAGTTGTCCATGAATACATCCACTTTATTACTGGCTCTCATTACTGGACGGCACTGAGGAAAGTCTCTTTCTCCTCTGCCCCCCCCCCCCCCCCCCCCCCCCCCCCCCCCCACACACACACACACACCTCTCTCTGTCTGCCTCTCCAACAGGGCAGGACCGCATCAGAGCTCTCCCAGTGGCCAAAAGACACAAACAATCGAGAGGGATTAGGCTGTAATCCTGTTTTTACTTTCATCTGCCACATATTCAAAGGAGAAGCTCTGTGAAGCATGGAATTCTTGAAGGATATGCTCCATGTAAAAATAAGGGGAAGCACTGTAAACAATGCAGTAGGATGGGGATTACAAGTTTAAAATGACAAGAAGACAACAAGCTTGACAACAGATTTAGACTTAGTCTATACTGAATAAATGTTGCCAGTGAAGTTGGACAGGGAACGATACTGTGGAAAGTGAACAATGTGAGGTCACTTTACTGTATCTGTCTTTACTGACTGGTTGTACTGTCAAGTTCAACATGAACCCATTTGAAACCTTACATACATGTATGGGCTTTTCACATTGTCACTACACCTCTTAGTTAAACTTGCCATCCATTGTTACTTTTAAAAGTTTTCATGCACCACTCTATTCCCTTTCCTGTATACATGTATTATTTTTCATTATTTTGGGAAAAGTCTATAAGGATACTGTTATTACTATTGTATAACCTGAACTATCCAATAGAAATATGCACCTTAAATTTACCTTTAGCACAAATTGTTTGGCAACCACCAATTTTGACCCTGAGACCTAACTTTATCTTCCAAAATGATATCAAATGGTTGGAATTCTGGAGAGACTTTAGAGCAGTGCTTGACATTAGCACCTGCCCACTGACCAAATTTGAGTAGAAGTTGCCAGTGGCATGTAATTACTCTTACTAGCCACTTTGGCAGGTGGCATTCATGTCATGATTTGAGTTATTAGTCAAGAAAACCCAGAGTTGACTTTGTCAGGCGAATCACTTAACTTATGATTTTTAGTTGCATCATTGTCCACAGAGGAATGAAGGAGCAACAGCCTGTAAACTTTACAAACAGACTCAAAATGACCATAAACCAGCAAACTTAGCAAAAAGCTATAAAATTCATGTCAAGCATGTACCCTGCCCCCATTGGAGCCACTTGTAAATTACCAAAAGGCTTGCAGAGAAAAGACTGTTTTCACTGGAGATGACTGTGGAGGCTGACTAACTGGTCTTGCTATGGTAGCGGGCCCCCATAACAGATATGCAAGAAGGCATTGCCGCTGGTGGATGTAAAATGCATGCTGGAATACTTATCTGTTGTAATGGCAGAAAAACGTTTCCTCTTACATTTAATCTTTTATGAGTGTTTTTATTTACTGTTATTATTATTATTATTACTGTTTATGTCTTATATATGTATTGTGTTTTTTATCTTTAACCTTTTATTCTTATTATACTCATTATGTTAGTCTGTCCACATATGTAGGGTTTAGATCAGAGCTGTGAGATTGTTTAGTGTTTTCCTTTAACTGTTCATTCAAGGCTGGGAGATGATCACTGTTCCCCAAAACATAGAAACCTAGACTGTGTAAATGATTATGCATCCCTTTACTCGGGGCCAGACGTTAGTGACTGTCCAAGGAGACAGAGCCTCTGGCCCAGCTGTTTAATGTTGTAGTACTTCTCTGTTATTCTTTTTTTTTAAATAAATTCTTAAAAGACAACGGTTGGTTGTTACTCAATTATTACTTAATCCCTCACCAGCAATAATAACAATTTCCACGACATCTATCACAAGTTGACACAAGTCAGCAAAAAAAGCATCTTCAATAAAATAGGCCACAACTGACTAACAGCAGAGTTGGAATTGGGACCTTGATAGATGACCTTTTACTAAGTCCACTAGAACAGGAGTACAGGCAAGAATGCAGGGCTTGTTTTTTAGCCAACATTTCTTTACATTTGGTCATTCTGCTCCTTAAAAAGTCACACTAGGCTGCTTTCAGTTCCTGTTTACATGTAACTGTTGATGGACAGACAACAATCACCTAGATTACTTTTGATTCTGAAGAGAAAGTCTAAATTTGATCACTATGAGGCAAGAGGCGAGTTATCAGCAGTGTCATTTGGGGCATCTTAGAAACTGCTGTTACTGGGGACGGTTGAGCCAATTGTTAGTATGATTTAGGTGTAATGACAGATGGGAAATGTGGACAAAAGGAGGTGAACCCTGTAATCAGTGAACAACCCGCTCTACCTCCTGAGCGGGTTGTAGGCTGTAGGCCCCACAGAGATGCAGTTTTTGATGCAAATTGTTTAAATATTATTATTTTCCTTCCTGGCAAGAAAGTAGAACGTACAAATCTGCAAAATGTTGCAGTCATAGTAGCAGCAAACCACTGCAGAAATGGAATGGAGCAGTTGGTGTAATTCTTTTGGGGGGCCCTAAGAGTTCATTACTGAGTGATCCAAGCCTGCGTGTATCATTGCTCCACTGCCTACAGGTCCCAGAGGGGAGATTGAGACTGCCATATCAAAACAGGAATAACCTTGTTTCCATCAACCCCGCCCCAACACACACACACACACACACATGCACACACACACAGACACACACACACACACACACACACACCATGCATCACGCAAACACATTACAGCCTGGACAACCAACACACCTGACCTGTGTCACTCAACATGTGCAACATATCAACACATGCAGTGTACACACAGTTGCCTAAACCAATGCTGCACTCATTTAGTGAAGTGTTTGCAATGTGAAATCCCTGATGCTCAGGAAGTTCTTTTTCAAAAAAGTTAAAACAAGAACAGGTTGGTAGCATGAGCATTGATAGCCACCACGGCTGAACAGACAAAGAACAAAGTGGCATCTAGAGACAGAAAATCCAAGGAATCCAAGGGACAGAATCCAGGATCCAGGATCCTCTACAAAGACACCACAAAACACACCGAAGATGACAAACAAAATCATAGAACAGGGGTTTGACAGATGTCCACCTTAAACATAACACGTGTCATTAATTTTAAATTGTAAGGACTTTACAAATACTGTTCATTCAGACCATAAACTGTATATAAATAGTTTCAGACACAAAAAATGACAAACCACCATGAAAGTGAAGAAATCCTGTATTAAAGTAAAGTGTGAAAAGTGGCTCTAAGATTGAGTTACATCTGGCAAATATGTGCAGAATTTACATCTGTATCCTTTATCACGTTCTTTAGAACGTGGCGAAGGCTGTGTTGTCTAGCTGTCAACACTTTGCTTGGCCCAAAGCCCTGGGATTACACAGGAGCTGATGGCTGTCTGTCAGAAAGGAGAGGAATTGCATTTTAGACTTCAACCTTAGTTCTCAATTCAGTAGGTAAAATAGGTGTTATGGGTATTTCTTAAACACACTTTGACAGGATATATAGCTGTATTAGCTGTTGTTTAGCATCAGACTTTAACCCAGGAGACCACTGTTCATTTCCTGTTTCCTACTGACAGTAAATTTTTTTAAAGCATGACCACTGTTCCATAATCAAAAATAACCATGTGTTCATGTAACCATGATGCCAAAGGTTCCCTAACCATAAGTCGATAGTCGTTTTAACCCAAACCATGATGTCTCCCTAACCCTAAAAGTACTTATTTTAATGCAAACCATGATCTTTCTGTAAACCTACTCAAGTTGTTTTTGTAACTAAACCTAGCCATAGCATTCTAAAAGGCATTTATTTCTAAAACAGTGATTTATATCAGCATAGGAAAGAACAGACACATTATGTCATCCTGTCTTTAGAGGTGTCAGATCAAAAAGGGTTTCCGCTCTATTATTTCCTATGCCTGGGATCCATCTTGATTTGGGTCCAGCCATCATCCAGATCCCCTTTGAAAAGCGTAGATGGAAGTGAGGCCTTAAACTTTATGGTGAGAGCCTCGCTGCCACATGCTGTTTCAGTAGCAGCACTGCTTAGCAGGCCCACCAATTTATGGCTCATGACATGCATACATTTAATTTGTAACCAAACACTTCCTCTTTCCCTCAGTTTCCTCAGAACTCTGGGACACATTTTGTTTTCTCAGGTCAAGGGTTAAACAAAGGAAACACAGTGCTGGCTAGCTGAAGGGCCAGAGCCAGGGGGGTGTTAGGGTCACCCAACCATAGAGGCCGGGCCAGAGCAGACTGTGAGACACATCAAGTTTAAAGGATTTAGCTGTGATATCCGGCAGGAGGGCTGGACCATGGCAAATACCTTCAACTGGACAGATAGCAGGAATCAGAGACTTTTTCATTTTAAATAATGACATCTGAACATAAACTGTTGGACCCTCTCACGCCTCCTTCTCTGTAAGAATCCCCCCTGGTTGTTGGCTGTGACATCTTTACTGCACCATTGGCCATAAACCCCCTGAGGGGCGGGCTTAACACACACACACAACAGTTACATGCCCCACTAGCTCTCAACCTCTGTCCTGTGGTATATAAACATATAAGTTTATTTAGTGTGAATGTCCCGCGGCGCGCACTGCTCGTCCCCTTTTTTAAGCCCACATCTTCTTGAGCAAAGCAGCCAGTGTGGACACATTGTAAGTACTGGAAGTACTGGCTGTTGTAAAGACCTTTTCCTCAATGCGGATTCACGGCATGGGGGATTTTATCCAATACAGCACAGTTTAGGAACCATGGAGTTACTGTTTCTGTCATCTGCATCTGATCAGATTTTTCATACGCAACTTAGATACTTGAGCATTCCGGCATGTACCATGTACGTACAATATGATGACTTTTAATCATTAGTAAGCAGCTCTATCTGTCTTTTAATTAAAATCTTTTTTGCACACAAATTAGGTTTTGCACACATTACAGTATGTGAAATAATGTAATGATTCTAACAGGAAGAATAGGTTCCCATGTACCCACATTTTGTAACCTGTGTTTTATTCTCTTACATCTATTGCAAAGTTAAATGGATGGCAATCAACTAATTGAAAGCAAAAGTCATCACAACCCTGTTTCACTGGTCATCATCCATCTCATAAACAATCTCCACTTCATCTTCTTTCCCCTATACTCATTCAATTCAATTCAATTCAATTCAATTTTATTTACATAGCGCCAAATCACAACAACAGTTATCTCACAGCGCTTTTCATAAAAGAGCAGGTCTAGACCGTACTCTATGATGCTATTTACAGAAGCCCAACAGTTCCCACCAAGAGCAAGCACTAGGCGACAGAGGCAAGGAAAAACTTCCTTTTAAGAGGCAGAAACCTCGAGCAGAACCATGGCTCAGGGTGGGCGGCCATCTGCCTCGACTGGTTGGACTCATCATCACTGACGATCCAGGCAGCCAACAGGTCAATGAGAAATGAGGGCAGAGCAGTGTGGAGCAAGGTGGATGAACTTAAAAGTCTCACAGCCTGGGGAAAGAAGCTGCTCTAAAGAATGGTAGTAGGGCAGCAGATACTTCTGTATTGGCAGATGGAAGCAGGGCCAACAAGCTGTAGCTGGGGTGGGTATTGTCTTTTAGTATCGTCTGGGCTCTGCGCCGGCACATCACCGATATCACTGATGCTTGGTAGATGGGTACCACTGATGTTATGGCCGGTTTTAATCACCTGCCGCAGAGCCCTCCAGTGCCGGGCCTTGCATATCCCATGAAGATGTTGTTTGGTGTTGATGAGTGTATTTCTGTCACAAATTCTGTAACCAAGATGAACAAATTGTTGCAAAGTGTAGCAAAGTTTGTATGAGCTAGGCTCAGGTTTTGAGACATCTGCCTCCACCTCAGTACGATGTAGGTGCATTTCATAAAAATTTATGGTCCTCACAGAATTAAACATGATGTTTAAAATCTCAGTACCAACATGCTGATTCAGAAACCACAAATGTTATTTTGGATGATCCACAAAACGCACTTGCAGATTTCATTAGAATTATTTATTGTTGTATAAAGTAGTTCCAACAAAAAGTGTTCACATTGAGGTATGTGAGGGTGCAGGAATCTCAGAGATAAACATTTCAAAACTCAGACAAATAAAACAAAACTATTCACCTGATACCAGTAGAGGACGTGAGAAAAAATGTTTTTGTGTGATTTGGGTTAACTGACTCTTTACAAATCTAAACAAGCCTATTGCAACAATAACTGGATTAGTGAATTGGCTAAATTTGTTTGTTAAACACTGACTCATTTTGTGTAGACACAAAGAAGTAGAAGCCACTCTGAGAGAAAGCATATCTTTATGTCACATAAAGAGCTGCAGCCAGAACCCTTCTCTATCCCATCTGCTCAGCACAGAGAGCTGCCAACTACAGCTCAGCACCGCATGCACATGAGCCCATTACATGTAAATCCATACCAACATACACATTCAGTCATATATATATATATATATATATAAAATATATTTGTTACCTGGTGACAAAAATTGTCTGAACTACATTTCAGCAGCAACAAATATGAATTTAGTTTTGTTACATGATCATCTAATGTGTTAAGAGAATGTGCTTGCAGTGTAAGTACTGTGCAGTTCAACACTGAAGCCAACCATGTCAGGCTCTGAACTATAAACAGAGCTGAGGCTGAGGTCTAGGCTGCCGTTATAACTCTTTTCTCGTTTAGAGGCGTCTTTATGGGCCATTGTTCACCATATGGGGTGCGTTAAAGCCAGGGACAGCAGGTAAATCACAGGCCTGGGCCCAGCACACACATACTTCAACCAGCAGACCGGAGGAAGACATGGCCACCAGCCCGTGTGTGTGTGTGTGTGTGTGTGTGTGTGTGTGTGTGTGTGTGTGTGTGTGAGTCAGGTAAAGGGAGAAAAGCATGGTGGACTGGGGCTTTATGTATATGTGTGTGTTTGTTGATTGGGACATGGTATTGCTTAGGTTTTGACAATTAGGAATGGGCTTGGAACCAGTATTAATTTATTTCTTAAAAAAAAAAAATATATATATATATGTATAATCGAAGTTGAATTGTCTTGAACTTTTTGTACGCGACGCGCAGCACAAGTCATTGGAAGACAGACTTATCCTCGCTGTTTGTGAGTTTCCAGAATCTAAATAGTTATCAGGAAACATAAACAGGAGAGAATTAGCATGGCAGAGCATCTCTGCAAAGATAGATGTAAGCCTATCAGGTAAAGTTATGTATAATTTTAATTTAAATAGGCTACAGCTGTGTAGTGCACAGAAGCCGTTGCCATGGTTACTTTCAATAGAGCGCCTGCCATTTACTGTAGAGTGCTGTCTTCTCCCACACGTCTGCTGAAGCCTCCCTTCACATGTTTGGGTGGATGATTTGCAGTCGGAACATCCTCCATGAGCCATGGTTTGACTGTATGTGTATTCGGAGCCAGTGAGCAACGGACTTTCAAAATAATAATAATTTTTAAAAAACTGCGTTAACATGCGATAAAATAATTTTTGGCTATAATTAATTAAGGCATTAACGCGATAATAACGCATTTAAGTGCCCAGCCCTAATATATATATATATATATATATGTATATTCAAATGCATGGGAGGGCTGTGATAAAAGCGTATAGTCTGTATCCCAAATGTCACCAGTTTGATACATTTTGTCTGGTTCGTTCAGCAATCTAGGGTAAAACCTTTAAACCTAAATATGAGCTGCTATAATGATTGATCGTGTTATTTTACAATTTATTGACTCGTCATTCACATGTTGTTGTTAAATAAAGGTTTATTCTGTTTATTTTAAGACACTTGTAAGTCTATATAGGCTACCGTTGCTGTGGACGAAGGGTTTACCTTAAAATAACTCAAACATCCATCTTAAAGCATCAGTCCCAGGTCGAGTTTAGGAAGCTGTAGATGTTGTGCATATCGACCCTCTCTCTAACACCCCCCTACCCCCGCCGATGGGCTGCTCACCAGCAGGGGGGCCTGTAATTCCAGCAGCACCATTGTGTGGACCGGCAGGTATTTCCCCCGCCTCCGCTGAGCAGCGGACTCAGCTGACTGGCAGCGCTGTGGGAGCAGGAGGGCTTGTCCTCCTTGAAGCCTGACTTCCTTACTTCTTGTCTATCAGCTAGGCTCTTCTTGAAATACAGAATACTAAAGACAAAGCTGTTTGTCGTGCTGATCCAGTATTGTACTATTCCTAAGATTCACGGTTCAAAGTCTGAGCATAGAGGAAGTGTCATGTATGTTAGGTGTTTTTCACTGCCAACCTTCCATCAGCCTCTGAGATTACCACTTAGTCTCCAGCAGCTCTCCATTCAGAACAGTGAAGGGGTACACTTATTTAATCTTGACTGATCTGGCCTAACCAGCAAGTGGTTAATGTCCTGATCCCCACAGCTGCACCCTTTGGAGCAGGGGCTTACAAAGTGAGGCTGGGGAGCTCCCACGGGTCCTCGATGGGATTCCAACAGGTCCTGACTGCTGCATGGAAGAACATTGATCATTTGTTGAGCAACCTGTGTTTAGGTTTTTCAACCTCTTTTCTAAGAAGCAAAAGTGGAAGAAGCGAGCCAGTGATGTACCTTCATAAAACTACAGCTTATTACAACTTGTATTTGTAACAATTATTCTTAGGCTGCTCACACATGCACAGAAATGACTGATAAACTGAAATGAAAATGAAAACACCAGACAAATTCTGTTGATAAGGTACTATTGGCAGGTCAGAAATGTGTTACTATGTCGATAACATTAACCTGGGATTACAACAACTTGTTGTAACTCAAGCCATCGGTTCCATCAGTTATGACAACACTGTACTCTCCAAAGTGATTGCTGAGACAAGATGTACTTGACACCATCTCTAAAAATAGACCAACAAGGGGAAAAAAAGAGCTGGAACATTTTGCCAGATTAGCTTACACTAGAAAGGGAGTGCACCCATAATGTTGCTAAAGTAAGTGCACACTACAGCGTGTAGGGTAGGTCAAAGATGAAACAGGATGTTAGTGTGGGGGGTTTGTTTACAACCATTAATTTTTTTCTTTCATTCAAAGTGTGACAGAATCCTAGCCGCCATATTGACATTTGACACAAACCTTGGTTTGGACTTTCAGGTGTGAAAAGGCTCATGGTGGCTTAAACTCAACTAAACCTTAACCAAAGAGGGGGCAGATATGAAAACACTCATATGAGTCATTTATGAAATAATAATGGGTCGTTTAGGAGACACTGAGACATCTTTTGACAATATGATTATCTTTTAGATTTCTAGAGATGATGCCAATGATGATGTTTCACTCTGCTTTTCCATATAATACTTACCATATAAGTCAGTGACATGCCTGTTCTGTTGTGCTTGTGCATCCAAAGCTGAAACAGAAAGGTTCTTAGTGTAGAAACAGTAAATGTAGTGAGTTTAAGTGGGACTCTCTAACAGTGGCACACTACTGTAGCGGCCTGTTAGAAGTTCTGTCCTGCTGCCTGTGGCCTTTGCAGCCCTGGTGGGGAGCATTTGTCCCCCCTGCACCGCTGCCCTGCCAGTTGGCAAGCCTAAGCCAGGAAACTGTCAGTGTCGATTGAGCTGAGTGGAGGAGGTCCTGCTAAAGGAGCCTTGCTAGTTCCAGGGCCCACCTCTGTTTCCAAAGCATGGGAATAAAGAGCTCTGCATTCCACAGGTCTGAGCTGCCAGCTTTCCCCCTGCCCACAGTTCACAGGGAGCCCTGAATGAGATTAACAAAAGCTTTCTGTTGGACCCCTCTTGGCCGGCTTCCACGTCAACAGCTCGCAGGGTCAAGGGTCACACTAACTACATTCATTCCCAGCAGACCCCTTGCTCCAAACACAGGCTGCCAGTCGCACAAACTCCCAGCTTTTCCTCTAATCCCCCGAGATATGTCTGATCTCTCCACATGTTTCTGCTCAATTAAAGCAATATCACACCTTACAAATGGAACGGAGAGAAAGAGAGGGAAGAAGGACAGAGTGCAGCCTCAAAGACGAACAGAGGAGAGAAAGTGAGAAAAGCAAATGAATGGAACCTGGGGAGTGAAAAAGAGAGAGGACAATGGAATTATTAATCTGCTCATGTAAGGCACTAACACATGATGAAACACTGGAGGCAAAAGCTCAATAGTTGATGGAGGACACATCAGTGGCATGGTGGTAAAGCCACACGTAGAGCAGACAGCCATTTCTTCTTCGTATTTCTTCAACAAAGACTAGGATTACTGCGTCATCATTCAAAAGATTTGATTTGTTAAGTACCATAGCAGTGCTTCACATATTTTATCCAATTAACTACATATCACTTATAAGTTACAACACAACTAATCATTTATGTAACCACTTTACTTTTCCTACTGTACCAGGACGTCATTGTCTTTGTCTTCGCTCATTGTTTTGATGATACAACAGCTATACTGTTTTGATTCTGTCTCACAGCTCTCATGAACTTAATTTCAGTACAAATGCTCTAATGAACTCACTGTATGCTATGCCTTCCCAGCACCAAACAGCAGACATAGTAAGCAGCTAGCTGGTGCATAGCAGCTAAAGAATAAGGAGAAAAACCAAGCCAAAAGAAGAGTGAATGTCGGACTTACATCCATCAGGTGGACACAAACACTCCAAGTGAATGCCAGTGTTGCTCTGTGTCCGGCTGCATGTTAGCCGGATCAACTTTATAAGGCCAAGAATCAAAAGTCCAATAAATAGGCAAGATCCAAAACAGGATACAGAGGCAAGAGAACAAGACTTGAAACATACATGAAGCAGTTCTGTGGTGCTGGGCAGCGAAGAGGCTGAGATGCTGGGCAGCTGAGTCACTGTTCCGCTTGTCAGCAAAGGCTCTGGGGGCACTGGGGGGCTAAGACTGCCGATGGCGTTAGGAGCCATGATAACCACGTCTCCTTCTGTGACCGCCATGGGACCCCATGAACATGGAAAGGCAGGATCAGGACAGGCAGGTAGCGGACTAATCAATTCAGACAGGCAAGACAGACAGTAAGCGGGCTAACCATTTCGGGAGAAGCAGGTAGCGAGCCAGCCAGCTCAGGACATAAAGGCTGCAGGCTTGAGAACCCGAGCCTAATCAAATAGAGTGCAGGCTGAGTAAATAAAATCTTGCATTATTCCAAAGTCAAGCCATAAAAAGGGCCGAAAGGCCTAGTGACTGGTGTCTTCTTCAGCGCTGCCTCAGAAGTTTTGCAAACACAATGTCTGAAAAACAACCAACAGCAATGAAAGAACATCCCATCCCTCCAACAACAGCATATAGAACAAAACACATGTGTGAACACGGAGATCCAGGTTCATTATGCTCGATGCCATGGTGCTCGTATCGCCGAGTGGCAAAGAGGCATGATAACAAATAGCAGGGGAATAACTTGGGGACAGCGGCGTAATAGCCTCTCATCCTGCTGTCGAACCTGATATGGATCAAAACCAGAGAAGGCAGGATAGAGATGATAGAAAACAAGACATGAAGCACACAGCAACATAACAATCTGGCAAGGCGTAAGTGAATGGTCCAGTTAAGTATCTGCAGGACTGATGAGGGAAAATGGAAACAGGTAAGAGAGTGGGCGGAGTACACTAGGTAACTGCCGAGAAGAGGAGGGAAGCGAGAACATGTAGTTGGGTGGGGCAGTCAGATGATGGGGAAAAGAGGGAAAGTCGAGGGTATCTGGTGGATTTGTGGAGAATGAAAATGAATGTGTTGAATGAGAAAGGGGGAATGTGACTGGAGGGAGGGACAGAGAGGCAGATTGTTACATCATTCTGTTGTGACATTTGACATCTGTTTACTTTACCTAGCTTCAGTTGTAGTGGTATTTACACAACATGTTTTATTTTTTAATTCAACAGGCACCACTTTCTAATGAAGCAGGGGAGTTGTAAGTAATGGCTGAGGTAATGGTTAATAAATCCTTTACTAAGTGTTAATCATAAATCAGTAATAAGAACAACATTTAAGGTTGTGAAAAATGACACTTGGGTTTATTAACCATTAATAAGGCTAAGCCAATAGTTTTAACTCAAATACAAAATATTTAGGTTAAATGGTGAAAGAAATTTGAACAGAAATGTACTGATGAATCTGAAGGAAATATCATCATATTGCAGTCTTCAATATTTTCTATATTTTTCTGACATTCCTATATCAGCTCTATGGTCACTGGGATACTATTTGACATTGACCTTTGAACATTTTGTCTTTTGCTCATAATGTTTGACAAGCTGAAATGACGCTGTCAATTCATCTCTGTGGACATTGCCCTCAGTAAACATGGAGTCTCTGCCCACAACATGTAAAAATCACTCAAGTTTGTGCTTACAGAGGAGAGATGTCTTTTGTCCTGCATCTGAAACCAGTTAGCCCAAACAGCAGCGGTAAACCAAACCAAAGACAGGGGTAGACTCCGAGAGAGTGAGAGAGAGGAGAGATATATAGAAACGGGGATGAAGGTGAGGTTGGTGGGGAGGTGGGGATGGTTGGTGGGGGCTGTTCACAGAGAGGATCATACATTACTTTTTTCTCCCCCAGTATTTCTTGTCCTTGATCTGCCTGCTTTTCTTTAAGCTGGATCCAGAGCCCTGCCCCCCTGCTGAGTCTTTAGCCCAGAGGAGGGGAGGCCTTGGCCAGCTGCAGGCTTCACTGGAGCCCTGTGCACATAGGTGGAGGGGTTGGGGGGGGGGGGGGGGGGGGGGGTGTGGTGGATGGATGGAACCAGAGACACAGAGAGAGAAAGAAGCTGATGCAGCGTAAGTGCAGCAGAGGATATTGCACTCAAAGACACAACACGGGGACCCTGAGAGATTGAGTTTCAAAGTGTGAAAAAGAGTGGAGGATTTCCCGGCCGATCCACTTCCGCAGTGCAGACCATCCAAAAACAGTCAGCAGTGGTCAAGCCAGGATATGACTCATAAATTTACACAGTAGCACATTATTTGACAGGTCGTCTAGATCCCAATATACTGTGTTATGGTATCACTTACTCTTAAGACATGCTTAACAAAGGGTTTATATTATAAAATTAAAATAAGTTATTAATAAATAATGTATTAATACATTACAGATCAGTAATATGCCATTAATAAGAAAACATTTTGTTTGCCACATTGCTAAAAAACAAGATGAAGATTTAATGATTAATTGTAATATTATCTTATACATTCATCATTTAATAATTTGGTTACAAAACAGTAAAAAAAAAAATTAAAACAATTTCCAAGAACCCAAGGTGACATTTTCGTATCATATCTTTTAAAACAAAGAAGAAGAAGAATCCAAAACCCAAAATATTTCATTTAAAGTGATATAAAACAGAGAAAAGCATTTAGTCCTCATATTTGAGACCCTGGTACCAGCAAACGTTTGGTGTTTTCCCTTGACAAATAGTGGAAAGGATTTAGATATCAAAAGTGTTATTGGACAACTTTTTGTTGATTGACTAATAGATTACATCACTCCACTAAAATGGATGATAACAAAAGAATAAATTTCAGACATGTCATGTCGATTTGTTTTTTAATATTTAAAAAAAACAAACAAATATTACAGTCAGAGGCTGACAACACTATGTGCACATGCAGCTACCTGACATGGGGTCTTGAGCCTTTGGTTGAGAAACTGTATTAATCCATGCAGAGGCGGAAGTACCATGCAAAGACAAACGTGTGTGTGTGTGTGTGTGTGTGTGTGTTTGTGTATCATTTCCTTACATTTACAAAGTTCTTTAAAAAAACACAAAATATCTTTTATTAGTAGTAGTCTTTCAGTTTTAGTCTTTAAAGTCACCATTGAATGTGAAGGCTCTCTTGCACCATCTCTTGCTCTTTGTATTTTGAATTGATTGAATTGTAATCATTTTATTATAATTATTATTGCACTCTGTCTAAACTCTTACATGCCTAATTACTAAACCAAATTCAGTTTATTGCAACTATAGACTTCAGATTCCACTTCACATTAACATGTACAGCTGGCCTGTTAGTTTGTCTCTGGGTCCAGAGGAGGTGTGACGTGGTCAGTTGAGGACACTATCCCTCTGCCATCAACAGAGGGCGCTAGGACTCAATATGTGGATCCACCTAAATTGAGCTAGAAAACATGTTTTCACTAGATTAATATTTGATGTGAAAATCTCTATCAAAAAAATCCTAAACCAATGGGTTAAATCTGATAGCATAAAATAAATTCAAAAATTTGGACATGTGGATTTCCACTTATATGACATCTAGACATCTACCAGGATTCACTTAAGGTGGATCAATCATTTGTTGGTTTAAGGGGGGGATCCAGTTGCTCAGATGCAGCAAAATCACATTTTCAAAAAAAAAAGCAAGATCACAGACATCCACTCTCTGGTGCCAACACTCAGCAAACCAGCAGCATTACCATACGGCGCAGCTCCAACATGTGTAACCAAACAGTCAAATCCCAGAGACGGTGTTTTATGATCTGTTTGATAACTTGTGTGAAACAGCATTCCCTGTTCATTTATAAATCCTTGGTAATCCCCGAGAGGTAGTGACAGCTGATTTAGAGATGCTCTGGGCTCTGTTGGTGAAGATAAACTGATGTACTTTCTAGCAACGAGGTCTGCCGAAGGCCCGGAGAGCCTAAATCACTCTTTAAGGAGACAGGGAGCCTTGGCGTCACCGAGGGTCATGGGTGTTTCAGGTCCACAGGCCAGCCCATACCACATGAGCTTCATACACTCTGTCCACACTACAGTGTCTGCAGCGGGTGGACAGAGAGTTTCTCCAAAACGTTTCCTGCAGGAAAGAAAGGGAGATAATTCATACATCTAATGGGAGCCATAAATCCCTGTATTAACTTCACCACACCACATAGAAGGACCCGGCCCAGGGAAATAAGAGACAGATGAGGGAAAGGAAGAAAAGCAACATTAATTAAAAGGTAGAGGAAGAGAGAAAGGGGTTGGGTGGTGTGTGTGGTCAAGAGAAGACAACAAAACGAGGAGGAAAGATCTGGGTTCATATGGAGACGTAATCCAGACAATCAGGAGGGGGGTGGGGGGCACCACAAAGGGAGACAGGGTAGAGGGGACTAAGGGGTGATGGTGGGCCGCGGTGAAGGGGTGAGACAGGAGGCAAGAGGTGCCTGGTGGCAGGGCCTGGGCCTGGGTGGTGCGGCGCTAACAGGCCCCCGGGGACCCAGCGCTGCAGGACCATATGGGGAGCAGTGAAAGGGAGAGGAGCAGCGGGAGCCCCGGGCTGACAAGCCACCGCTGCCCCTGCTTCAGCTGTTCCCCTGGAGCCCCGGGGACCTGGGGATTAGAGGCATACAACAAAGACAACACATACAGGACAACACACACACACACACACACACACACACACACACACACACACACACACACATATAGGAGTCCATCCACTTTTAGTACAACAAAGACAGGTACACACTGGCACACACACAGTCATATAAACTTATTCAGACACAATGGATGCCAAAATAAAGCAGAAAGCCTGGAGTCCATCTACTTATGGTCTGCACCAAAGACAACACAAAACAACACACACACACACACACACACACACACACACACACACACACACACACACGCACACAGTGGACACAGTGCCAGTAGAAAGTGGCAAGGCCAAATTCAATCCACTTACAGTCTAAATGATGGGTGCCATACAAAGTCTACACAATACACACAACCCGCAGGTACAGCCAGGCTCACATGCGCGCGCACACACACACACACACACACAACGTAAGCTCATATTGGATACAGCAGCAAGCCACTTCTGGTATGAGGAAAGGATGCTGCATACTCTGCACACATACATACATGTGCACACACAATCACTTAAAGGATTATTTGAGTTACCATTTCCATCACTGATAGTAACATTGTATACACCAAGTTAATTGCTGAGATCTGGAAATGTGGTGACATTGCAAAAAAAAGTCATGGGGACACAAGCCATCAGACGATCAATGGAAAGGTCAAGCTGAAAGTTGGTCTTTAAATTGTGACGGATGTGCTTTACAAACAGTTTCAGTTATCATTTTACAGATCGCTTTTGTTTTCCCTTCCCTTCACCTGGCTTGGTAAAACTCTTACCTGTACCGTCAGGCTCTGTGCAGCCATGTTACTGCATTCTCAGATTTTGGCAATTAATTTGGTATAATATAATATAATATAATAAATATAATATAATAATAATAATTTTGGATACCCACAGATGCGTATTCCACAAACAAATACTGAGCAGTTTAAACACATGTATAACAGTTTTTTTTTAAATATTAATATGAAATATATAGATTTTTAACTTCATCTTCACAGATCTGATCATCTTTCCAGAAGCTTCCTGTGTTTGAAATGTTCCATTCTTCTGTATCTATTTACAGATTGTTAAATATGTATGCACAGATCTCCTGATACTTTTGCATGTGAAGTTTTGAGACTTTTTTAAAGCTCTCAAGCGCCACACAGATCTATAAATGCAAGCTACATTTAAGTACTGGTGGAAAACCAGTATCTGGGCTTTTGCTGAATATGTGTGTAATTTCAAAGTGGGAAAGACGTTTTTCTAAATAGACAAATTAAATATATAGTTTAAAAAGTTATTGCTAGGTGGTGGACTTCTTCTGCTGGGAAAACAGCCAGCCCACTGAATTTGAGCAGGGGTTAGAGTGGGGTTAGCCCTGGGGTTCCAGGGGCCAAACCGGTGTTTTGAGCACCCCAATTTGTGCACATAGCATTGTACACATTCGTGAATCTTATTTGTAGATCATGCATTACACATTTGTGACCAATTTAAATCTAATTTCACTCCATGCTACACAGATAAGGATTTGATCATTTCATGTAGGAACTGTTCTGATGTCTCTGAGTAGCTGTCAAATATATGTCAAATTAAGCAATTTTGAGTATTAATATCTCAAAATCTTGATCTTTTATCTCCTATAAAGCAATAACTTATCTTATGTACATAACAGTCCAGAAACGTCATAGGCTAAACACTCAATATACAACAGACACAGTGGCATTAGAGGCTTGCAATCCCAGCATCCATTGACTTTTGCCTAAGTACAGTATATAACTTCCTATGGTATAAAAGAAAAACATGGAAAAGACAACTTTTAAGCCACCTGCTCTGGCAAGCTGACAAGTCCCTGTCAAGCCCACAACCAAACTTTCAACTTAATGTACTCTTCCCGAAAACTCTACCTTGTGATCAAGCTGGTGAAAACTACCTGCCTCGATCAAATAAGGGAGTGGGGTAGTGTGTGTGTGCGTTTGTGTGTGTGTGTGTGTGTGGGACAAAATCGGAAGCTTCACAATGCTGCTAAATCTACCCCATGGCAGCGAGTACCTGCTGCCTGCTATCTCCGTCCCTCCTGTAGCCCGAGGCCATGAAAGCAGCCTTGGCTAACATTAGGTTGCATTTCCTAGGGCTCAGTGAAACAGAGTACCACCTGTCCTCCTCTAATAACACAAAAAGTAGCTTTTCCCTCCTCTCCGTCTTCCATCTTCAGAAAGACAATGAGCCACTGCCTCTTTTGCAGTGTGCATTGAGGTCGGGCTGATGGGCAAACCATCCTTCAGGCTCAGGAGGAGGAAGAGGGGAGGGGGGAAAGTCAGTGGTAGCACCTGCAGTGTCACAGCCTGGCCTGCCTGTCAACCGACCAACCAACCAGCCTCCAATCCATCCCAGTCATTGTATTGCTTGTCTGCCATTGAGTCTTGAGTCTTCTCCCAATTCCCCCAGTTCAACTCGGGATGACAAACAGCTAATTAATTTCCCTGACGCCAGGAAAAGCAAGACTCAAGCTGGGGAGGAAGACTGCCTTTAGCAAAAAAGAAGTGGAAGTGGAGAGATTAATTCATGAAGCTCGTTTTTTTTCTCCTGGTAGCATTTGCATGAGGAGCTCTGGCTGTGGACTTAAGTATGTGCTGTCCTCTCCTCTCTCTCTTCCTCTTTACACACACACACACACACACACACACCTCTAATTCACATTCAACCTCCTCCTTGTCTGCATTTTCCTCAACTTTAGCCTTTGGCTCTCTCCCTATACAGTGACCTCATACATCAATATGAACCAAAATGCATACATTAGACTCATTAAAAGTCATGTTAAATCCACTATATTCACAAGAATTAAGAGGCAAAACAATCCGAGGACAAGGAATGTGGCTTTAGCCTTTATTAGCCACAGTATGAACTCCACTTTACCTGTTGAGCTGTAGGGAGAATAATATGTAGATTTAATAAAACAACAATTTCACCCCTAGAAGCCGGCAGATAAAGTTGTCAAACAAAAGCAGTGTTTATATGCATTTTTAAAATCTGGTCTTTTATCATCTGATAGAGATAAACATCTCAAACCTTTCCTGTTTTTCTTAAAATGAGAGAAGTAACTGATTCAGTGAGGCGATTGATCTCATTATGCCAATGCTGACTAGATGGTCATTACATCACAGCCCTGTTTGCTCCACTGCTTTATCCGTATGAAGATGTATTGAATTCAATTCCTCTGCTCAGCAGATATAGAGAAGATGTCTCCATTTCCAGTCTGTCACATGAAACAGGCCATTATTAGTTTTACACTCAAAATGATGTACGGAAAGGTTACTTTAGTGAAACGATTGCCCCTTTATATTTAACAAGTACATATATCATAAAGCAATCGGAGGGCAATAATCGTTCATCATTATTGAGACAACGACACTGCTTTGGGGACCTGGCAGGAGAATGGAAAACAGATTTCCTTCAGGCTGGGGCGGAGGTGTTGGAGGCTCTGTTCATGCTGCATCAGAAAGAGGATAAAATCTGATTTTTACTCACATGTCGTACAGATTTAATGTTTTCTAATCAGCGTGAACTGCAAAATGCCTCAGCAATCTGAACACTTGAATTGGAATTTCCCTGTATTCCTATGACAAAGTAGGTCTGATGCTTTTGTCATTCATCTGAAACAACTGTCTATCTCTGTTTTAACATTCAGCCAGGGCCATAGCTGCCACTGCAGTTGTTTCTAGCAACCTGGGGGGAGTTTATGTTCTAAAATTCTATATTTTATAGGCTGATTCCAGTCTAAAAATGTTTTAAAATGTAACTACTTTTACACAAACAATTTAAATATTTAATCAAACAGACGTCAACAGAATAAATAAAATGTTCTTTTTACAGATTTTTTTTTTCACCTTGGTTTTGTACAAATTGAACAATTGCAATATAACATGAGATTTGTAGAGGTGCTGGTTGATTTTTTTTTTTACTGTTGGACTAGTTTTTTAGCTCCTTAACAATACCTTAGCCATATTTTATTTGCCAAAATCATGATCTTCCCCTAACCTTAAGGTTTTGTGTTTGTGAGAATGGAGCGAGTGTGTCCCAGCATTTGTGTGTATGCATGTGTGTGTGTCACAGTCCCTGAGTGTAAGGTGAGAGGGTTGTTGTGCTCTGTGTTTTATTACGCTCCCGTCTGCATCTGAGCCAGACTTTTAATTGCGGTAGTGGCAGTGGGAGGGGCTGCTGGGGTGGCTCGTCATCCTGCTGCTGCGAGCTGGGAGGCTGGGAGTCAGGGCAGGTCCTGATCCCCTCCCCGGGGCCCTGGGGCCCAGCAAACTGTCACCTCTTCCTCCTGACGCTGCACACCTGAGGCTCCCGGCGCTGCTGCCATGCACCCCCCACCCCCCACCTACACTACACCCTCCCCCTCACCTCCTCTCCAGCCTTGCACCCGACAGCCTTGCTGACATTATACAGCTCACAACGTCTGTCCATACACGTCTGGTGATCAATAGACTTGACTCGGAGCACATCGACGCTGGCATCGGCCTCATTGATCACATCCAGCCTCCATGGTTGGGTTTTCAAAGATAATTGGGCCCAGGAACCTGCCTCCTTATGAGTGACAGTGGGCAGAAATGATAATCAACTGGACCCAGTCCAAGTACAATTCCAGTAGGACTGGCTGGACTCAAGGTAGACAGCAGGGTTTACTATTTTTCCGATCTTTTAAGCTGTAGCCTCCAACAGCCATTCAGGCATCATAAATACTGTATGTATGGCTATTGATATAACACACCGTCTGACACTATGTGGAAGGACCACAATCAAAAATGGGAGTTTTATGATAAATTCCAATCAATCTGTGACTATAAATAACAACTTAATAATTTCTCTGAGAACCAAGGCATTGATGTAATACTTACTGAAGGGGAGAAGTGCTACAATAACCAGATACCAAAAATATCCTCCCCCTGGACACTTGGTCCCCTCTTAAATTGAGTGTCTGAGAGATGATGTAAGGCTTTAATAAAAGGCCAGGCTGCTGATATTGATATTCATTATTACATGGCCTACGCTAACCCCATTATGTTCCCATTAGGGTTAATAACATATACAGCTAGCTCATTTGTTTCATTTAGCCATTCTGCATATACAAAATTAAATGACACTGGATGGTGACAAAAGGAGACAGAGTGGTTTCACTTGATTTGTGCACATTTTCAACACGTGACACCGTTTCAAAGGTTTTAAGAGAAAGAAGAGTCATCTGAATATCAAAAGAGATCTATGGAGGATAATGAGAGTACTAAATCAATATTTCATATGCGAGATTTATAGTGTATTGTGTGTCAAGCAGTTCTTTTTTCTCCTGACACAAATTCTTAGCTGCTTTCCAGCAGGTAGCCACAACACAGGTTCAGCAGCACTAGAATAGCTTTGTGAGGTAGTGATGTAGCTGGTGAATTGGGTGAACGACGGCGAGCCCAGGGCATAGGCCTACATATTCAGAGAGAAGAGGGCTCAACCTGCTTTTGGAGGATGAAGGCTGCTAAAAATAAGCCAGAAAAGCTGAAATCACAGACTGAGAGAGAGAAAGAGAAAGAGAAAGAGGAGGAGCTGCCATCAGCAGGCTGGGCTGGGTTTGCCCCTCGCTGATTTAAGCCAGAAAGCTCCCACATCTCGACTGTGGCCCCCTCTGCCCCTGCTGCCCCATCTCTGAGCCCAAACCCCCTGTGAGATGCTGTGCCCCTGTGCTCAGGCTGTCAGGCCAGCACACCAGCTCGCTACCGAGAGGCATTATGCTAATGGAGGGGCCTCCTTCCCTCTCTCCCTCTCTCCCTCTCTCCGCGGCCCTTCACTGCTCAGTGGATCGGCTTGCCTTAGGGCCCTGCTGCTTGTTTTGACAGAGCATCCCCTGATAGTTGGGATTAGTCCAGCTTGTTTGGCTAAACTAGGAGAGGGGGATCTTAGGCTACTTTGAGTTTTTGGAGCTCCGCTGGAGCCAGATGCCTCCTGCTTTTATCCCCACCAGGAGAGGGCCTGCACCCCCCAAGGCCTGCCTACAGCCATGGGCAGCCATAACCATCCAGGCAGTGTCAGGACCCATACTGCACACTCACACACACACACACACACACACACACACACACACACACGCACACACACTGCTCATACCATATCCAGAAGACAAAGTATTCACAGTACATAAATAGTCATGCAAAAACCTGAGAAAAGAAGGCAGATGCAACCCACAACCATCATAAGCCTCCTGCAGTGCAACCTGGAGATACAGCAAGAGTTGTACCATGTTCCAAGTCAGAAACCTAAAAATCCATAACAAACCGTTTGACAAACAATAAAAATAGCTAAAGCATTATAGTGATTGTTTGATTCTATCATTCTGGTTGCAGTATTCCTGGCAGGATAGAGGATAAAACACCAGGGTCCCGGTGCTTCCCAGGGAAACCTTACATGAGGAAGTGCTGTTTTACGGCTACATTCCTGCTCTACATTAATGGAGGCGTCGGGCTCCTATCCCTTTGAGAGAGGCTTGAACCTCTCTATTAAAGTGGCTGACCTGTGGTCGGCGGTTCAAACAGCCGGTATGCACATTAACGTCACATTCCCAGCGTTAGCGTCTGAAGAAGGAGGAAAAGAGAATAAATAAAAGGAGGTGGAGTGATCTCCCTTTCAGCAGCCGTCCCCAACAGGAGGCCCACACTATATTTTATTCACTAATGTCAGGTGGGTTCAGGCACACTCAGGGTCATGCTCAGACTGGCCTGCTCCACTGTTTTCATCAAGGTCAGCTAGATGAAAAATAGAGCTATCCCCCTGTTAGATCGACTGCAAAACACTGCTGCTGAGGCAAAATGCACAGAGAGGAAGATTTAAGAGGAGGAGAGTAGAAGAAAGGAAGGGAAAGAAAGGGAATGAGAAGGAGAGAAACGGAGAGGACAGTGAAATAAGGGAAAAGTAAGGTCAATGAAGAAAAGGAAGGGAAAGGAGAGGAAAGTGAAGGACAAAAGGAGACAACCAGTTTTAAAAGGAGAGGAAAAGAAGGGATGGCATAAATGTAAGGGACAGGAATGAACATATTACGGTGAAAGAAGAAATCAGGAATAGCAAGCAAGGAAATAGAAGTTAAGGGCAAATTTGAGCTGAATTGGAGTGGGGAAAAAAGATGATGATTTTTCAGAAATGAAAAAAGTGGAAGAAGAAAAAGGAAGAGACAAAACACAAGAGATGTTAGGAGAGGAAGAATGAAGACGGGACAATCGATGAGAAAAAAAGAGAAGAGCAGAGAAAAGATGAGGTGATGGAGGAGAGGAAAGAGGAAGAAGAAAGTGAGAGAAAAAAAGGAGAGGAGAGGAGGGTCTCAGGAGGGCCGGGTCACGGAGGCCCAGGGGTGATGTCAGCCTATTAAACTGATTTCACAGGTTCCTTTAACGAAGCCTCTGGCATGTTAAAGGGCAGGAAGCATCCTATTTCAGCCTTTTCTTCCCCTCCCCTTTAAAGCAGAGCGAGTGCGGGACTTATCGA
This sequence comes from Micropterus salmoides, assembly GCF_014851395.1. Taxonomy (NCBI): domain Eukaryota; kingdom Metazoa; phylum Chordata; class Actinopteri; order Centrarchiformes; family Centrarchidae; genus Micropterus; species Micropterus salmoides. Next base: position 3,676,005 of record NW_024044459.1, read on the forward strand.
CAGCTCCTGACAAACAGGCGTGAAGGAGGGCAGCTGCTGGGGCACTCCTCTCAGGACCCAAAACACAAGGTATTCAGCGGCAGACCTGCTGATCTTCAAACCCCAGCCGAAGTCCATCTCCTCGCTCCGTGCTGCCCCGACAGAAACCTGATCCTGACTGTTGAGCAACAAGGTCTGACGGATGAAGGGTTATTACAGGCTGACACTGCTGTTGATATTATTGAAGGGAGTATGGTGGGAGGAGAGTTTGCACTTTATTGTTTTCAAGAACAAAAGTCTTAAATTCATACTCTTGTTCATTAAATGACACTACTGGAAGATGTAGACAATGGTCTCCCTGCTCTGCAGCGCAGTTCAGTTTTATTTCCCAGCACTCTCAAGACTACAGTTTTAGCCACAACACACAACATGTAAAATAATGCTCCAGTAATATTAAAACAAGCTCACAACAGTTTATGACAAATATTATGACAGTAGCCATGTGGAAATTGGATTGTGGAACTACACAAACAGCATAACAGCAAACTATAATTTCTGAAATCGTCAGATTGCGTCGCCAATTAATTGGACATGGTGACACGTCCAATTAATATATATATATATACATAATGCACACTGTAGACTAGCTGGTTCGGCAGCAGGAACACTTAGTTAAGGTTAGTGAATGATCCTGTTCACAGCATTTAAAGGTGTTAACTGCAGGTCTGGGATGGGACGTGAACTCTGGTCTGCATTAAAGTCCAACATAATCCACTGACTGTGTTGAGACCTGGCGGACATGTTCAATAAAAATGTTACTTCATTACATACATTTTTAAAAAGCATTTTTTCCTCTACAACATATTTGCTATTTTAAATATTTTGTAAACTCACATCATTTTGAGAAGACAGGGTTGTAATGGTCTCCAAATGGAGTAATTCAGATGTGTGTGTGTGTGTGTGAGTGAGTGTGTGTGTCCCCATGCTCCCAAACATACACAATCTGCTGAATCGTCCTGTCTGTTATCTGCAGCTGGCACTGTTGCCTTGCTATCAGTCCCTGCAGCATATGCTACCAGGTGTTCTCTCCCTCCAAATGCAATCTTTCATCAAGGTAACCCAACTGCAGACAAATTAATTAGGAGAATATCAAGTCAACAGAGCCAGGCCCAGAAGTTGAAGGTGGCATATCAAAGCGAAAAGCCATATTTCCTGGCTTCTGTCCCTTTCTTTACTGGTCTCCCTATGAAATCTCTTTTCCCCTCCCTCCCCCAAAGCCCTGGGCAGAAGATTTTATGAACCTGTAATGTTAAAAACAGTGGAAACCTATCTACTTTCTTCATGTCAAAGTATTGTATCTGTCAACAGTACCTACACAGTAAGAATGCAGTGACACCAAAAATTGGTTTATGACTTGGAATATAGCAAATAAAATTGGTCTATTTGCTTCACTGCTTGAAATACAATCACACTAAATCAGTCAAGTCAAGGCAGAACTGTTTAATTTGAAATAAGATACATGATTTTAAAGAGTTTACCAACAATTTGATATAATATGTACTGTATTTATTGTATATGTTCCCTGCACCTGATTAAAATTGATGCCAATTTAACATGTCAGTCTCTGTCTGAGTATGACCATGGTGTACTTTAAAAGTCACAAAGAGCTGCCTGCAGTTGGAAACAAGTTTGATGAGATCAGTGATTGTGAATCAAAACAGCAAAGTTGTCAGCTGTAAAACAAAAATAATGAGTTGAAAGACCCTTAAACACTAGAGATCTGAGAGGAACTGGAGAGCTGGTTACAACATGTCACCCCTGTGGCCTGTCATATTAAACAGTCATTTGAACCTTTGTTAATATAAAAATATAGATTATTGCAGCTTTAATGTTGAATGATCTTAAAGTTCTTAGTTGTTAACTCAGATTATGTATACTGTACCTCTCCATGTGCTCCATATGTTTACTAGTGGTTTCCTTAGAGGTCAAATATGTCAATGTTCTGGGTTCACCTTAACACTGGTGTGTGGAGCTAGATTACTTATTAGTTAGGGTTCATTGTGTGTCAAGGAAGGTAAGTGCACCAATATGTGTTGTTTTTATGTAACAGCCCATACTTATTGAAGGCTTTTTGCTCTTGACCGTCCACTTGGAATTGGATTGTTTATGCCACATCCTATCTATGAATGAAGGCACATGTTTTCCTGTTTGAAATAACTTGTTCCTCCTCCAAAGGTACCAGTGGTTATAGAAGACACCAGAAACACTGCATTTTTTCCTACAAATTGTACATGTTCAAACATGTTTATCATGTAGTATTGGACAGACACAGGCTAATAAACACTAGCTTACATTCTGTGCTGAGCTTTCACTACAAATCTTTAGTGAAATGCCTACTCCTAATAGAAAACACTACAGATATTAGAGCATATTCATGCGCACATGCTTTGTTCAGAATATTCATATCAACAAGCACGTCATACCCCTCTATCCCCTATAGTTCTCTACAAGTTTCTATACCATGAACTGTCCAATAAACTTGAAATTGGCCAAAAAACACTGCAATGTCAGACTGAAACTGATAAGTAATTAAAGTGCCACTCAGCTTCATATCGTCTAGCATCTTCTCACATGTAAATGGTCAGACACAGCAGTGCAAGCATTCGTTGATTTATTTCCCATTTATGTTTTGCAAGGCAAATAAATCATCATATGGATTTGAGGAGTCATTGGCAATCTGCTCGTCACCATTGACACACACAAACACACACACACACACACCTCAGGAGGACTGGCTCTATGCACTGTTCAGCTCTTAGCTAAATGGATCTCAGCGCCATTCCACAGACACCAGTGACCTTCAGTCATTTAGCAGGCAGTATGATAGGAACATGATATCAACACCTGAACAAAGCGCAGCGTAAAGCACCACATCAAGCTGCTGTTTATTCATAGCACAGTTGGTTGGGTCTGTCATCTAGAGGTCAGTCATTTGAATACTCCCCCATTACGGGCTACCGCCGTCCCTTTGCCTTCCAGTTAAAACAGCCCCACATCAGCCACTTCAAAAGAGCCCGGCTTCAAACATTGCGTTTCCAATATGACAAACGTACTTCACAGCAACAGCTCTGACAAAATATGCAGCAGCTGCCTAACGTAAAGGATGAAACGTGTAAAAATCAAGACTGCTCTGCGCTTGTGTCAAAGAGGAGACACAGAGAGGCAGAGAACAAGAGAGTGAGAGAACAGGAAAGGAAGGCAGAAAGATAAGGACGAAACACACAGAAAAGACAGAATACGGAAGAGAAAAGCCCAATTACTGGCGCAGGGAAAGGCGGGGAAAAGTAGAGATTTTTGCTCGTTAGACTATCGCTTTGGATCAAACGCTTTATTTACATATCGGATTAAACTGCTCCCGCAAACGGTGAGATCTGAGCTGTGAAGGCACGGCTAACGAGAGGAAGCCATCTTCCTGCTCACATTTGGCGAGGTGAATAACACTGGCAAAACAACTCATCTATACTTATTAGGAAGAGCAGCGTACAAAGACCCGTTGAAGGCAGAACTCGTAGCAGAAGAGCTAGTTAGTGCAACATATACCGTACAAGTGAGCCAACAAACACCAAGCACACATCACAATTTCAGAAAATTGGAAGACAGATGAGTGGACTGAAACCTCCACATTTTGTGACTCCTCACCGAGCCAGCCAATTAGAGGTCCTGGCAGGTCAAAGTGCATTATGGGAGGTGGTAGGAGTTTAGTTGCAGCACAAATACACTGTCAGAAACGACTCCCCCTTCTTTCATCCTGCCTTTCTTCTGCGGCCTTTATTCTACCCTTCTGTAGAGGGGATCCAAACCGGCCATCATTATTCCCTCTCAGATGCCAGTCTCTCCTCTTCCCCCGCCCCAAACACCACTACCACCACCAAGCCTCCCTGACCCCCACCTACCCACCACCCCCTGCACAGACAGCTACATAAGCTACAAGAGGCAGAGGCTGCAGCATAGTCTCTTTACTGTGTAGAATAAAGACTTCTGAGGGTGAAAACTCCTTTAACACAGAGCCACAGCTTCTTTCTGCCATCCAGTGAGTGAGAAAGAAAGTAAAGGACAAAAACGCTAGTGACAAACAGCAATGACTGATTACTGGAGTTTGTGTGTGTGTGTGTATATGTGTGCGTGCGCGCACGTGTGTGTGTATTAGTTAACCAAGCTAACAGTTGCAAGTCCGCCTCCAAAAGGAAAAATGTGTGGCAAAAGCAAATTCAGCGTCTATTGGAATAACAATGGAAGTGATTGGAGCTAACAATCCGAATCACTAGGCACAGGGATTTGAAACATATGTCATGTTGTTGCGCATCAGTGATAAAAACTAATAACAGTATTCCCTGACTACACTGTATGAGTGAGGGAGTCAGACACAAAGCCCTAGCAGAGCGCAGCCCCCCCCCCTTCCCAGCGGCGCCCCCCATCCCGCAATGTCAGATACATCAGCAATGCTAATGCCCAGGCAGCATCCTGCGCCGCTCGCCCTTAACCACTGAAAAGACAACCATTTAGGCTTTAAAAGACACACATAAACAATAAAGAAAAGAGGAGATGAAAAGAGAGGGGGAAAAAAGAAAGAAAACGCAAGAGAGGGAAAGAAAGAAATGAAGGGAGGCAGGGTGGGCAGGGGGGAGGACACAAGAGGAAGTCAATTTCGTATTCTGAACCTGGCCAATGTAGTCCTCAGGGATGTGCCTCCGCACCTCAGGATCTGTAAATAATTGACAGATAATATTAATTGGCTTTGGATTAGTGAGCAAGCTCAGTATCACACATTAATATTTGATCAGAGGATGATAGGGACCCTGGCAGGGGATCCGAAGGGGCAGCTGAGGCTGTTTTGTTGATTAGGCCAGAGACGGGAGGAGACAGAGGCAAGAGGTAGCAGCAGCAGCAGCAGCAGCAGCAGCAGCAGCAAGAGCAACAGCAACAACAGCAGCTCCAGACACACACACACACACACGCACAGATGGAAACACACAACTGTGGTTTGATGCTCCTGTTAGCTCCAGGCTGCTAAATCTCCTACTGCCAGCAAACTGCCTGCTCCTTGTTTCGCCACAAAGAATATGGAAGGAAAAAAACAGAGGAGGACTTCCGGAGCTGCTTTGATTGCTTTTTTTTTATGAGGATGTGTCAGTGTGGTCTGGTAGTCAGCTAAGAGTATAATAGTGGTTTACCTGCAGTACATACTATTTGTGAGAATATTTTTAATTTATCGGGATGCTTTGTCTATTTATTATATTGTGTAATTTGCTCATAAATCAAGTCAAGTTATTAAACACTAACATGAGGATTTGGGAACCAAAATTATATAAAGAATGCCTGATTTGACCCTCTTTCACATGTATCTGTCAATTGTCAAAATTTTTATCAAAATGACTTTCAGTCTGGAAAGGAAATTTCACATCAAAAAAAATCATGCTTTCTTGAAATTTCACTAAAGCCTATATGGGAGACAACATGGTACCCTGAAGCTATGAGACAACTCAGTTCACAGCATGATGTGCAGAACCACACCTTGTTTGATTAAAAAATAAAAAATAAAAAATGAGGAGTAAACTTTAAGGTGCACAGTGTTTCCTGCAGTAGCAGCAGAGGCAGCAGCAGTGATACTCAATGTGGGAAAAAAACAAACAAGAGATTTACGCAGCTAAACAAGCTGGCAGACATACACGCACAATTAAACTCATGGAGGCTAATTAAAGTGTTACTGGAAGCACGCAGCTAGAGTGTGACAACATAATGAAAGATTGAAGAGGGGAGGAGAGACACGGGACCCCCCCTAACTGCACCCCCTTCCTTTCTCTCTGAAAACAATGCCACCTCTCCCTTTCTCCACTTGCCTCTCTCTCTCATCTACCATATGCTGCCATTTGTTTAGTCAAATCTTCTTTAAGCAGTGCAGATATGGCTCTGAGGCAGTGCTTTGCTACAACTTGGATCATTCTCCATAGACATATCGGCAGCTCATATCCCTCATGGCCGTGTCACTCGGCCAGCTAGAAGAGTCCCCCGGGAGCAGCTTTTTATTGCTTTTCCACATCATTTGTCTGGCGATTACAGCTAGCCTCCACTGAACCAGGGGAATAATCACAATATTTCAATATAAAGATAGCAGGGGAGAGAAAGACGGGCTAGTTTGGCTTGGAGATTGTTTCTACACCATGCTGTGAAGAGGGTAACGGCAGGATGAGTTATAGATCATCTCCTGACACCACTGACACATTAGCAGTGGTCAAAACTTCAGTGCCTGTCACTGTACATACTCAAAGTGGGCTGATTTGCCTGCCTGTGGGACAGGTTTCTTGATGAGAAAGAGAGAAAAGACACACAGGAAAATAAAACTAATCTACAATTAAACTTTATTTTATTTTCACAGGCAATCATTTTTAAAAATAAAATTTTACATCATACATCAATACAATTTTAAATCTTACAAACCTGGGAATTTCAACACTTTCCTTTTGACCAATGTTGCCTATGATCTGTCTCATCATCATCATCATCATCATCATCATCATCATCATCAGTATTATCCTTTGGATATTGTGTCATCAGCTGCAAGATAATTCAATCTCATAATATTTGGCCAAATCCTGTGCTTTTGTGTTTGTGTTTTTATTTAGATCAAACCTCATAACCTCAGAGCTGGGCTGTGAGGCATATTAGTCTACATAGTTTGGAATTGTAAGTCAGGTGACACACCTTGACCAAACCATTTTCCCAAACACAAATTGAAAAAAATGTCTAAGCCTCACAAACACCAGATACATGTGAGGTCAATTTAGTCCAGTGATAATTTAGTTATTATTAGTAAATAAATTTTGTGTCATTCATGTGTGCAGGGAGCCAGCTCACTTATCCAGAGTAAGGAGAGTGTTGACTCTACTGGCAAAAACAGGCAAAGCCTGACAACCTTTGAGCAGCTATGATCGGAATGAATGGGGTTCCATCTTGGAAAACAACATCCAGTTACCTTGCTACATCCATTATACTAATTTTAAAATCTGCAGCTGCAATGTGCATTAGTTGTCTGATCAGATGAATCGGGGAAAAAAATACAAAAAACCACACACCTGGGCTTCAGCAGTTCTGGAGAGGATTCCTATCCCCTTTTGGAAGCAGCCTTATGTGGATCAAGAATAATGAAAGGGGCTGTGAAACTGCCATAAACTACATGTAATCTACCAGAAAATTGAGTTTTATTCTGTCCCTTCTCTTAAAAAGTCAACAAAAACACATGACTTGTAATGGTCAAATTTAACCTAACTGGAATGGATTGGGGACAACTTGCAATGCATATAAAAAGACTGTATTTTTCAGAGCTATGTTCTTAAATTTGTGTTTTATTATTGCATCACTAATAGTTGAAACATGGTGTCAATGTTACAACTTAATCCCTCTTGAATCTAATCACTTTACTGCTCCAGCATATCATGAATACCACTAGCCCTAACCCTGGAAACTTTTGTCTTTTAGTATTTCTTTTTGCTGTATAAAACGACACACACTGCAAGGCATTTAATAATAATGTTCACCAAATCTGTGTGTGATCTTTATCTATACGACTATCTATACGATTATTTTCATGAGATGGATATGAGGTTTTGACTCAGAGCAAGGCAAAAATATTTGCATTGGGTTGTTGAGCACAGTGCTCAAAGTGGGCCGGTGCCAGCACTTCTACATTTCACTCTTTGGTGTACCATGACTTCTTCCTGCACACCGGCACTTCTGCCCTCCCCATATCAGGTTCTCTGGATGATTCATTATGGCCTTAAATGAACTGTTGAAATGGAGTTATCGTCATCACGCCGGTCTGATATATGTACAATAGACTTTATAAGTTAGAAATCAATGTGTTGAAACAGAGTTGTAAGAGTTTTATAAAGTTCTAAGGAAGTGCTAAATATCTAGCAGGATCTCTGCCATTGTCATGCTGTTTCAGTGTTATTAATGCTGTAGGTGAAACCACCATGAGACGCACCTTTTGAACAGGCACTGCACTGCAAAAAAAAAAAGCACAGGGAGGCGTCTGGTCGGCCCCTGTTAACAGGCACTGCACTAGTTATTTTAAAACAAGGCAATGATTATTTGACTCTCACTCAAGGTTTAGTTACAACTATGGACTAATGAAAGATGGAAAACAATGGACTGACTATTGATTAAATTAAATTTTAAATGTTTATTCACTGAGAATACTGTTCAAAATAGACTGGCTCTGGTATCTAGTAAGTAACACAGCAACGACACCACAGCTAACGAGATTTAGTCTGCTAAAATCAAAAAATTACTGGCTCCCAGCACAACACAGACTCCAACACAAACTCCGTGGAAGGATAAAAACCAACAACAAAGTTTTATGTGCTTTCATGCCAAATGAGAATCAGATCAACTTTGGGTGAAAACACCAGTCAACATCAGAAAGACTTGAGTCATGTAGAGACCTCGGCTTTGTTTTGGAACAAACAAAACCGACACAACGAGTTGGCTTTTATCCTATTGGACAGTTAAACTAACATTACTGCAAAGCATGTGAAATATATTGTGATTTTGTGTTTTAGTTGACTCAAGTTAGATAAAGTTAGCTTGCCAGCTAACGTCGACAAGTTTTTAACGGTGCAAAATACTACAGTTTTATGACTTTCCACATTACTTCACCAGCTAACGCGACCCATATTACTATCATGTGTACCACTGGTATTATGTCAAAGTATTGATTTTAGCCTGCAAAAAAGGATGTAACGGTACAAAGCAAATGTGGATCGATTTGTTTTTACTAGCCTACAGTGAAGTGCAGGACAACACCACAGTGGAAGACCCATTCAATACAGTAACGTTACTTATTGAGGTCAAACTGTTATAACGTGTGGCAACAATCTCATTTATAATATTCAGTCTATCTCACTAACTATGATCATCCAATACATTTAGCTGTTTAGCCTCTCTGGTGAAAGATACATAAAGCTTAAGATGAGCTAATGCCGATTTATCATGTCGGCTAAATGCAGTCAGTGTAACGTTATCATACAACCAGCAAGCTGATAAAAAATATTACTGTTCATTGCAGAGAGTTTACCGGAATTTCCAGTATGCTGTCTGTCGGTGTGTCAGATTTTGCTCACTTAAGAGTTTGAGCATGCACCAGGTTGAAATCAAAAACCTACACCACTAGTGGCTGCTGAAAACTACATATAGCCCCTTTAACCTTACAATCATTTAAAACAATTAATAATTTTAATATTCTTTGTCTAAAAATTAAATGATTGTTCCCTTGGTTACATATATTTATGTTGTGAACATCAGCAATATCTCCAAATATGTTTTATTCACTGTAGAAACTCAAAATGTTATTGTTAATGATTTGCCCATCTATACACACCAATATGTGAATAAGGGTAGTACTGGCAATTGTTTTCCACTTCAAGCACTGGTTGTGAAAACTTAAAATCACAACACAACATGATCTGTTGCGATCTGCCATCTCTGTACAGGTGAGACATTCTGCCAATAGACTGTTTAATCAGAGTTACAAGAAATAATCTCAACCAATGGATTCAGGAAAAAAATAAGATAATAAAACACAAAGAGATGAAAAGCAGACGTGAATAAGGGCAATCCGTTTCCTAGAGGATATTTTGTGCACAGACCCTGTAATCCCATTGTTCCATTTCACGGAGTTTTACCCAGTAGAGCTTATCCCCAGCATCTAACCACTCACATACTCCGTAAGATGGGAACCAGACTGAGAAAATGCAAGGGACTGATGGGAGGGTTCCTGAGGAGGACTGTTGGATCCCATGCAGTTCTCTAATTAAATGTACAAGTGAAAATACCAAATCAGATATGCTAACTATATACTTTTACATTTGTTAGTGGTGGGCTATAAGTTAACCCTAATTTATGTATTATCTTCAGTAGATAATATTATTCAAAAATAATACTTTCAAGTGTGGTTAACCACTGTAAGGAAAGGCAACAGACTAAACACTTCAAGGATGTGCACTCAAATAAAACCTATACTATAAAAGGATTCACCTACAATGCCCATGTGGTTATTTCTATGTTGGGAGAACAAAAAGAAACCTGAAAGAGAGACACACTGAACATATTGTTAAAGACAATAGCCTCTTGTCTACTGAATCTGAACGCTACATAAAGCAACAACACCGCAGCTAACAAGTCCACTAACACAAAAAAATAGACAGACTAGCACCTAGCACAACACAGACTCCAACACAAACTCCATGCAAGGATAAAAACAACAAAAATATTTTATGTGCTGGAGCCCGTCAAGCCAAGCAAGAAAAAAGATCAACTTCAGGTTAAAACACAGTCAACATCAGAAAGTCTTGAGTCACGGAGTGACTGCCGCTCTTTTTTGCATTTAAAAAACCTGAGAGAGTTGGCTTTCATCCAACTGGCCAGATAAACTAACAATTTCGCAAAGCATGTGGAATATACTGTTATTTTATGCTTCAGTTGAGTCAAGTTAGATAACATTAGCATGGCATTATATGTGACACAAACTGCAAAATATGTATATACAATACGGGATTTGATCAAAGTTCTGTATACTTCTTTATATCCCTTGTACAATTTTTCTCATTTATTATTTCTCATTTTGCAATAAAGATTTAAGTGTGAAAAAAGATTTAGATTACTCCCACATGCACCATCAGTCACCGCTCACCGCTCCCTTTGCAAGCGCGCAGGAGAAGCTACAGTGGCCGACACGCGAAATTCTCCATTTGTCCGAATTTCTCTTCTTTTCTTTCTTCTTGTACGTATTTAACATAGTTTCGAAACACAATCTTATCCCCTTAAGTACCTTTATACTTCCTCTACTCATCTCTTTTCACTTTGTGGAGATGGCATCCTCTTTGGATCAAACTGGTGAGTTGATGTCAAAGCCCTTCATCAGAATGGGGCGGTAGTCGTTCCGACTGGACACTGCATACTTTTTAGGTATAGGGACGATGGTGGATGTCTTGAAGCAGGTGGGAACACTGCTGAGACAGTGAAATGTTAAAAAATAAATTCAACTAGCTTATTGGCACAGGTTTTTAGTACACAGCCAGGGATGCTATCAGGTCCAGCAGCTTTACTCATAATCATTCTCAGCAGGACTCTTCTCACATCTGCTGTGGATACTAACAGTGGCCAGTCCTCTGGAGGTGGGCCCCTATAGGTCATATAGTACAATGTTAATATATTACTTATAGCTACTATATTCATTATAATTATTATTATAATACATATAATATCATTTCAATTATCTAGAAATAATTTTTATTCCTGTTACAACCCTTCCATTTTCCTGAGTTGTTTTAATTCATTAAATCCTTGTGCAAGAAACACAGTCTTGGTCTCTAATTTATTAATGCTAAGTACTAACTTAATCAATAATCATAACCATTATTGAAGAAGGCTTACCATAAGTTGCAGTCTTTACTCACACACGTCAATCATCTTGCGCACATAAGCCATCTATTTTTAGGGGAAAAAGCGATATACTTTGTACAGCAATGCATTGTGAATCCCGGACCACTTGCACTGCTGGTGTTCTTCTTCTTGTTTTATTGGCGGGTGCCATTAACTTCCCATCACCGTTGCTAATGTTCTACGTACTGCCACCTGCGTTACCGGAGGGGAATGTAACAAATTTCAAACATACACAGCATTTTTTTTTTTTAGAAAGGTTAAAATATGGGATATTTACAGGAAAATATTTAAACAGGATAACAGTGGAATAGAACGGTGAAATATGGGAGAATCCTGGGAAAAAGGGAGGGTTGACAGGTATGGTTTCTGATCGCCTGCTTTTTTGGTGTTGTTTGTTATTGTTACTTGACCGAAGAAGCAGCTTTTTTGGCTTCTGATTGGGAAATGATGTTATTGTCTTATAGTGATCACCACATCATCAACACATTTACTGATATATGATGTCACTGATGATGTATATTCCTCAGGACTGATGTGGTTCTCCAGGGTGGCAGCCTCTCTGAAAATGTGCCAGTCCTGTAACCTTCACCTTATTCCCATTAAGGTGAAGTTGAAGGTAAGGAGTCAAATAAAGGGAAAATCATGACAGGGTCCAGATTTACAGTAACCAGCTAATGTCTCTAAGGAGAATTTAATGTGAAATCATCATGATAACATGAGCAACAAATCCTACTTAAGATGACATCTTGCTTCTGTCAAAGAGTATAGGAGTACATCGTCTATGAGAGAAGGGTAAATGAAGAGGCTGTCAAGCAGGTTGACATAACTTCCAATCTGTCTTCATCCAGAGAGGCGGGGTGTAAGTCCCTGGACCAGAGGGAGGGATGCTGCTGTGATCCAGTTGTAGCCTTTGATCCCTAGGATGACCTGAGCCACAAGCTGGACTGTGGAAATGAACACAGCAGAGGCCTGTGGGACCCAATCCATCACTGTTCAGTCCTACACCTAGCTCTGCTGCAATGTGTGCATGCACCAGCACCAGCACACGCACACACACACACACACACACACACACACACACACACACACACGCACACACAAATTAATGGCACAATTTGCAGGCCTAGCAAATCACTACCTGATGTACACATTGTGTATGTTGCAAATATTTAATATAATAAACACATACACTAAAGAGCAGGTCAAACACATACATATTGCACACACACACCACATTGTCATAAACACACATTACACCAGCACGTATGCTGCACAGACACATGCTTCATCAGAAAACCAGCAAATAAAGTGCAGCAACGAGGGAAAAAAATCCATGATGTGACCAATTAAAAGATGTGCAGAGTTATAAAGGAACAGAGAAAATTATGTCTCGCAGTCCAAAAGATGAGTGTTTGAGTGGTGCAGTTGGGAGTGCATGCTAAATCTCATTAGACAGAGCAATACCCAGAGCAAATTAAACCATTAGCCTCCGACATGTTTAAAGGAACACTTTAAGATCACTTCCTATTAAGGCTTGCCAGTAAACAGGCCTTTGAAATGGAGCCCTCAACTCGGAGCAGAGCAGTGTTGCAGACATCTGCCATACCCAGCCAAGCCCACAGTAAACTGCAGGGGAATGCGTTCTGTGCTACACATCGCTCTACATAACACTCCACATGCTTGTTCAAACCCTGGGGATTCATGGCCTTGTAGAGTAGAAGACTTAAAAATAAGACTTAGTAGTTTGAAATTTAAGCCTAATGTGGGTTTCATGCATGGTTTCAAGTAATGAATTAATAGATATATATATTGCATTTTAGAAGCCATTTTTAAGTTTCCAAATTTTCTTCAGAACAATTTTAATATACTACCCCTGCACTTAATTTCTGCTCATCATGTTGTTGTGAAGATTGATCTTAAAAGCTGGACATGTTGAAGTTGGCTGAACAATCCCTTTATATAATTGTAACACACAGTTATAGGTACTTTTTGGTTTACTTTTACAGTTTATTTGTTATAATTATAAAAGGAAAACTGGGTACTTAGCTGAACAAGTGATGTGCTATGGAAACAAATTCTATGGTGCTAACATTTTGAAAACAAAGCAGTGGATTTAACTTCTCAATAAATGGTTGTTTTTTAAGTGAAATGTTTCAGCTTTTTTGAAAAGTTGACAAACAGAATCCAACTAGACATTTTTGCAACAGCTAGCAGAAGTGCTTTTTTGAAAAGTATATTTTTGGACTTCCCTGACTGTAGAAAAATGGTGATATTACTGATAAACACCAGCTGACATCATTCCTAAAGTAAACCTTGATTTGGGTTTAGCACTCACCACCGTCTTGGGCAAAGTGTGGTGTTTAAATGGGACGAGCAAGCAGGATACCCCATATGAGTTTATGAGCCTTATCCCCTTAATCAGACAAAGCATTTAAAGTAATAATAATAAATCACCTCCAACATTTATTTTAGACAGTTAAATTAGCCAAGAGTCCAATGAATCCACTGACCATTAGAGAAACTGCAGCTTAGTGGTAGTTGAAATATGTCACTGAAAAGAAATAACCAAAGAAACTATACCGTAACTCACGTTTTCTCAGTAACATTTGCCAGTTTTAGCTAACAGTTAGCATAGCATCTTAGCCACTTTAAGTGCAACTTTATATTTCAAATGTATATATAGACATTTATGTATTACAAGGACATGTTTTGGCATGTGTTTACATAAAATTCAATACTACAAAAATGTCAAAGTTAATGTATTAGAAATATAATGATATGGTATTTACAGTACATATAACCATGTTAAGGAATCAGAAATCTTTGGATTTACACATCTTGTTTTTTCTTGGAATTCTGACTCATTAGATTTTTCATCTTACAAAGTTTGAATCTCTTACTTTTCAACATCTGTAGAGAGCAGAGTTAATTCTCGAGTATAACGCTTGTGTACTCTGAGGTCTTATGTGGTTTGGATTCAAGCGTCAGTGGTTAGACTCTAGGGAGTTGCTTGTCTACCATGGTCAAAGCCAGTTCCATGTGTTGAGAGCAGTTTTAATAGGGTGCTGGGGAGAAATAACACTGCTGAGAGGAGCGACCATAGGCTCTATGCAGGAGGAGTGAGAGACAGTTGTGCCAGCCCCTGGACAGAATCACACACATTCGCATTCCAGTCTAACTGGATATTGCCCCAAAGTCCCCCTGAGGAGATTAACCACAGCTGAGTGTTAACTCCTTCAACTCTGTTCAGCTACCTGCCTTTCACCAGCAGACCTGTGTTCCAACACCTCTTTCAAGTCTCCCCCTGCCTCCATCACCATCAAATTGAAATGTTCCATCCCTACCACTCTGTGACTGCACAATCCCCAACTAAACTACACTATAGCAAGTTTGAAAGTACCATACCTTGGGTCGAAACATTGGAAATACATTACTATGTCTTGCGGACATTAATGATAATTGCAAGGATATTCTGGGCATTTTTACACAACAACATGAGATTCCATGGAATTTGCTGTGTATATCATGGTTTCCACAGAGTGAAACCTCTGGGGGAACCCATAACCTTTCCTGTAGCGAAAGAAAATTTAATTTTAACACAGAACATCAAGTACATTCATGCTCCCAAGAGGATGACATTCTTGACACTTATGTCAGCTTTGTCAGATATGTCAGATATTGTATAATGTTATAGACTAATTTGGATTGTAGGTGGGTGTAAACAAGCTGCTGCTACTGCTGTAGCATCTCAGACATATTGACTGTTTAACCATTTAAATACTATTTACACCATTTAAACCTATTTTGCTAAGAAATAGGCCTACCCAATCCTGTCAGATTAGCTAATGTAGAAACACTGCATACAATCTAGACATTTAGAAAAAACAAAACAAGTTTCTATGAAATCAATACCAATTTTAACCTATGCTCACCTGGAAATCACTAAAAGAGCATTTGCTGGGCTGCACTGTAATTAGTTGCTTAAATATTAAAAGTTAATTCTTCTCCAGAAAGTCATTTTCATTAGAATTCTCCTCCATTTTTTTTTAGATTAATACGTTTTATAGTTTATTTTATAATGTATTTCACCTAATGCAGTCATTTACTTAAAGCCTAGCAAATTCTACATAGCAAATGCATTCCTGTGTCTGACCCCATATGTGTAAGCATTCTATCAACTTTGATGTTGGCTTAGTTCTTTGTCCTCTCAATCATATGTTATACTTTATAATCACACAGACAGAGATAGACTAGGTGTCATTAATCTATTAATCTCTATTTCTATGCCATTTATTCTGCTAATCAAGCCTGGATTCTGTTTTATGAACTACTGATAAAATTAGTCTTATTTTTATACTTGAATGTTTCAACTTTTGCGAGAGAAAAGCATTGTTTTTAGCACTGTAAACTCAACATCTTTTAATTTTGAAAGTGGGAAATTTCCATAAAAAAAAACCAAATTTATTGTATTACAGGAAGATTTCAATGAGCTTAAAATCTCACAAACAGCAATAAAGTAAAAAATTTGCAGATAAGTGAAAAGCTGAACTCAAAATTACATGTTGTTACTAAAAAAATTTTTTTTGGCTTGCATGGATGCCTCAGCTGTTGGCGCACTGGCAACATGTAGCCTGCTGCATGTCCCAAAACAGACAATACCTACTTTACATTGTTAACCCATACAGGGCTGAGCTTGTTTGAAGGCCAAGATGGATGCTGATATGATTTGAATTAGAGCTGATGATAGTTCATATTTTTAGCTCATTGCCAGTATCTACACTTCTGATTGTTTGTATGACAGGGAATCAAAGAAATCCCTCAGGAGTGGCAGCTATTACCCTAAAATTCTATTCTTGTAAGTTTGTGAAGAACAGTTTATTAACCAGTACATATTCACCAATTGGGCAATATCTGATAAAAGAGAAAGAGTGGCCCATATTCAAAAGAATGGTCAATCCCTAACCACTACTAGTCCTATTTCCTTTGCTTTAGATGTTGGCAGAGGACCCCCCCCCCAAAAAAAAAACAAAAAAACACTGTACGCACTTAAACATGCAGCCTTGAACCCTGGCTGTCTCAGAATTAACTACTTCCTCTGTGGTGGCAATAAAAAAAACACAGCCATGAGTGCAGAAAGCACTGGATGCTTCACTAACCCTGCCTCCCATCTGAGTATGCTAAAAGTTCTGCGTCCTTGAGATCCAACTTTTAAGCATCAAACGCACTGAAAAGTCATACTAATTGATGGTGCATCTGATTAAAATGAGTGGCTAATGAGAATCGAGCTAGGAAGAATGCGAGGGAATCAGTGTTCAAGCTCAACTTTTAACCTTTCTGTCGGAGGGCGAACCACTTTGATGTTCCTTGGTCTTTTCATCAGGCCCGTTTTTGGTTATGAAAAAGGCATTTTCAAAGTACAAAGGCGAAGCTCACATTTGTAATTTGTCTCCTCTTCAGGAACAAATGGTCATCAGAAACACAGGTTTTTTTCATATGAACTACGCAGAGGGGAACTATAAATAAAGCTGCAAAATGAGAGGTGAGGGGGCTGAGGGCTGTGCTGTCAATCCATGCAGTAGATTGGGAGGTTCGGATCCACAGCCATTCTGCTTGGAGTCTTACACCCAGAGCAACTATACTGTGATCACACCCTCTACAGACTTAGAGGCTCTCGCCTAGTTAGAGGGAGAGGGAGCAGGAATTGGTGAGGGGGTTGTACATGTGGGTGTGTGTGCGTGTGTGTGTGTCACGGGGGTGCGAAGGGGAGTGCAGGCGGTACTTGGATGGAAATAAAGGTCGAAATCCTTGACTGTGAAAACTGTCATAGCGGGGGACATGTGCAGAGCCTGTTTGCCTAATAACCTGGGTCTTGTAAAAATATGAATGTGGAGTCCTCTGGAGCATATAATTTAACACCCCTATGCCAGGGGAGATGAGTGAGAATTGAAGCGAGTACACCTTGACAAAGGCTATTCTCTTGGTTTCACACCAGCAGAGCAGTACCATGCAGGGTGCTGCTGCTGAGGCTAGGGGTGGCACAGCAACCAGCCTATATGAATCAAAGCTGCACAAAAGTCACATTCATGCAAAGTCACTCAATTTATACACATTTTACGCTAATCCTTAACATTGCAA
This sequence comes from Micropterus salmoides, assembly GCF_014851395.1. Classification (NCBI taxonomy): domain Eukaryota; kingdom Metazoa; phylum Chordata; class Actinopteri; order Centrarchiformes; family Centrarchidae; genus Micropterus; species Micropterus salmoides. Next base: position 3,693,618 of record NW_024044459.1, read on the forward strand.
AGCATGCTCCCTGCTGATGTGCAACACACATCACTAGTATGGTATGTTTTTAAAATGGTATCACAAACTTTTACAAAGTGAACATAGCCTTGGGAAAATTGTGTTATTTGACCATGAGTTGGACTTTGTGACCGGACCTACAATCGGACACATAACATGTTTGTGTATAAAAAGTTTGCTAATGGTTGGGTAGGTAAAACGCTGCCGGGGAACTTTTACTAACACAATTTTGACAACACATACAACACTATTAACATACTTTCTTGTGTACTTTGTGTGTACCCACAGGATTAAAAGTATATCCACTCAAGGGAAGTTGAGGGCAGAGTCAGTATTTTTCTTGAGAACTAAAAATGTAATGATGCATAGCGACACTCCAGGAGGTCTCTATATTTAGAACATGACAGTATCAAGCTGTTTTAATTTCAGAAGTGTACATTATTGTTGTCGTTTCTGCTGCTGATCTTACCATGTGAAGTTTTTACCACTTGTAGCGCTATGGAGTAACATCTTTACAAGTGGGTCCCTGTTTTGTTTGGCGCATGCACACATTTGACATGATACACACCCATGGTAATCCACTGATCACACAGTTGGTGGCAGTAACATGGGAAGAAGCATAGCAATGTGCCCACAAAGGCAGGAAATGGATGTAAAAGGCAGGACATGGATGTAAACAATGCCAAATATATTTCAACGGCTGTAAATGTTCTTATGGACATCTACATGCTTTCTAAAATTTATGTCCATGCAGACCATTTGTGCCGGAGTGGATGTGGAGTCATCAAATGACGTATATTATATGTAGAAGAATCGCACATCAACTGTCCCTCAGTGTTTGTTTTGCAGTATATTTGGCCCTTCATTTACATCCCCACTCTTCACAGGCTTGTGCATCTTTTGGTACCCTCGCCTATAACCTTCACACTGAAGGACTGCAGGATACACAGGGAACAAATGCATAGTTGTGAAGAATACTCTAAGCATTATTATCTCAATAATGGAGCAATTACTCTTAATATCAATTAAATGACATACAGTAAAAGAAGTGAAAATATTTATTGAAACCCATACAATAAATAAAATTTGCACAGAAAGAAGTTCTTGAAGCTACCATATAGTGGTCAACAGTGGAACTACGTTACTGCCAAACTGGCTTCTGCCCTTTTTAAATGAGATATGATTCAGTTTCTAGGTGAATCTCATTTGGTGCTGACTTTTTGTAAATACTTCATTTTAATTTTAAGATGTTGTGTTTGTTTCACAAACTTCCTTTTGATGAGGCTGCTTTTTTGCAATCAGTGAGTCTGCAATGTATAGACATTGTTGAAAAGCAAATACAGGCAGTGCTATAGAGCAGCATGACCCATTCTCATTCATAGGGTCCACTAGGCACACAGCTCTTGACTGGCTCAATCTCAAGTCATTCACTCAGTTCAGTCATGGGGCTTTGGAGGACTTTTGCTGCTGAGATGGAATGAGAAACAAGAGGCTGCTTTCTTTTGTCTCCTTTTTCTCATTCCTTGTACCAGCCCCGGTTCTGTCCTGCATCTGCGAGGAGGATTAGGCCGACGAGACGGAGGTTGCATTATGTCCTGAGGGGGCTTTACTGTAAGGTTCGCCACCAGCTCTCTCTCCCTCAGTCTCTGCCTACTTAATGTACCGCTTCACTCAAAAGCGGCTAAATCTTTGTTAACAGGGAAACTATGAACTCACAGGGAGTTAATCAGAGTCAGTGCAAGGCTGGCTATTTGCATGTGAATTGGCTCTGGCTGTATACCAGGCCTCTTTATGTCATTCACTCCACAGTGCCTCAGGCTTCTGTCCACTGAGACATCACACTACCATAGGTGCATTTTCGGGAGAAATATCTGTACGTCCTTATGTACTGTGAGGAAATCTGCAAGTAATATAACCAGAATCAACCCAGAAAAGTGATTTTAATCTCCAGTCTGCGCCAACAAAAGTTTTCAAAGCTTTCAAAAGTGTATTTTATGCAGTCAGGAGCATGTGACTCTGATATCAGTTTAAGAAGGTTTCAAAATCTCCTTTAACATGAATTTTCATGTAAAACTGTTTTGCTCTTTTTTCCAGCTTGGACCCTTTTTATAGCTGCTGTTTGTCAGATGCTTGCTGTAAAATATTATAGCAAGTGGGTTGGAACTCACGTAAAAACATTAACATTTTTCAATTATCTCATGAATTTCTTCATCAGATATGATACAACATCTAGGAGGAGCCGTGTTAACAAGCAATGTTCCTCCTTTCCTTCCTTAAAGCAAAACTTCCTTCCTTCTTCTTTTTATATGGTTTGATTTGGAAAGGTTATTGAGAGGGGGAGGAGAGAGGATGTTAAAGGAGAGAGTAAATCTGATGTGGAAATGTAGACTTAGTAGGATTTATCCATTTGAGAAAAGACCTTTTCATTTGTTTTGTTGGTTTATCCCCTAAACCCCATCTCACCCCCCTGCCTAAAAGCTTTTGACATCTTCATCTTGTTCACAGTGGGCAGGCTTTGTTTGCTCTGCTTGAAAAAGCGGATGGGGCTCGGCCCTCCCCTCTCCATGGCACAAGTGTAGGACTTTGCCATGGCAAAGGGGGGATTTCTCTTTCCTCCTGCCCCCTCCTTTTTCACATAACTACAATATGGTCATTGTCTGCCAGTGAATAATGTGGCCACTCGGGCAGCATGGACTGCTCCTCGGGCTTTGACTGTGAACCAGCTCTTTTCTTCAGCGTGAAAGGACTCTAATCCATGTAAATATAAGACTCCGAGTACAGCTTGGCCACGGTGGGGAGAGTGAGGAGAGGAATGGAGGGGAGGGTCAGCAATTTAACCTTTGACCCAACAAATAAGAGGCATGTAAGTTTTAGAATTGCTCTCCAAAGAGGGGCTCCTGTGGCAGAATGAGCTTCTTTTGTAATCCTTGCAGTCTGGGGCTGATTGACAGGGGCTGGGGTGGGAGCATGGCGCTCACAAAACCAGGAGAAAAGCGGTACCGCAACTCTGCCATGAGAAAGACGACAAACAGACAATGTTAGTCATTGATTATCTCCATCCAGGATACAGCTGTTGTCAGGGGAAAACCTTGTAATGGTGTCAATTTTAATAATTTAAAGAAATGTTTTTATGAGAATTAAAGACTTTCACAGAATGTATTAAAACTACACTAATTTAATGCAAAAATATGTTTTTCTTTTACTTCAGTCACCCTATATTCCAGCACCTTGTGCTGCCTCCCTATTTTTACTACCATAAAAAAAAAACATTAAAAGCCACAAAGCACAATGCTGATCTGATGTACAGAGTTTATCTGAGGTGGGTCAGAGTCAGCTGAAGCTCCCCCCACAGAGAGATGATTTAAACTCCAACCTCTGTTGTCTTTGAAGGCATTTTTTCTGTACTTAAAAAGACATCATTCCAATTTATGTATGAAGTAATTCTTCAAATTTAAAATCGTTGTTATAAATATTATTTTCCAAATTTGCTGATTAATACACTCAATTTGTTAGTTAGTTGTTAATTATGTCAGGTACGATAGAATGTGATTTTACTTGTTTTATAGAATAGAATGTATGAGAGGTTGGTAAAATGGTGAAAAAGATAAATAGAATATGTCACATAAAATTAATTAGATAAAAAGAGTAGACCATATTTAAACTACAGGACAATTATGTTTATTTCCACTAATCTCAGTAATTTGGATGCTGACCAGCTATTTTTTGGCACTACATGTGTTGAATAGATGAGGACATACACCTATTGGCTGATGATCTCCCAGAGTGCTTAATGAAGGTGAACATGATTGGAAATTCATCAATCATTTCCCCCACTCTCTGTTCTTCATTTCAACATACCACTTCTCCATTTGTTGATAAAATTCTATTTCTACAATCAGTCGTATAAAGTAACTGCAAATATTACACATAAAACAATTCTAAAGTACCTTCACTTGATTATTTTCATTTGAATTTACCTTATACTTGTATACTTGCAATATCTAATCACCAAACTGTATTAAAAGTAGCAAAAATTTTAACATTAAATGATGCAAACATGCTAATACATCAGTAGTAACAATACAATAATATAAGATAGATAATATAGATAACACATTTGGAAGGATGTGTGTTTTATTTTTATATTGTGAAATTGCTACTTTTGATTAAAATAACTCAATGCTTCTGCCACTTTATGCAATATTGCGCTCATGGTCAGCTGGGTTGTATAATTTACCTGGTTAATAATCACACCCATTCATTGCCTTCCACTTTCATTAGGTGATGTAGTGACCTTTAAACCATATAGTCTCAGCCCTAATTAAACAAAGATCTCAAATTTCTGAATTAAGATTTCCTGACTATTGTCTATCCATCTCAGACCGATCTTTTTCCATGTGGGGCTGACACTTATTATTAGAATAGATAATCGGTTTTACACCTAAGCACACTGTAAAGTCATATACTGTTACATTTCACAGACTTTCAACTTTTTTCATTATGTACATCACATTTCATACTCTTTTCAGCCATGTATACATTGTGTCCTTTGCATACATCTCGTGTACATCCATATAGCATCATTTCCAGCTCAGTCAATGTGGCAATGTTGGAACACCAACGCCTTTTCTGTCAGAATGAGCATGTGCTGCCTCAGTGTATAGAGTGATTCCTGGAATATGTTGTGCTGAAAAGTGGAGAATAAAGAAGCATCATTTTAACGGCTGTGTTCTTCACTGCTGCTCTCCTACATTCACTACTCTTTCATCCTGCCATTACTGTGACTACCTGTAATTTTGGACGGGTCATTACAGCAGTATTCCTGTTGGGTCATTCCTGCACATGACTGCTGCCGGTGTATTTTTGGATCTCATTCACTCTTCAGTTATTGGTGTTTTTCCACTGCATTTCCTGGAGATCACCTGTCAATCGAACACCATGATACTATGACAGATTTTCCCTTCACTTAGTGGAGTTTGAGGTTCGAGCTAACTACATTTGTTCAGTTACATGATTTCCCCTTTCCTCATTTCCTTCTCTAACCTCCTTCTTTCCTTTGTAAACAGAAAACTGATTCAGAGCTGCCATCTTCCCAGCCGTACAAACAAGCAGAAACCGGAAAACTGGAAATAAACAAACTAACTTGGAAATCTCCTTCTAGGAAGGTTTGTCAGATGAAACACAAGCATGTCCTAAACACATCAAACCCAAACTGCTCTTAAGTTGGCCGGTACTCACCAGTATGCAGGACAGTTGTTGTACCAAAAAATAATCGTCTGCAAAAAACTGATTGCTGTCTGCTGGAGCGTTCACAGCATGTTAAGCTGTATCACACAGTTTATATACGTCCACAGCTTCTTTAATCTGGATCAGTCATAACGTGCAAATACTTATAACTTCATGTCTATGGTAATAGCAAAGGTACGTCTTTGTGAAACTTTAACATTCATTGTAAAGGAATAATCACAATTGTGGCCAAAGAAGTGTGAAGCGTAACCAGATATGACATTTACGTAATTATAGGCAATAATAGTTGCCTGTTGTTGCAGATGAAATATGTGTTTGGTAGGCCTATGTCTAATATTCATGTTTATATTTGGAAAATAGACTGGAACCTATAATAAACATGATTTACAGCCGGGTTATGTATAAAATAAAGAAAGTATCTCTTTTACTATTATAATTGTGACTCTTCATTATTTTTCCTGCTCTGTGCCAATCAATCCAGTCCTTTTTACCAGCTGAAATACATTTAAAGGGCAAAATAAGCAGTAACGACAACCAGTAAAGTAATCACTTTTTGGCAATTTCCACTGGCCAAAAAGTGATTGTGGCCTCTACCTTGTTGAATGAAAGGTCCTTTCTGCCCCCAAATGACTTGATTTCATTCATTAAACAGGCATTTTATGGGTTGTATTGGCCCTTTAAAAATATTTCTACAGGTAAAAGGGACTGGGTGGGCTATGACCTGTCAAATATAACCTTTATGAATGAAATCAAGTCATTTCAGATCCTTTCAGTAATAAGGTAAGAGCTGCAATCACTTTTTGTGATTACTCGTTACAAGAAACATTAACGTTTCACAAATACATACCTCTACTATTACCATGGAGATATAGTTATGTGTATTTGCACATTATGACCAATTTGATCCAGATAAAAGCAGCTGTAGACATAAACTCAGCGATACAGCTTTAAAATGCTGCATGCTTTACGTGCAGCAATCAGTTTTCAGCAGACGATCCCTTTTTGGCACGACACGGGCACTTCTATATTTTACTCTTTGGCTTACCGTGACTTTTTCTTGCGCACAAGCACTTCTCACAAGCTGCTGGTACTTTTTTCTGACCTCTCCATATCAGGGGATGGCATAAATAAACTGTGAATATATGGCCCTAAATAAACTGCATTACCCAGGGGGCACTTTAAGCTCACCTGTTCCCGCTCTCACCTCCCTGTTTTTCTCTGTCAGCGGCTAGTCTAAGTAACATTAACCTTACAAAACCTGGCTCCAAAAGGGCACAAAGAGAACACAAACAGAGTCAGATGAGTCAGATGATGACACAACAGTGCTTTGAAAGTAAAATCCTACCCAACCAGGAGCTGATTGTTTGTTAGACACACTAAAAGTAGAGAGAAGGAAAGTATCCGCAGATTTCACAGGAAATAAAAGGAACTAAGGTCCCTATTGGGTGCCTTTTATTGAAACATGTTCAACTTTTCATAAAGTTGACCCACTTGTCAATGTCATGTTTTGTGACCTGACCAATCACAACACTGTCTGCATTTATTCAAACTGAAGAACTTTGTACAACCTTGGTCAAATAGAAATAAAGACAAAATTGAATATGTATGTAATATGGGTTGGGAATTTTACATCAAACACACAGTTTATTTTTCTTTTTTTCTGCGCTTTTGAATTAAGGTAAAAATCAAGAAAAGAGTCAAATTTCTCATTTCCTCCAAGTTACTTTCTACTGAGACAGGAGATAGAAACGGTGGACAGGAAATGAGCAATGAAACCAGGCTGAGTCATTATTGTATAGAGCTGTGTTTTCCAGTCTTGTGGTCTGTGGCCCCTACTAAAAAGATACATGTACTTGCAATCCTTTGTCACTGGTTTGATGCTGTATGTCTATGAATGGAAGAGTGACTCTTCTCAATAATGCTAGATGCCCTAAGAGGTGAAATTACCCAGTATATAACAAGAAAAATGCAAAGCGTTCTATGATGTTGATTTTTTTCAGTTTAACTGAAGGATTTTCATTCCTTCATAGGTTGAGAAAATTACCACTTCTTAGATAACCCAACTATAAAACCAATGGATTAGCTGGCATTTCATGCTGTTATTGGATAGCTCTGCCAGATATTGACAGATGGGAAATGACATGCAGCAAAGGTCCTTGGTCAGACATGAACCTGGGACATTGCAGTTCATAGACAAGGCTTTAACCGCTAGACCAAAGGGCTTTGCAGAGATACAAGGTTTTTACAGGATTGTGACAAAGGATTAGATAAAAACTCCTCAAAAATATGCATTCTTTGTATAGAATCATTTGACCAAAATAAAAATCTTAACTCACGGCCCACTTACTAACTGAGGAAGACTGTGAGATGTGATTGAAAGCTCTGAAAAACTTACATGCACCTTGAGTTCATTTGAGATTTTTTTGTTGGCACACAAGGCCAAGAGTGAAGTTCCACTTTTTTTCCAGTCATAACTTTGAATATACCTTTGAGAATGAATCTGACAGTTCCATCATATTTGATGTGCACACACGGCAGACAAACAGCCCTCCTCACATGCTTTACATGGATGAGACTGACATCTGAGAGGCTCAGGTGTTTCTGTCTGAACCACTCTTTGTTTACGCTCATGTGTGCTTCTTTCTTGAATTAAAAGTGTGTGTTTACATGCGGGCGATGGCATGGATGGTGCACGTACAGTGATTAGGCGATCCACTTCCTCCCTTTCATGTGTTTTTAGCCTCCTCTGCTTTGTTCCCTTTCTTAATTACAGCCGAGCTCTCCTTAGAGAGCGTGTAACCCACTCCCCACTTCCACAGCAGCATCCCATTAAAGCCATGCACCCAATGCCTCCTCTCTACCTTTATGCAGAATACAATTAAAAAACGGAGAGAGATCAAAAAGATGCCAGCAGCCTGACGAGGGTGATGTTTTTCTAAGAAATGCAGATTTGTGTTATTGATGGCTGCCCTGTTTCGGAAATATTACGGGACAAGGAGTAATCAGTGGAGCTGCATCAGCATTTTAGTCGTCGACAAGCAGCAACACCACCCCCTAACACACACTCACACACGAACAGACACACACGCATATGCCTTCAACAAAATATTTAAGTTAGCCACTCACACTGTTAGTTTATTACTTTTATAGTGGTTATTAGGATTAGTGCACTCTAAACTTGTTGTTGTTGCATTTACCCAATTAAACAACAGATTTACAACAACATAAGCCTGAAATCAGGTCTATTAGAATACCATGTTTGTCAGTAAAAGCTGACATAATAGTGTATTTCCTTTGTACAGAGCAGAATCTCAACAGTCGCATTAGTCTCAGTGTCAGTATCCTGAAACTGTTTTTTCACCTTGTTACGAGGAACGTTTTGGTTTCAGTGTTTTTGATATTTTTGGCATTGAAATGGGTAGACTTTTTTATGCCATGAAACATCATAAAGACAGTGATTTCGGGAAATTCAACTGAGTGTGCAGTTAAATAAAATACAAATAATTTTATTGTTGGTTTCTGCTGGTGGTCAAACTTGTCTTGGAGGGTGTCAGGGTGACTTCATAAGATTTATGACCTGGGTACTTCTCAAGTCCTGGTTATGGCCCTGATGGTAATATCAGTAGCTTATACTCTATTGTGTGTACAGCCATTTTTAAATAATAATAATTAAATAAAGATAAATTCATATTTATGCAAAAGACATATGAAAAAGTCAGTATTTCTATGAAGCATCCCTGCTCTTTGATTTGACACATTGTACACAATGGCTTATACAACCAGAGATAATGAAGTGATAGTTACCATTATCCAAACAGTATGACAAAATCAGTGGTAATTTATATCATTTTACAATATTGTTCAAACCTAATACGGACCCTTCTGCAACCAAAATACAAAATAAAATACTGATATCAAATAAATACCAAAAGCATAGTTCTCTTCAATAGTTTTAACTAAACCTAATAGACGCAACCTACAATTTTACATCATATTCAGAATCATTTCCTTAAGAATAAACTCAAACAGTAATCCTTTCTCCCAATTCCATCGTTAGCATTTGCTTAAAAATTATCTTGGTACTCTTTAGTGAAATACTCTGAAACAACTCTATGAGTTACTCTGAATAACTCTATCAATCTGAAATCTGTTCAGCACAGAGCATGTAACCTTTTTATTAGTTACTCTCAATGAGGTTGCCTCTTTGTGATATATTGTATGAGTGGGAAAAAACTGATGGAAGTTGCATGTATTAAGCATAAATAATGCTTCCCTGACAATAGACTGGTGACAGGTGTTGGTGATGGTTTGCCTTTTGATTCTCTTTCTTGCATCTTTTTATCTCCCAGCATTGAAGATGTGAGTCTACTGCCCCCATGTTAAAAAGAAAGTGTGTGTGTGTGTGTGTGTGTGTGTGTGTGTGTGTGTGTGTGTGTGTGTGAGAGAGAGAGAGAGAGAGAGAGAGAGAGAGAGAGACCAGCATGATGTGCTGGGTGAAGTGAAATTAATTCAGTTTTACCTTTTTAAATAAATGTACCATAGATGAATTAAATATTGGACTATTTTAACCAGCGCTGCTCTGCCTTACGACGCTTGATACTGTTGTTAATTATCATATTGTGAGTTTTCTCGTCCTCTGCCGTGAATATTGTGAACACACATTACTGAGAATATTCAACATATAGCCCAGACCTCGGCCTACATTTGCATAAATCATCTCTAAATTCTGTGTAAACGTGTTCTTCTTCATACTGAGCAGTGGCTGAAATCAAATCAGAGAAACAAGCCAGTCTTGGTCTTCTGATACAAATACATACAAAACTGATATTTTCCCCTTAATCTTACACTACCACCTAATATCATATTTCATACACGCCCGCAGACATGCCCGCTGCCGCTATGTTTAATGTATAAACCCAGCCTTATAGCAGATAGAAAACGCAGATGATAAATATGCATGTATTCAATTAAGGGTATTACAGAGGAGCTGATTTGCATAAGGATTTAGGAGCTTAACATCATATTTGTGCTATAAAACTTCACAATAGCCTAAACGCGGGCTGTTATGCGTGGGAGGGGGCAAGACAGGTATTTTTGAAAGAAGCGATGGGAAAAAAGGAATTAGAAATATCAAGGAAACTGCATTTTTTAAATTCTGATATTGTTTTAGCACATAAATCCACAGCTAAAATATTGTTCTTGTATATAATAAGCCAGGAGGTTGACTTGCTGGGTGGATTTCGTTTTAAATGATTTTACTAACTGCTTGAATTGACTTCATTTTCAAGCAACAAAAGCCAGAGCAGTGATGTGATAACGTGTAATTTTCTCCCACACCGCTGTAACTACCGTCTTTTGTGCAAGATCAAACCTCTCCTCCAGTCCTCAAACACATCCTCTGATGACGAAGTCCACTTTCCCCTCCCAATTAAGAGCAGAGAGCTAATTAGAATGAATCCGGGATCAATTCAGCCTCACGCTGCAGCTCCCGCTGCTGAACCGAAATGCTCGTTCTGTCTTTGGTGGAAATACATTAGTTGGAGTAAAATACAAGAGTTACAGATGATATCTAATGACAGAGTGGAGTTCAGGGGATGAAGCTCTTTCTAGGAAATAAATACATAAACAGGACCAAGGATGCTAAAAGTGGAGATTAACCGTACAGGAAGTTCATCAATTGCCCTCATCAATAAAGTTCTCTCTAGCCTTTATATATTTTTGGAGCTTGATATTCTGGCGTTGTAATCTTTGATTTGGTTTTTATATGTCTTAGTAACGACAATTTAAGGGTTTGGCTTTTCGATCTTGCCATAAATATTTTCTTCAGCAAAATAATGCTTTTTTACAGTATGTGAGCTCCGAGTTGAAATAAGCCCTGATTTCCACCTTCCACACACAAAATAGACCAAATGTGAAATGACATGAATAAGTCATAGTCGTGGAGACAGTATGCGTGGGTTATTTTTGTTTGTTTGTTTGTTTTTTGTTTCATTTTTCAAACTTTTTTGATCAAAGAAAAGAAAAGAAAAAAAACAAAAAAAAATAATAAAGTTGTTTGTTTTTTCTTATTGTGTGGCTTATTTGGGAGACTTCATGTAGTTTTGGTTATATGGCTTAGAGGTTCTGTGCAGAGCCTTTTGGTGCCTTGGAGAGGCTGTGAGCAGCAACAGTGTGGAACCCTCTCTGTGCGTCACTAGTACGGGTCCCAGCAGAGCTCCTCAGTGCGCTCAGAGACAACTCCAACACCTCAGAAGACTGAAACGCTCCTGCTCTGAGTCTTCGTCTCTTTCTTTCAAACGGACCTTTCAATCTGCTGCTTCGGTCAGACGCAAGAGGAAAACGGTGGCTGGTGGTCCGTGCGTAACAGAGGCAGCGAGGCTGCTGCTTTTCAGAACGGTCGGTAGTATAAAGTATAACAGTTTGGTGACGGCGGAACAGCCAATGAACATAAATGGTGCGTCGTGACGCAACAGGGCCCCGTTGATAAGGAGCGGAGAGTCCAACTGGGACCTGAGAAGGAGGACCGGCGGTTTTGGGGGGCCAGCAAACAGTCGCCTATCATCATTCAACGTAAAGCCAACTCCTCCTCTTCTGCTGTTACGCACATGTATGCAGCCTCCTTGGCAAAAGACAAAACATTAACTAAACAGACCACTGTAAAGGAAAACTGCTTCTCCAAGCCGGCCGGCGGGATTTTATAAAGCAAAGGCTGTGTGTTTTTATTTTTCTCTGCAAAGCAACAGTAGTTTGAACGACATAAATCAGCTGCTGTAAACATCAACTTGGACTGCTGAACCTAGAGGAAGGGAGGAAGTCTTTCTTACAGGCTCCTTGTCAGCTTTTTTGGACATATCTTTTTGTATTATTTCTGACTGTGTGATGCAATAGAAGGCTGCTGCCCAGATTTGGCAGAGTTACTTATTGTTCTGCAGAAAAGGGGGAGAAATTTGCCAGTGCCTTGCAGATTGTCGATATCCTGAAATATTACTCCCGACGAGGAGGAGGCATCGGTGCTGAGACCCATGCAGCTGGGGCTTCCATAGTTGGTATGTTTATTCACCGTAAATGGAAAAGAAAATATAAAAAGAGCAATTGGTAATAACAAATAATATCATACTTGAGAGTAAATAATTTCCAGTAAGAGAACCGGAATCCGTGCGGTTATTTATGAATTAATCATTTTTTATTAATAATGAGAGCTGCAGAGATTCGGATGACGGTTTCCATTGGCAGATGAGACGTAGTGTGGAGAACACGTGTCCAATTTTTCCCTCATATTTTTTCCTCCCTGCTCTGGATTTCTCACTTGTCACGGCAAGAAAGGAAACCCTTAAAAAACGAGAATTTTGAGTGGCATTATTGCGCAGGGTTTTGCTTCTGATGGACATCTTGGCTTGCAGATCCGAAGAGAACAGTTATAATATCCTCCCTTCTGCGGCAACGATGCTTTTCCATGGCCTCCCTGGAGGCGACGTGCACGGTGTGGTCGAAGAAATGGACCGGAGAGGAAAGAGCGAGTCAGCAGCCATCAGCTCAGCCATCGATATGGGGGAATCAGAGACGGTAGGAGAGATTCATTTGGCCCTCTCGGCTTGTTAGCGCAGGCAGCATGGCAGCCTGGAAACATGTGACAGTGGCTGCACTCTTTCAGCTCCAAGCACTTTGATTCAGCTCTTAACGCGTTTTACTTTCAGTTCACACAGAAAACTATCCAAACAAAGTCCCAGCTTTTTACTTTTTAAACGCCTCTCAGGCCGGCAAACGTTCTCCAAAAGGCCTAAACATTAGGATTTCTTCAGGCACTGTTTAATCTAAAACTTCTTAGAGTGCCAGTAAAGCTTCAGCTAAATGGGCCCAGAGCTGAACAAGCTACACAATTATTCAAGAAACAAAAACATTACATTTGTTTCTTAAAATTTAGCAACTTCTTTCTTTAAATGTGCCTTTTATGGTGCGTTCAAAACACACGTTAAACATGGACAACACAGTGCGTATTCAAACAGATTTCAAATGGTTCACAAACAAAAATAACCATTTTTTTTTCACAGGCAAATTAGCTCAAACATGAACGGCATAACCAAAGTCAAAGGTTTTATTGTAATTTGAAAAAATGACATGTAGCTTTAGTTTGCTTTCTGTTTTGTAAACAGATATTACAATTCAATAAAAATGCAGAAATATAGCACATAGAGAGTTCAGTAGTAATTCTTCAATGCGTTGCAATAAAAATAAAACAAGAGATGATGCGATAGAGAAAATAATTATTTTAATTCAACTTCATTTGCAAATTATTTGTGGATAGTATACGTGCATGTGTGTGTGTCTATTTGGCGTCTCTAAGATAACATTTAATGACAGTCCTGGCATAAACCTTTGTTTGTTGTCATACAGTTAATTAACATCATGCTTTTCTTTTCCTCCTCCTTCTTCTAATAATAAAAGTAATAACAATAATAATAACAATAATAGTAATTATTATTATTATTGTTAGAAAGTAAAAGCATAGGTATCACCGTCCTCCACTAAAAAAAACTTAATAATAATATTTGCACAAGCCCATAAACAGCGTGTTAATAGTTCTTAACAGTAACTTTATGTAAAATTACTTTAGCTGCGTTTTTTCTTGCAATCTGCTGCTGTGGGCTGGCACCATCATGAATATTACAGTAATGGCCTTATCGTTCCTTGTAGTCGGTAGCAGTGTAATTCATTATATACATAGCAGAGTATTTTAGCCTCGATTCCCTTTAATGTAACAAAAATATTCCTATAATGTTTTTAATTTCTTACATTGTGTTCGTAGAAGGGTGTGCATTGTCCTTTTCTTACTGCATTACTTGCATTTTTTCAACCCACAGTTGTATTTTAATATCATTCTAATATTCATGTGTAATATTATTTAGGTCGTTGAGATAAAAATACATATTTAAGCTCCTGCAATATATATCTTCAGAATTTTTCTATAATCCCCTGATTTGTGACTGGCTGTGGCCCTCAATGAGGATGTAACCGAACATATTCTTGTAATATTCCAGATATATCGAATAGACTAGTTTCTAGGCTTTTATACTTTTATTTACTCTCCCATGTTAAGGTGACTTAATGTGGCTATGCAGATGGTTTCGCTTGTATTTCTGACAACATCATGTCCTGACGCTCTGTCCTCGTCCCTCTCTCCGTGCTAACTTGCAGTCCATGCCGTGTATGAACAGCGAGCGCGTGGCTCTGTGCGCGGGCTGCGGCAGGAAGATCGCGGACCGCTACTACCTGCTGGCCGTGGACAAACAGTGGCACATGCGCTGCCTCAAGTGCTGCGAATGCAAACTAAACCTGGAGTCAGAGCTCACCTGCTTCAGCAAGGACGGCAGCATCTACTGCAAAGAGGACTACTACAGGTAGGAGGGCGCACAGGGCCCGGAGCTCCTCAGTCCACCCATATGTGTCCGGAATAAAACGATTTTTAAAACAGTTTGTAGGGTTCATAGAGCTAAATATGTATTCCCAATTATGTTAAGTGTCATTGGTGTAGCTGTGTACTCTTAAGAGTTAAAGTCACACCACACACGCCCAGGGGTGATTTATTTTTTAATATACAAAGCGTAAATATAATCAGTTAGTTTTGGTTCTAAAAATTCAGTTTTATTTTTATACTGAGATTTTGGCCCTGATTACACATATCTTGTGCCAGAATTTTAGTTCCACGTGTTTCTGTCTGTAACTAAATTGAAACCAAGATCAGGATGTATCTGAAATAGACAATCCCCCCCCCCCCCCCCCCCCCCCCCTCCCACACACACACACACATTTTTCATTAAATTCCAAAATCGGCGAATTGATGCAGCCTATCTGTCTAACTTTAAGGTTCCATGTGCATTCACCTCATTAGTGCACAGGGAAAGTTAATGCAGAGTTTGTAAGTGCTTAAAAGTTTGGGTACTTGCGTAGACCGCATGACAGACGCATGGCAGTGTATCCAGCCAGCCCCACACTAACACAGCACCAGGCCTGCCAGGCTCCGTGTCCAGCCGCTGATGAGGTTTCTGTGTTGTCCGCAGAAGATTTTCGGTGCAGAGATGCGCTCGGTGCCACCTGGGAATCTCAGCTTCGGAGATGGTGATGCGGGCCCGGGACCTGGTCTACCACCTCAACTGCTTCACCTGCACCACCTGCAGCAAGATGCTCACCACCGGGGACCACTTTGGCATGAAGGACAGTCTGGTGTACTGTCGGCTGCACTTTGAGACTCTCATCCAGGGAGAATATCAGACACATTTTAACCACGCAGACGTTGTGCCGCACAAAGGCCTGGGCCCGGCCAACACGCTCGGACTATCCTACTTCAACGGCGTGGGGACAGTGCAGAAAGGCCGGCCCAGGAAGAGGAAAAGTCCCGGGCCGGGGGCCGAGCTGGCTGCTTATAACGCAGGTAAGAAGGCCATTTGTAAAAACAAGGATGTTCCCTGCTGACGAGGATGTTGTGCTTTAGTGCTTTTATAACACTCATATAATGGGTATTTCGTGCTGATGCTGATTTTACCTAAACATCTGAAACGTAGAAAAACAAAATGTCAAAAAGGAAAAACAACCCGAAAACAAATGCGCTGCCTCTTGTAAACTAAATCCTTCTACAGTTCCACTCAGAGCCACAGCGTGGATACGAGCTGATTGAGACCGACAGGCTTCATCAATGAAACATCTTTTTGAAATTCCTGTAGGGGCTTATATTGTGTTCCGTGCTATCGGGGGTTATAAGGACATTATCATAGAAAACTTGAAAATATTTCTTTTATCCCTTGCCGTTTAATATTCGTATAATATTTCAACATGGAGTTTATAATGGGTTTATCATAACTTCACCACAACTGCATAACGGCAGACTCAGTTTTAAACACTGTGTCACTATAACATATGTTTAACATCCCCAAAGAGACTTTATGTGCTAAATCATGAGTTAATAGCGACCTTATTGCATTGCTTTATTTTTTCTCTCACGTTGGTATAATCGTCCCGTTACAAGTTAGTTGTGATTTTGTCATGAGTTTGTGCACTTTGTGCAATTTATGTTGAGGCCAAACACTGTGCAGGAATAAGCCGGAATACCATCAAACAAACGAACTACAGTGGGAGGTTTGTCAGGCCTCTAACATCATTTTGTAAAGTGAATAGGTCATACTTTAATTTATTCCTAATTGTTGTAAGTTTACGTGTGGCTTTAACTTTTCATACAGTTTCATATAGATTTATTAGGTAAATGAGGTGGCAGTCTAACAATTCTTAACAAAAACTTGAATTCTTTTTCTAAATAATAATGTTTAAAAATAATCAGTTTTAATAGTTGGTGTTTTTTAATCATGTTTCAGTTTAGTAAATCTGCTCTTAAAATAGATTTTTTTTTTTCCTCCCATGTCCTCTTTGGGGGAATAAAAAGAAAGTTTTTTGATGTTCCGCTTTTGGTTTGCCCTTTTCCACTTGTCAGGCTCCAGAGACATCTACAGACCCTAACACTCCACCCCACCCCCCACCTCCCCAATCATGCACACACACAGCCTTTTTGCATTGGGATGGGGCCAAACTGGGTGTGTACCAGAGAGATCAATGTGATTTGATGAGTTATTCACTGGAAGACAGGGCAAGGAATACATGAATGAAGCTCTAACTTTAGTTAACCTTCAAATTACAGAAAAACTAAACAAAAACATAAACTAAACATTATGTCATAATCTTGAAGAATCACTAACAAAACACGTTTTTCTGTTGGGATTTTATATCTGTCAGTTTTCTCCAAACCTTGTAACAGTACAGTCAGTTAAGTTTTAAAAAGTGGCAACAAGTGAAATAATTTTGCTTCCACTGGTTTCAAAATACAAATGAGCTTCCTTTCTTTTGTTTCCTTTCTGGATCAAGTGATTCTTCTTTGAAAGAAAAAGCATCACATTCCTTATTTCAAGACACTGCCACTTTAAAAAAAAAGGTGTAATTCATAAAACAAATGTACTGCTCTAAAACAAGTCAAATTATTTCACCTATTACTGATGGACTAAGAAAATACTGTCTTTCTGAAATTTTAAGAACACAATATTTTATCATGAAGATAAAAGAAAGAAAGGAAACCTAATTTCACAGTAAGCAATTCATCCTGTGAAGAGAAATATCCCAGCTTTTTTGTATTGTGGGTATAGAAACTAAAGATCTGAAAATTAGTTTGAAGCAGATTAGGACAAGAGTGAAGAGGCAGTGCGCCCTCTTCTGTTTCCAGCCAGAAACAACATCAAAGTCTCACCTGAACAATCAAATGAGAACATGTGGCGGCCTGGAGCAGCCTGCAGCCCTGAGCTTCTATCAATGCTGTGAAAAAGATGTTCTGCATGAGGACGAGGAGACAAGCAGGAAACAGGCTGATTTTGTTAAAATGCTGCAGCATATGCTTTGGCCAGAAAGCAGCATTTGTTCTGCCTGGTGTGTATGGGCTAATTAAGTGAAGTGTTATTCTGATGGTTTTCACTCACTTCAAATTCATCATTTGCAGCGTTCTGATATTGAACACGAACTGTTATGCATGTAGCAACACTTTGAATGTTGCCAAGAAATTTTCAGGCTGGGACAAATACATGTGTGTTGTTGTGTGTGTGTGTGTGTGTGTGTGTGTGTGTGTGTGTGTGTGTGTGTTCGCTGAAGCCAGGCTAGCACCTCCTCCAAGGAAAGAAAGACATGTAGACAGGAACAAACAGACAGATGAGGTGCAGAGAGGAAGATGATCTGCAGCTGGAAGAAACAGCTGTCAGGTCACAGGGTCGCCTTGGATCTGTTTGATTTTATGGATTTAAAATGAAGAAACAGAATCTAGATTGAAGTAACATTTTCTAACAAAAAGCAAAACGAACAATACCAAAAGAAATCCCAAACAATGTTAAAAGAAACAGCTTTTAACAACAACATTTCAGCAATCACCTTAAAACCTTTCTTTCTTTCTTGCTCCACATTCTAAATTTCGCATCTAAATTTCGCATTGTCTACTTCCTTGCTCATGCACAGTCTTGTCTGGGCCTCATGTATGAAGAGTTTTTTGAGATTTCTTGATTTCTTTTGAGAGATAAAATGATTTTTCTTGCTATGTTATATTAGAGTACAATATAGTACATGCATTTGTAGCGTATTCTATGCTCTTTCTAAGCTTAAATTCAATACTCTTGGATTACTGGGGTCCTTGAGAATTCTGGGGCCTGAAAAAGGGGGTCAGAAAAAGTTGCACAATCATGAGTAAAGACAAAACAAATCAAAATGATTTGAGTTCCCTCTGTCTAACCAGCCCTTCTCTCCTGTTCCCTGTTGGCCTGCAGCGCTGAGCTGTAACGAGAACGATGGCGAGCCCATGGACCGGGACTCTCAGTACAGCTCCAGTCAGAAGACCAAGCGCATGCGGACGTCCTTCAAGCACCACCAACTGAGGACCATGAAGTCCTACTTCGCCATCAACCACAACCCAGACGCCAAGGACCTCAAGCAGCTCGCCCAGAAGACTGGCCTCACCAAGCGGGTCTTACAGGTAACCACAGCAGCCTTTCACTTCAGAGGAGACTACAGTTTCCTTTACTCAGGGGAGAAGGAGACAAATGCCAGCTGGGGTGAAGGAATTTCACTTGTTTCCAATGCAAATCAGCCTGCTTCCAAGTGTAAAATATATGAAGTGAGGTTTTCCTGAAAGAAGCCAAATCAGCTGCTTTATTTTAAGATAGTACTGTTTTTGGTTCCAGTGAAATCCTGGAAGACTTTCAGCAAACTGCAAACAATTAACAATTTTCTTGCTTTCTTTTGTTTTCTTTTATTTATTCCCATTTAAATAGAAACACAATCAAAGCAATAATTAATTATTAAAAATTTAAGTAATTAAGAAATTAATTTAAAAAGCAGCATTGAAAATAAATCGATTTTGTCATTTTGTCTAAAAAAGTCAACATGTGTTTATATTAGAATGCACAAAAAGGAACGAAAGTCATAAAAAGCTAAATGTAGTCTATTTCAGTAGAAGATGTGATGTTATGGTGAGGACTGAGGGATGAAAAACAAAATGCTCTGTAGTACATGCGAAGAAAGAGAAAGCACAGCAGAGCATTTGATTTCCACAAAAGATGACAGCAAATTATCTTGGGGACTGAGAAGAAAAATGAGACAAAAAGGTTTCTGAATCAAAATTTTTCTGAGAAGGAAAGAAAAAATCATCCCGCTGCTTTAATTAACGCTAGCAGAAAACAAAGCAGTCATTTTGCTTTGATGCGTTCGAGTTTTCATGCCGGTTATTCCAGTTGAAGTGCTTCTCCCTCCGCCTGTTTCCCATGGCTCCGTCATGATTCCAGCGCTAACACGCTCCAACACTTGGCTCAGCACAGACCGCTGCTACACTCACTCTCAGATACTACTTTTTATTATTGAAAACAAGAGCCAATATTAGGACTAAAGAATTAAAATGGAAAATGAACATTAACATCAGGAACATGATGCTTATTCCAAAATTGGGGTGCAGGGCCTATGAGAATGGGGTTCTCCACTATCAGCAAAATGAGGAAGAAACCACTCATTTCATTGCCATTGCAAATATAAGAATAAGGACTGAAATCATACCTTCTTTTCCTCATACAAACTACAAATCTTTTCATACAATCAACAAAAATAGGAATCCAAAGCTCTTTGTTGTCATACGCATGTATAAAAGAAAGAAGAAATATTTCTGTGGTCACCACCGTTTCCTCTGACCAGCCATAAAAAGTAAAGGCTTTTGTAACTTTTGTACACATTAGAGTAGGGTCCTGGCTTTGTGCTTTTAAGTGTTCTTTTATCCTTGTCTCCACTCTGAGCATCTGCAAATAGACTGTAAGTAGACATGAGGAGATACTCACTGGCGTGTGCTCTTAACTAATAGCAAATGGAGGGAGTGTGGTGTGGTGGCAGTGGAGATAATGTGGGTCTGCTTTAGGTTCTATGACATCAAAATGTTTCAAGGACCATATCAGTATTTTCATTGATTTATTTATTTATTTTACATATTTTGTTGGAAACTCAAGTTCTCTAAGGTAGATGCAAAAATACGTAGCACAACATTACCTTTAAAAAACATCTCATGTTTTCTGATCTGATGTCCCTATCAGCAGGACAATGCCATTTGTCTGTGCTTTCTAACACTGTTACAGATTATTCATAGACTGTTGCCTCATCTGTTATAGCTTATGTTAAGGTTAAGTTTAGGTTTAGGCACAGAAACATCTTGGTTTGGGTTAAAATACATTTGACGTAGCATGACCATATAAAGTTGATTTGGCTAATGCATTAGCAAATAGTTATTTATTTACACATCCGGCATACACACAGCAACATTAGCATTCATTTGAAAGCATGTCTCTGGTGCCTTTGTGAATGTCTTCACCAACTGCAACCCAAAAGAAAATATCTGTCTCTTTAGCTGCTAAATGCTACACTATGTTCACCAGACAGTCACTAACTTTGTCTGTCTGCTGTTTGGTGCTGAGCAGGGAGTGTACAGTGTGCATCAAAGCTTTTTTGCTGAAAATAACCCATATGAGAGGAGTGAGTACAAACCAAACAATGAGTTAAAAGACAGTAAAATGCTGCGTAGAGCTGAGGGGAACTGTAGATCTGGCTGATAATTCCCTGGGCTGATAATTCCCTGTTGACTCCTTTCACAAAACACATTTAAGGCATTTTTCATAAACATATAGAATAGTGCAGCTTTGGGGTTAAAGATGGACCCTGATCATGGTTAAAAGATTCTATGTTGGCTTTACTGTAGGTAGGAAAGGGAAAACAAACAGTGATCTGTGTCAAGTTGGATCTATCCATCCACCCTGGCCTCCTCCTTAACGCATAGCTGCTAAAGGTCAGAAAAACATAACGATACGTCCTATATAAGCAACTGAACAAATCACTGACGTTGAGACTTAAAACATGCTTGTTCAGTAGGCAATCCATCAGAATGAGCAACACGTCTGCTTTTATTAGTATCATTTTTATTATTGTTTGGAGATGCAGTTGGTGTAGTAAGTTAACCAAAAAGAAATTGAACATTGGTATTTGTGAGATATCTGCTACCCAGTCCCAGTTCCAGGACAAAATGACTAAGGATGCATCTGAAATTCTGCGCTAGTGCACTAGTCGCAGTGGGTGTCACAGGTCCTGAGTGTATTCCCCTATAAACAGATTATGCTGAAACACAGACTTGAAAAGTTGTAAACAGTAGTAAGTGAATAGAGTGTGTCATTACTTTTCAGCAACAGCTTGCTGTCTTTGCAGTGGTTTCACTCCCAGAAAGAGTTCTGATTCAGTCAGTCAGTATCAGTCCATTCAGCTTGACAGATTTAAAACATAGCTGATGATCAATTCCAGATACATAACACATTTTGCTATGTCCACCTCAGATCACAGTTTCACTCACTATGATCACTACTTTGTCATTACAACACATTATACAAGCATTCCTTCTGGCTTGTATACTTAAACTAGTGTGCTATTGTTGCCATATGTCCTGCCATTTTTAGCATACTGTACATATGAATATGCATAAGCACCCACCAGGGTAATACTTGACAAGATATGAGCAGATGAGTCCATATTCTAAAAACATTCACAGAATGAAACTTAGCCTTCAAGTCAACTCAACAAGCTATTTATATCAAGTTAACTAAGACCTCAGATGTTGCTTTTTCTTGGCCAAAGTAAGGCCAGGATAACATCAACACCTTAGCGTCACACGCCTAAACTGAAGCAAAGTGGACTGTATCACTCTGTATTTACAAGGGAAATATGACTACGTCAGTTCACATCTACTAAACATTGTGCCAAAATATGTACAATAATGTTGCTGTCAGTAAGCTTATTTGCGAACTAACCACTGCTAAGGAGAAACCCAGCACATATATAGCACCTTAGGGTACATACAACGGAAACAGCCCCCTTATGATGTGCGTACGACTAATGCACATGTGTTTTTTAATTACTGTTTGGAGAATAGCCTAAGTTTCATTACAATTGTTTTTTACTACACTGTTAAGATTTTTTTATATAATTCAAATTTCAACTGAGGGTGTAAAATATTAAACTGAGGATGCAAGGCATGCTTTTGCACCCTCGTAGAACCCGGCCTGCTGCTGCTTCCACCCCAATATAATGGAGGTGTGTGGAATTTTGTTTGTGGTCCTCACAGCACTGAAAATTACATGTATATACAGTAATTCAACTTCAACTTAGCTTTGGAGAAATGAGTCCTGGTTACTCTTGATAATCCACAGATCTTGCAGTGGACAGTTATGACTGGAAATACTTTTAATCAAAGAAATATCTTTGCAACAGGGACACTGTTTTTAGAAAGAAATGATTTTTCATTGCTGTGTACACATATCTCAAAACCTGGACAAATAAAACAAAAACTGTCTGCATGGCCAGATACCACTAAATTTAACACAGTATCAAAAATTATATCCAGATGTTTCAGTGGACCAGTTCCCCTGTAGTAACAGGATTTATTTTGATTTTGTATTTCCGCAGGTCTGGTTCCAAAACGCTCGGGCCAAGTTCAGGAGGAACCTGCTGCGGCAGGAGAGCACCGGGGTGGACAAGGCGTCCGACGGCTCCACGCTGCAGGGTGGGACGCCGTCGGGCCCAGCCTCGGAGATCTCCAATGCTTCCATGAGCCCCTCCAGCACCCCCACCACCTTGACAGACTTGACCAATCCCACCATGCCCACCGTCACCTCGGTTCTCACCTCGGTGCCGGGCGGCATGGACGTCCATGAGTGCCGGAGCCCGTCACAGACCACGCTGACCAGCCTCTTCTGATGGACGGAGCCTTTCGCCACAGCCACACCTCTCCCACCCCCCCACCCCTCACCTGCTCCAACCTCCTGGATCTAAAACTGAGCACAGTTGACTCCTTCAAACATTAAACGGATTAGAAAAGAGAAGGTAATGGAAACATTAAAAAAAAGATTTAATTTCTCTGAGCCCATTAGAGACTATTTGCATAGTGAGGCGGCCAAACCTTACAGATGGAACAGTTGTTGTTATTTTGATGTTGTTGTCTTGTCGAGAACTGAGGAGACTTGATTTGCATTTTTCAATGTTTACAGGAAGAGACCGCGGGGGAAAAACTGCTTAATTTTTGGAAATTAATTTTTTCCAGCACAGTATTTATGTTGTTGTACAAGAGTCACTGTTAGAAGGATTGTAAAAAGATCTTTTTTGAAAATCTGAGATTAAACACAGGTTACAATATCCTACGACTACCATGTGCCTTACAGTCCATTTTATCTGTACTGCTGTTCTCAGAGGTTGACAACGATCAGACACAAATGCTTTGACTCAGAAGAGAGCATAGGGGTTATGTCGCCTATTGCTTGTGTGTATGTGTATGTGTGTGTGTTTTTGTGTATTTCCTCCTTGTGTTTGTGTGTCCGCACATGTGTACTGTATGTACAGTGATAGACATATTCCAGCGATTAGGCCAGATGACCGTTATGGCAAAGTAATTATTCTCGAAGTCACATTCTTGATCTTGACTTTTATACGTAGGTATAAAAGTCAATCCTTCTCACTTTGTCAAGAACAGGATTTGAACTGAGAAACCGGTGGTATATGAGAACACAATGTTTAAACAGCAGTTATTCTCTTAGTTTAATGCACTGTTTGTCGTACACAGGTCAGAAATCAAAGAAATCTCACCATTATATAAATAAGTGAAAATATCTCATATTATTGGCAGATTTTCTTAATCTTTTTCAAGGAATGTTGTCATGGTGCATATTTTTGTGGACGACAGAAAACAAATGTTGTGAATGGGAGGAGAGCTGCTGGTGAGACACACTGATCAGTCCCAGACTGCTGTAATGATCCTGACTGAGCTCATCTTGCTCTGCTGCTTCTGCACATCCTTGTACACATCCCATTTGTCCTCAGTTGTGTAAGAAATATAAACACTAACAATTACAACACTTTTCTTTTCAAGATAATTTGTGCCTCCAAGTGCAAGTGTTCTTGGTGATGCGCACAGTAATGTATACACACAGTGGTGCATTGCTCTGATTGTTCAAAGGAATTTATTGTACAGCAATGCCTCTACACGAGAACTATGAGTGGAATGGCAGTTAAGTTCAGAGGAGCTGGAGGGCACATTGATAAATCCATCAGAGACAATGGCAACATATTTAAAGTAAAATCCACATTCCACCCTGATTTTCATGCATTTCTGCTTCCTGTCTGCTAAATGCACTTTTAGTTTAGTTTAGTTTTTTGTATTGGGATGGAAATGCTTTTTCACACTTGGGTGAGGTGAAAACGTTTGTGTGTCAATACAGAAAAGGTCCGACTAAGGCTGAGAGAAACAGATCTTTGTAACTTAAAATGATAAGATCTCCTTCCAATCCTTCTTCTTCTTTTACTCCTGGCAATGTAGCACAGCGTAATGTGTAAGTTTAATTTTGCCACCCATCCCGTGAAATTATGTAATTTGGAAAAGAAATATACCCACTCTAACGTAAACATGTTTGTTAGTTAGATATGTTTTCATTTGCTTATTGTTCAAGCATGTTATCTGGGAAATGGATGCACTACAGGCCTACTGTGCACAAGTCGAGGGGAGCCTTATCATTGTGTCCTGTCACAATTTCTTTTTAAGATTTTCTCTTCTGGCACTTTCTTCAGTGTAGAGACACGAAACAAGGGACTACAACACACAGCAAAGGTCCTTCGCTAGAATCAAAACCATGATCTCTGCCGACGCCAGGTTTAATGCAATATTTAGTTTGATCACATTTATTACTGCACATTGCAGACTTAAGATTCAGCTACAGTAAGGCTATATTAAAAGTGGTCAAGCAATTAAAATGTGTTGAAAGTCAAGTAGATCTGCTACAAGGAACCATAACCTAATTCACATGTTTCCTATAATGGATACCTATGTTATTTAGTAAGGCACCCTATAGTATTTTTGTATTTGTGGAGAGGAGTGTCAGTGAGGTTATAGCAGAATGTTTCACTTAAATTCGCATCCCTTTAATGGCCATGCTACCAAAGCGGTTTTCAGTGCAGCACGGGAAAAAACGCTCACAACACAGTGTCCCAATAATAAGGCACAATATATAGTCAGACATAACATTACACAATAAATAATAATCACAACATTCTTAGACAATGAAGAGCTGCATTTATCACAATGCAAGATGCAGGAACATTAGTTAGCCAACTTCTCTTCATCTCAGTATAATACTGAACAAAATTCAAAACAGAATACTGAATAACAAAATACTGATGATCACTTTACAGTTCAGGCTAACTGATTCTCAAGTGGGGCATGATATCTATCATATATCATATATCCCTTTTTGTGTCTTGGGTTTTATGTATCCGTGCCAAGGGGTCCATTGTCTCATAATCCCCCATGCTCTGAGTATCAGTGAAAGGTAATCTGGGAAATGTAGGAAATCACACATAAAAGTAGACAAAGCAGGCTTAGGAAAGTGGGTACACAAAATTCTCATGATATAGATGATAGATCTGTTAGTGTAAGGGGATATGTTGATGTATTTGAACAATGTAAGAGGATAAGTGCACATACGCAACCAGGCTTTCACCATGTTAATACCTCTGCAGGCAAGCCTCGTTTTAAAACTTAAAAAACATGACACTGACTCATTATCATGCTCATTCCATACAGTGAAAAACTCATGCATCACAGCAGGAAGTGTGTTTGTGTGTGTGTGTGTGTGTGTGTGTGTGCGTGTGTGTGTGTGGGCTGCGACCTGCTGTCTGCGCATATTAAGTTTGATTATCTGATTTCATGAGGGCCGTTATATTCAACCGCTCCCAGCAAATGTGGCACTAAAATAAAAAAAAAATAAACTTCACTCCCCCAATCAGTTAAAATAAGCATCTGTGCCAAAGCTGAGAGCGATAGTAGCTGACAGCCTTTCCGAAAGTGTAATCATAAAAAAATCTGTTCTCATGAGCAGCTTTTCCTCACTCTGCTGGAGCAAAAAGTGCTCATTTTTCTCATGGCTCCAGCAGCGGGGACTTGGGCTGATCATAAAGGTAGGAAGATTTTCCACTTAAAAAATTCACTTTACACTCCGTTCCAACAAGGAAGTTTAAAAAGGAGGGGGTGAGGGGGTGGTGGAAGGAGAGGTCTGGAGAATAGCAGACTTTACACTTTGTAAGCAAAACATGAATTATGAAAAACAGACCTTAACTTCCCCTGCAGTGCATAATTTGAAATGGTTGTACATAAAAAGAGAGGAGCCCCTCGCAGCATACACATTTGGTAATTATCTCCGCAGTGGTGTGACCACTGACAAAGCACACTGCAAGCGACAAATGTGCTCATCTTTTGTCCAGGTCATTGACCGCATCTCTTCAGGTCCAGCTGCATGTTCAGTTAACAGGAATATGAATATGAGTGTGTGTGCGGTTGGGTGTGTTTGGAGTCCTCACTCCAGGAAATCAGTCAGGTCAAACAAACATATGGATGTCTTGGCCAAGCCTGGCTGAAACTGCATCTCAGTGCGATATAAGTACAAAAAATAGTACATGCTATAAAGTGTTGGAAAGAACATATTTGGCTGACTGCTTCATGTTAACGTGTGATGTGAATTTGATCCAGTAATTACAGGGAAAGGAAGAGACTTGGCAATCATCTCAGAGAAATAACACAACAGGCTCATAACTGAAAATTTACTGTGTGTTAATGGATGCCTGTGTTTTTATTTTCCCAGAAATTGTTATTCTAAGGACAATAAACTGTGTATTAAGGATTTTTGAGAGAAGATGGGGAGGGAGTAGGGGGTGGGGGGGCTCAACGATTTTACAAAAGCTGGTTTTAAAACCAGATTTATCTAATTTAGTCTCAGCATCACTCTAGTAGTTGCTGTGATTTTTGAAAAACCTATTTTATTAACTGAGCCTATTGTAAAGTACTTCTATTGACTTTTGTCTTTTTAGCAGTATTGGCCATTTTACGATATGCATTCCGACATAGCAAAAGGCATTTCCAGCATTTGGCGGCTAAAAACAAGGCTTACCTACTCTGTTTGTGTGTCGAGGCTAAAAAACTGACCATCCATAGAAGAGTTTGGTCTCATCTTGATCCGGAGCATCTGAAGATGAATTCCGCACTCGATATGTTAGGATCCACTAAAGTTAGGCGCAATACGATATCAATAAATGCCCGTTTCTGTTTTCTTCACTGCCATCTTGACTGTAAGGCAGCCAGGAGGGACAATTAAGAGAGATTCTACTCTTCTTTATTTGGGAGGGGAGAGGAAAGTAGGGAGGGGTTTGATTTTGTGTGGTGTGTTACAACAAAATCTTCTGAATAAATAACAGAATCTTCTGACTAAATAACAGAATCTTCTGAATAAATAACAATGTTTAAATTCAGAAGCATGAATTTATCATCCTGTTTATTTTTTCTTTATTAAGTTTATACAGCTACAAGGACGCTCGGTTACAATATCATTACAAGGAGACTACACTATACAAAAACACTTTATTAAATGTTGTATACTTGCGCTATGCTGTACTGAGTGCACTCTTCTATTTCTAGGTTTGACCTTTCACTTTTTATTATTAAAATGGAGAAAAAAGATAAAGCAGAAAATATTACTTTTAAAGGGTCATACCAGAGTTCTTGCATATTTTATTTAATCCATTACCGATGAATGTTTTAAAGTGTTCTAGATTTTTTAGTGGGTCTTTATCTACCTTCAAGAAAGCCATTGGTTCACATTAATTTCTCTACATCATGCAAATCAACATGACAAGACTTATGTTCTGTCCTCTTTCCAGGTCTCTATGGTGGAGAGGAGGTGGTGTGGCTCAGATCCAACTTAGTGGGTAACACCTGAAGCTATTTTGCTCAATTGTCCTCCTGGATTAATCCTCTTTACTTATTTGTTTCAAAATGTCTGTCCGTCTTCGGAGACATTTGCATCCTCTGTTGCTCTTTTTTCAAAAGGGTTAAAAGTGTCTTTTTTTTTTTTTGAGTTTGTCCTCATTCAAATCCAGGGTCTAAGGACAGAGGGTGTTCTGCAGAGACTGGAAAGCCCCTTGAGACAAATTGTGATTTGTGATATTGGTATACATAAATGCAATTGATCAATTTATACAAGTTTCATAAAGAATAAGGCTGGCAATACTATATTTTTTCAGTGTCATTAAATCCCATGAAAACTGGAAGCTAACAATAAATTGATCTAGCTCTAAGAATGATTAGTCAAATAATTAATTTTAAATTGATTGATTTGATTTTCAACAATCAAGTTGATTAATACATGAAGTCATTTTTCAAACAAAAAAGCATTCTCTCTTTCCAATTCTTATTAAAAGAGAGGATTTGATCATTTCCTTTGTTTATTGTTAAAAATATCTACTATTTATTGTTATAGTTTTAGTATCTGCTGTCGTACCACCAGACTACAGAGCAGACTCCTCGACTCCACCTTAAATAAAATGACATGAAACTTTCTATTGTGCTGGTTTTGCACATTACCATACCACTACATTGTATAATATATTTACATAAGTAACTGTATATTATTTTTATTCTATTCTAATTTTATGTATGTTCTGTGCATGTAGCATGAAGGGGGCTACAACTTTAATTTCATCTTGCTGCCTTTTCTTGAAGAATGACAAATAAATGTACCTTGAACATTGAATATAGTCCCCTTCAAATGCACTGTGTCCTCCAGTTTGAAGAGCGCTTGCTAAAAACTATTGACAAGCTGTTTTAGGAAATTACTGAGCCTTTAAAATACACTACGTACAGTATTTGTAATGATTTTAAAGGTAATACATCTTCACTGGGTAACAGTGGGTGGACTTACACATTGTTGTTATTGGTCTTTTCATGGGATT
Source organism: Micropterus salmoides (assembly GCF_014851395.1). Lineage (NCBI taxonomy): Eukaryota > Metazoa > Chordata > Actinopteri > Centrarchiformes > Centrarchidae > Micropterus > Micropterus salmoides. The sequence continues at coordinate 3,722,775 of NW_024044459.1, forward strand.
TGATGACAATTAAAGCCTGTCAGTTGATTGAGTAAGTGACTTATTTTCCTTAAAGTTACATTATTACAAAAAACATGCCCCATCATTTTGCTTTTCAATTCAAAAGCATTAAAATGCATTCAAAAAAGCTACATGATGGATCATTTTTTACATTAGGCAAATGATGCAAGTCTCAAACTGATTTTCATTATTTTGGAAAAGTCTGGCTTCTCATAAAACTGGGGAAAACATTCAAAAATCTAATAAATTATGAATTTGAAAATGATCTGCGGTCATGTAAAATACAAGTAATTTATGAAAAAACACTCATGTGGAGTTTTGAACCTGCATTGTTAAAATAAAACAAAAAACCCCACCTGAAGTGTTTTGAACTAATGAGCTAATCATTATTAATCAAATAATAACTCTTGTCATTATTAGTCATTACTACATTATGTCTTAACTATGTTTTAGGATTGCATAAATTGACCCTCTTAGCTACCTGTTTTTTTTGCTAAAAATCTTCTCTGTATGATCTGATTTATTCACTGTGGAAAAGGAGCCACATTCACATTTGCATTTTAGGCTTTTAGCTGGCACACTTCTGCAGAATGACGCACAACCACTTACAGCGGATTAAATTCCTGGATCACCAACATTACAAGCCACCAACAGTAAGTAGAGCAAGGGTCAACGTCTCTCACACACATACAGCGCTCCAGCCTGTCCTGATTCACGGCCTGTTCTCCCAGCCCAGCTTTCCCAGAGGAGCCGGTGCCAGGCAGGCTTGGTGCCGAGGGCTTTTAGGTCTCATGTTGGGTGTCTGAGCCAGAATCTACAAAGGACGGCAAATACGTTAGCCAGATGTACCCACACACTCGTATAAAGTGGTGTGATGAAGGTTTTAATAGAGAGAGGCCAGTCTTAACAACACATGACAGGCAATATACTGTAGAAACACTGGGCCCTGTAAAGTTTAATATGCAGGAATGGTGCCAAATTTCAGCATAAGAGAAGCCCACTAAATACTCAGAATTTTCTTCTTTGAACCGGGGTGGGGGTGAATCTGCAGACATGCCTGAAACATGTTATCAGTCACAACCAGCCATCCAATTAAGATGTCATCCATTGATATGACATACAGTTCAAGTGGTTGACTGGTTAGTGAGTTAGCTATGTTGTTTGAGTTTCAAAAATAAGAGCATGAGTTTGTGCTGGTTTGTGCTTTCACTCTTTGAAAATGGGGTTGAGACGGTTATGATCAGATCAAAATCCTGGCAGAACACTGTATGGAATATGTTTGGTATTAAAATGCTCAAAATTAGCATACGAAATCTCATCACTATTGAACATTGGGATTGCTTCGGAAAATCTAAATTTATCTTGGGCCAACATATTCTATTGGTCTGTAGTGAATACAAATTTACATTTTTTATATCACAGACTGATTAGATATGGCCCACTTTTTTGCAACTTGCTAAGCATTGTAATTTCATATAATTGCCAGAAAAATGCTACTACACCTATTTTAGCTCAGTTAGGGACTGTACACAATTATGAGGAAGGCGTGGGGGATCAGAAAGGGCATTTTCTTTTAGCTCTTTCTTGCATTGTAATTAATAATTGCATAGAGCAAGCATATTAAATTAAGTCACAGCTCTCCTTTGCACTGTAGTTGATACGGGTGCCATTTGCCATGCAGATGACAATCATAATCAACTAGTAGCTAACAGAACTATACATTTTAAGAAACACAAAAACATGAGATATTTAAAGTGACTGCAGTCACTAAAAAGATGTCATGTAATTTTTTCACTACCAACAGCTGCCTTCCCTTTATCATCAAAGAAAGCAGAACTACAGCGCGTCACTGTGTTATATAAAACTGACCTATAAAAATAATTCAAGTTCAGCATTACATGTTGCCAACTCGTTCAACTAATTACTAATGTGAAATGTAACCTGATGTTCAGTTCATTAAAATCACATGCTCAAACCACAAAGACGTTAGCAGCTGAAATATTCACCATTTTTGTTAGAGTAGAGAGGGTTCTATTTTTTTTTTTTATAAAATGAAATTAGTTGAAATTGTCTTGCTTACTTTACAGTATGTAAACACCCTGTCTCCCTGGTCAGCTCCATTTCCTCTGTGTTCAATTCAATTCAGTTTTATTTATATAGCGCCAAATCACAACAACAGTTATCTCAGAGCACTTCTCATAAAAGAGCAGGTCTAGACCATACTCTGTGATGTTATTAACAGAAACCCAACAATTGTTGTATGTTCATACAAAAGGCATAATGAAACCATTCCTGCATTTTCTGGCTTATTTTTCAGACCAGCTGAGGGTGCTGGATGAGCCACAGTTCCAGTTTCATCTTTTTTTGGTGAAGTTATGCGTTCTTCCCTGGATGGTATCTAATGAAAGGTGGAGAAGACTACAGCTTTAACCCTGATTCATCAGAAGAACCAGATTCAGTTGGGTGGAAGGGGAGGGGTTGGGGGGTGGGGGGGTTGGGGGTTGGAGAACTTGAATGTAATATATAATGAAAATGAGCTGGGTTCCGATTGCCGTTCCATTGGTCATTATGTGGTCATTTAGGCCAGCTTTAGCCCCTTGCCTCTCACCCTGAGGGCCTCTCCATCTCAGGGTTAGCAGCTAATTAGCATGAGGAGGCTCAGCTAACGCAGAGACAGCTCTCCCTCTGATCACATTCACTCAATGGCTGAGGATGCATGGAGAGATGAAATTAGAGTGATTAATTAGGCTTTGACACTCCGCCAAAGGTTCTCAATTTAGCGCTGTCACATCAATAAAAAAGGCATCTCCTCAGCCGCACGCCGAGGCGACCTAAAGGAAAACGACGTGGGGGTATTACCAACAATTAAGACCAATTAGTCGGAGCAACCATCCAATAGGAAGACATACATAAACACATGACAGAGCACTTACAAAGTTATGCCAAAGTAGCCTATTAAAGCCACCACATCTCTCTACTTTACACTTGAACTAAAGAATATCTTTCTGTTGTAATTGTATTTATTTGAGATTATAATGTATATAATGTTATAATGTGTTATCTAAGCTTTAATGTGTTTTTCATGTTTGGTTGGTTATAATGTAGATGTTGCACTGTTATTACTTATCTATAGGCTGATAGCTACTTTAGTGAACTTTGATAAACCATTATTACATTGTGTGAGCAATGGAATAGGACAGATTTAAAGCAACATTATGCAAGATTTTGTATTATTTGTGATTTGGCACCCCCAGTTTCAGAGTGTAATTCACTTATAGACTGCTGCCGTAGATAACAGCTGTACATCTGTATTTGTTATAATTACATTACTTATGATCAACTAGTGAGCCGACAACTTTGCTAGCACAGCCAAACATCAAGCAAGTGCAATTACAGCAAGAAGTCCAGCTCTGCATCTGTCTTGCATCCTGATAGCTCTGTTAGCTGATGCCAACGAGTAAAAGCCAGTCCGATATTTCTTGTCTGGTCTCTTGCTCGATGTCTTTGCAGCTCCAGCCATGATATCCATACTGAGAATGCAGAGCTAGAATCTTCTTATAGCTAGCTTCCTAAAGAGTCTTGTTGGTGTTTGTTTGTTTGTTGCAATAGGCCACACAGAGCAATACCAGGTGCTCCAGGCCCTGAGTGGCAATGTCAGAGATGCTATTATTTCTTTTACAAGTCAGTGTACCATCAAAATGATTTTGAAGCTGTTACTAAATAATGTTGCTTTAACAAGTGTAACATAGCTGTACTGATTGACAGGAATATGTTAGAATATTTTGCAGACTTAATATTATTAATAATATTACATAAGTGACTTACATCATATAAGTAATGTGACTCACATTATGTGACACATAATGTAAACTTATTTTAACCCAAATCACGATCATTCCTAAACCTAAGCAAGTAGCTGTCGCCTAAACCTGACCAAATTGTGACCGTTATTTTGTTATTTTCTGGTTTCTTATTATTTTCTTGTTGTCCCACATATTAAATTATGATTTAGCTAACAAATCAAATTAGGACATAATTCTGTGATGTTTTGTAATTTATTGCCTATTAAATACAGGTGGAAGATCATCTGTAGTTGAAACATTATATCAGTAATAAGAGAAGTTTGTCTTTTGTGCATGTGCATAATTTGGTCTCTATTTAAGGCAGAAAGCAGGAGGAGTTTTTAAGCATGCGCTACTGTGTGTAGCTATTTATTATTAAACATATTAGTATTAACTCAACAGACACTGCTCTCTGTCAGCTCAGTGTCAGCACGGTGTTGCCTACTGACTTCACAACCGATATCCACTGCACCAACACGGTCTCATCCCAGGGGGATGGCTATAAGTGTCATTTTGGGAGTCACAGAAGATTTACCTATTTTGTTGTTTAGGTATGAGGAAGCTTAAAGCTTAAAGCTAACATAGCTATGTCAGTGCTAATAATCAGAGAGAGATGAACATAGTAACACAAAGAAGGAGTCTGTCCAATTCATGGGGGACTGTGCTGCACTTCATCAGAAGTGCTGAAGTTAACATGGATTTGTGGTGAGATTTTTGCTTGATTACAAGTGTTTTCAGATAGTGTCAGTTTCCACCTCCCTGTCTCATCCTAACATAAAGTCCCAAACAGGGATACTACCACATCAGCAGAGCCATGACGCAGGCCAATCCCCCGCACAGTATAGGAAATATAGTACTTTTGAACCAAGGTACTTCTTTACCTTACCTTGTATTATATTACTGAATGCGTTTTACCTTAACTTGAGAGCATTTTAGTGTGGTATCTGTACTTTTACTTAAGTAGGAAAATTGAGAATTTTCTCCACCACTGAACATAACTGTAATGATCATTAGCTGAAACCACCTAATTTTCCTGACATGCAATCTACAATTGTGGTTGTATGGATACAACAGGACAAAAATAACATGACCATTGGTTGTAACGGTATAAGTTTATGTTCAGACGGAAGTAGTGTGACATTGTTATATTGCTGCAAAACCTCTTAGGGAGGACGTGAAGTTGACTGGGAAGGTGTAGAGCAGAGATCAGGGGTCACACTGACCTGTCTCATTATAACAGTCAACTTTGGTTTCTTTTAACATTGACAGCAATTAAGAATAAGTGAACCTGAAATGTTGGTAATAATATCTCACAAGATTGCGTGCACACAACTACACTAAGTAATTGGTCAAAGCTGAAGCAGGAAGTGGGTCTGCAGACTGGATGCAGACCCACAGGGTCTGCAGATTGGGTGGATTTTTACGACAGACAGTGTAGGTAACACTTTTACTGTTCTTGCAACAAGTCCTCCAACCTAGTGTTGTAGTCAAGACCGCCCAAACCGAGACCAAATTAAGACCAAGACCAGAGTTTATCGAGACCGAGAAAAGACCAAGACTTTTAGGAGTCGAGACCAAGACCGAGGGAGGACGAGACCAGTTCCCCACATTACATGACACACAATAAAATGTGGAACGAGATCATAGGTAGTTCTCAAATTGATCTGAAAGATCCTCATTCCCATTAAAATCACCCACATACAAACACTAAGAGCTGAAATCAACTTAACCATCTTTAGTCAACACTCCTTTTCCATGTTTACCATCCACTTAACACTAGAGCTGTGCGATCTGGCCCAAAACGTTATCAGAATAAAAAATGTGATATCATTCGATATCGATAATTAACCTGATAAATGTCAAATCATTATTTCTTTCAAATTTTAACACAAATGGTTAATTGTGGTTTTAAACATTTCTTTATGGAGAGCAACAAACACTTAATGCCAAACAGTGGATCACATCACAAATCTGAGGCAGGATATTCAAAACGATAACATTTCAACAAAATGCATTTAATTTGTGTGTTTTTCAGTCCCTTTTCCTCAACAAAATAAACATCTTAATAGAAAAATGAAGTGCTAATTGGTTGCATTTGAAGGAATAATTTTTAAATCCAATCAAATTTGGGATATTAACAAATAAATCAGACAATGCAAAAGCAATTTATTGATATTCCCAAAGTCATGGACTTAACTGGTCTTGAAATAAAGTCTCAAGACCAAGACCGGTGTCAAGTACTACACTACTCCAATCTAAACAAATATAGGTCGTTTTAACCTCCAAATACGACTCATATAAGCGTATTCTTGGCGCCCCTACCAGTGTTGTTTGTCCATGCCTCCCAAAACGACAATTTTGAACTCTGTTTCTCGACCGGTCCCAGATCACATGACCTACTTCACATGGCATAAAAACGTGGAGACCACAGCGACACAAGGGACATAAACCCAACAGCTGCACAGGTCAATACACATACAATCACTGACTTCGGTGTAGGCACACACCTCTGTGAAGCTTAGGGTTAGGGCGTCAGAGGGCTGTCAACGCCTTTAAGTCTAAAATAGTTAGCTAGCTAACTAATGCTACAAAGCAAACATAGCTAACTCTACTTAACTGTCTTAAAAAAACAAATCAATCTTGTTTTACACGGGAACCGAATGCTGGTCTATCAGGTGAAAGGTGGCTAAGTTACTATCCTTCCGCCACCACCGAAGTACAACTTTATGGCTATTGGTATTTATAATACTATATATATAATACACTAGAGGTCGATAGCACAATAAGCATAAACATGAGTCGTAATTTTGTGTGGCTAAAAGGACGTACAGGCTCTCTTACAACAAAGTTGGTCTAACCTGGGCATTTATTTTCAACCTGTTGGATTGTCTGACTGCCTCATTAGACTTCTTAACAGCAATGTCACCATGTTCCCAGATTTCAGCAATTAACTTGGCGAGAACAGTTTTATTAAACAGATAGGAACTATAGCCAAAACTAAAAAAATAAGACCCAGGTTGTAATAAATCAGAATTTTATCCTACATTTTCATAAAGATCTACTGTTTTCCACGTGTTGTTATTACTACAAGGCTAACACCTGTCACTTCTAAATAGTCTCTTAAAACAGTTTTCAGGGTCACAACTTAACACACACTATATGTGTATATATATATATATATATATATATATATAGTAAAGCAGGCATGTGTTTATCACATTTCTGTTGGGAAACAAATGCAGACTTTACTGTTGACCGCCCACCAGACTGATTATGTGGTCCTTTTCAGATTTGCTTTGGCAGTGGGGTTGGCTATGTCTAAATCCATAGCTGGTGTCTTCAGTCAAACACACACTTGTTTCATGTTTTTTGTGCCTTAATCATATTTATTTAATAGCCTGGCAGCTTAAAAGAAAACCTAAACGTTTCACAGATCTCACCCATCCTCACCTTGACAGACAAGGAGGAGAGCTCATTTAATCCAATCCAGCCATTACCATGTCTATGGGAAAGGACTGCCTTGAACGACCAGAGAAGAAAGACTGCTTCATTATCCTCCTTCCCAGGTGACAAATCCTCCTTGAATGGAGCAGAATGTAAAAGTTTCCCTGGTACACGCCGGGCTCCTTCTCTATTTAGATATACAATGAAGGGCTGTCAGGGTGATGCGCAGCAGGTTTGGGGATCTGCACTTACCATGGGGGAGCAGAGAGCCGGGTAGGGAGCTGCCGGGCTCTCCCTGCGGGTGCCAGTGTGAGTGCGGCACAGGCAGCTGTCAGCAGAGAGGTGGCATTTCCTGGTCTGACGCTGACAGAGACTGTCTGCAGGCAGTAGGAGCACAGCTAGACTGACACCCTGTTTATTCACAGATGACATCCGGGCCGGGGATGGGTGTCACTGGCATTTTGATTCACCTAGAAATGTGAAAACTTCCCTGAAACACTGTGTGATGAAGTCTTTGTAGAGTACACAAAACCAGAATAATTGAGGAGTTCCAGCATGTGTGGGCCCCATCATTCCCGCTACCCGGCTGTGCAAAGAGCTAGCATGGAACTAACACACATGCAGAGCAGAGAGATAGAAAACACATTTTCTCTCATAGTTCCACCCACACATTCAGTGTAAAATCTGTCCCAGATTTGCTGCCCCCCTCCCCCAAAACCAAACTTTTCTCTATAAAAGCTGTAGATATTATGAATGTACCATAACCTGGAAATAAAATACCCACCTACTCATATGGCCTGTCTAACACCTGTCAGTGGCAGACAAAATTATCATGACAGCCAATGATAATGATGCATGATTTAAGTTTAGGCAGATAAATAAAGTGCAGAGTAAAAAGCATATTTCCTTCCTATTTAAGTGCAGAATATAGTTTTAATGTCATCTTGAGTTTATTTGACCACTTAAGTAACCTATAGCTTGATCCACCTTTACCTCATGAAATTAGTGTAGGCTTCAAAGGAGTTACAACTTCGGTCTATTTTTTGTGCCGTTTGTCCATCATTTCTATTAATTATGATAGCATTGTATTCACCAAATTGAATGTTGCCCATAACAAAATCCAACAGAGCAAAAATAGCGAGTAGTCAAACAGGTTTTAAAGAAACAGGTTACTCAGATGATCTTAACTACTGAATTTGGAGATAAAATTAAAAGTGCACCTGAAGTGTTATTATTTCATTTCACAGGAACAGTGTGTGCACACAGCAATTAGAAGAACACTAGGTCAAAGTTAACAGCAGACAGTTTGGATAATCATTTTCACCTACATGATGAAAATGACACTGATATTACCAACACAAAATAGCCCAATCAGAGCCTCAAACCCACCCATTTGTTAAAACAGTGGTTATGTTTTATTTCCACTTCCAGAAGGTATTTTGTACACACACACACACACACGCGCACACACACACACACACACACACACACACACACACACACAATATTTTTTTTTACATACTTGTAAAAATTTAATTTTGTAAAAATATAAGAGCTTGGTCACAAATATATCTGAATTTGAGTGGAAGAAAAAAAAAAGTTAAGCTTTCAGTCATCTGTTTTATTAGTATATGGCTACAATACTGAAGAATGATTTCAAGGTACAAGGTAGTTTATTTATCATTATACAACACAAGGTTGACTATACCGGCTCTCTTTCCTCTCCTTTGAGTGATCAACACAGCCGCCATGGTGTCTGCTCCAGCTAATCAGGCTGGTAGATCGATGAAGGTCCACTGCTCTTTAATCCAAAACCCTTCTTCCTTTTCCAATGACTGTCTTTCTGTCATAGGTAACACGTGTTTCAGCAACAAAGAGTTGCTTTTTGAAAGAGAGATGAAAAACAAAAGTGGAGCAAAGTTTGAAGGAGCTACCAGCTGCATGTACATGTGCTGTCCATAGTTTCAGTCTTCCAGTAAATAAGTGAAGACATTGCATCTATCTTCTTAACTAACCTATGTGAGAAAAGGCTAATTATTATTGTATTATTATTAGCATTTTCTGAAGTTGTTTGCTTCCTCACTGAGGTGAGGTCATAGGTTCCCCAGCCTTTAAATTACCACTGTACTGTGTGTGTGTGTGTGTGATTGCACATGCATTCTTGTACTAAAATGACAATTGGTTGATCAGAGATGCTGAATGTGACACAATTAGAGATGTGATTAAGTTTATAAACACATAGACGATGAAAAGGTCAAGGGTTATTTTAAAGAACTAAGCAGTGTCTGTATCATCTGACAAGCATGCAAGTTATCTCCAGTGAAATATGAGAGGTTTATCTTTGTGATGGCAGAAAGACTATTTTTACATCAACAGAGTCATCCTCCAAACCTGCTATAAGGTAGGGTGACCATACGTCCTTCCCGGACATGTCCTCTTTTTGAGACCTAAAAAATAGGTCCAGCCGGGATTTCTAAATTGCGCACAATGTCCGGGATTTTGCATTTGCTTTCTACAGTCTGTATTCATTGTGTGCGTTTTTGACCACTACTTGCACTTTTAGGCCTACATTTTATTCTTTGGGGTACCGACTTTGGTACAGGTGATTGTGGGTTTGATTCCCGGTCAAGGGGGTATCCAGGTGGACCCTGAGGCAAGGTCCTTAATGGACCCGTGCTTGAGGATGACACATACCACCCCGCAAGGGGTGAGAGGGGGATTTGTTAAATATATATATAAGGACTCTGGATATGTACAATATTTACATTATTAACAAAATTGTGATGAACAGTGAGTAAATAGAAGCAGAATTGCACAGAATGTGAAGTATTGCACTACAATGTCTAGTTTAATAACTAGACATCTCTCAAATTGTCTGTGTGTCAGACACTTTGAGGGAGGAGTTATAAAGTTTGATGGCCACAGGCAGGAATGACTTCCTGTGGCGCTCTGTGGTGCATTTTGGGGGGATGAGTCTTGCACTGAAGTGCTCCTGTTTTTGAGCAGCACGTCATGGAGTGAGTGGGAGACATTGTCCAAGATGACATGTAGTTTGGACAGCATCCTCCTCTCTGACCACCGACAGAGAGTCCAGCTCCTCTCCCACAACGTCACTGGCCTTGCTGATCAGTTTGTTGAGTCTGTTAGGACCCGCTACCCTCAGCCTGCTGCCCCAGCATGCAACTGCAAACAGGACAGCACTGGCCACCACACTCATAAAACATCCTCAGCATTGTCCGGCAGATGTTGAAGGACCTCAGCCTCCTCAGAAAATAGAGGCTGCTCTGGCTCTTCTTGTAGAGGGCTTGAGTGTTCTTGGCCCAGTCCAGTTTATTGTCAATATATACTCCCAGGTATTTGTAGTCATCTACAATGTCCACACTGACCCCCCTACAAAATAATATGAATGCAAAAGCTGTATAGAGTTATGTTTTGTTTAGTTCGGGTTGCAGGTAGTGAGTCACTGCACTGGTGGATTTCTTTTCCTTGTTTTGTTCTGTTCTGATGGTCTGGCTTAGTGCTCATCCTGCTGTGGGATAAACTTGCTGCTTGCCCATTGATTGTGAGCTCCCCTTGCGCTGGGTTAACGTGTCTGCTGGTCATTATCTTTACTGCATGTCAGCTAGTGTGTTTTAAGGGCTCATTGATCTCAGCCAACCTGTTTCTTTGTGCTTCACATTGTTTTAATATCTATTTTTTGATTGCTAAATGTTTAGATTTTAATATAACTGCTTTCCAGTCATACTTGTCTTCAGGTGCTAGGGACCTGTTGTTTGTGGCTCCAAGGGGGGCCTCCACTATCTTCTAATTTCTCAGCTGTCCATCAATTGTATTTCACCTCCATTTATTGTCTTTCACCTATTTAACCAAGAATGATAGAGCTGGAGACTGATGTAATGAATTTCTTGGGACGACTGGGTAGTAGGATTAGGGTAGTTTAGCTCTCAGGGTTTTCTGTATGTGGGTCGGTAATTATACTGTAGATTGCATGTGCTTCATTTTTGTGTTTTGTATTTATGTGTTAGTACTTCAAATATTTAATTAGTGTTTAGGCCCCTATGTACAAGCTTCAGATAGCTTAAAAAAGGTGTCCCTTTTCACAAATCTGCATTATTTTTAAAGATTGTACTTGCATTTTAATGTTTTGTGAAAAACCTAACCTGGACTGAACTAAATGGAACTGAGCTTTGCACCGTGCAGTGACAAAGACAAAAACTGAAACTAATAAAAACTAAACTAAACCAGCAAACCCACGTTAAAAACTAATTAAAACTAAACTTAAATTGAAAACTAAAAGTCAAAACAAAATAAAAATAAAAACTATCCAAAACTATAATAACTTTGCCCTGCAGAGGACAGAGCAACACATTCCGATTGTTCTGATTTTGAAAAAAATACTGTTGTAATATTAAGTGTGTGTCCATACACATTTCCACGGTGCCACCAATTACTTGAATCCCCCAAGCCCCAACCTTCCACCACTGTGGGTGTCCATCTGCCTGCTGCCCCAATTGTCCTCTTTTTGAAAACCAAAATATTGTCAGCCTACTACAATGTCCAAGTCAAATTTTCTAATGTGATTTAATGTGGTGCACACACGGTCGCAAACACACAAATGGGTGTGGATGACTTTTTACTACACCACGGAGGGCCAGGTGATCCAATTTACTCCCAGGTGCCTGCATTGGTCTTAATATGATAGGTTTAATGACAGTATACACCAGGAGCAGGCTGGGTAAAAAAAATGGCCCAGGAATTTGTCATGGTCAGCCCACTCCAGAGACCTTCAATCCTGCTTTTTTGAGAATTTAAAAAGTACAGTACATCGTGACATGAGCCATTAGAGTTAATTTTCAAAACTATCAAAACTCATCTAGCTGTCTTCAAGTAAAATACTCACCTCAGCTGAGCCCTTGAGCATAATAAATAAATAATCTTGCTATATCACTGGTGCTTTGGGCTGAGCTGACTTTGACTCAGAATTTGAATTTTTGTTATTGCCCTCATCTCAGCTATCTATTATTCACCCATGATCAATCTGATTATTCCTAAAGTATATGAACATAATCTTTACAATGCAAAAAATGATTGTGACAATAACACAGAAGCAGCCCACTGTTAAATTAAGTAGGGTAAACCTACTTACAGTGAGTCACGTGTAAAGCCCAAAAGAACAGTTTTACCCACCTGAGTTAAAGCCAAGATCAGTTTCACCAGCAAATTTCTGTTTAATGAATTCACCATGGGTCATTACTATTAAACAACCAGCAACAAGTGTGAATTTGAGAAAATAAACAGGCTAATTTCCATCAAAAGAAAGCCATGCTCTGCACAATGAAGGGATTCTGTTAATACTGTATATTCTAATCAATCTAGTGATCATCTGACATTGAAGTTTATACAGTGTGTAGCCCTTATTTGTTCTGTAAAATATGATTTTAATATGCTGTTAATGGAAAGTGAAAGTAGGTATTTCTGCCAGCTCGTGAAAGGGTGATACAGGTTGCTTTCTAACAGAGCCACCAGTGGTGGTGTGCAGTTACTGGATGTGAGTTACATTAGTAGAACAACCAAACCTTAAATTGAAAAGGTATTTGCCTAATTTTCTAAATGTTTGCATCTTTCCAGCTCATTAAAAAGGTCATATTATGCTTTTTGGCTTTTTCCCTTTATTTTATTGTGTTATATATCTATTGTGTGCATGTAGAGTACGGTCTAGACCTGCTCTTTTATGAAAAGCGCTGTGAGATAACTGTTGTTGTGATTTGGCGCTATATAAATAAAATTGAATTGAATTGAATTGAATGTAATAGGTTTGCAAAGTGAAAAAGTCCACCCCGTTCTAATGCTTATTGAAGTGAGATGTCTCACTCCGTTGCTAAAACAGAGCATTCAACACACAGGGTGAAAAGAAGTGTTGCAGCAATGTGCAGCATTACAAAAATATAATGTTTATTGAAAATTAACCTTTACTGCTACAACCCCTAAATAAAATTAAGAACCTGAAAATGAGCATAATATGATAATATGACCACTTTAATATCTGGCACAGTTAAAACTCTTTTACATAACCGCACGCACACCATGGATGACAGCTCATACAGTTAATGTAGCAAAATGCACAGTAAATAACAGACTAGTTAAATAAGGTATAAATTGGCAAATATAGTACTTGAGAAAAAGACTTAAAGTACAAAAAAAGGAACATGAAAAATTGCTGTTCCTTAAACAAATACTTCACTTGTTTGCATTACTTGCAACGAGTTCCAACCCACCCCTGCCACCGGCCACCTGTGTCCACTGGTGGCGGTAGAAGTAGCTGCAGCACCAAAAAGAAAAGTCTGTAATTTTGAGGCACTTTGCTGCACCTGCCTCCAGCAACTTTTTTCTCCCTAAACTTTTCAGCACCACCTTTGCGTTTCATCATATATTTTATCCATGTGAACATGTAGGAAAGCAATGTGAAGTTAGGTAATACATACAGTAAATACAGCTGAAGTGAAAAATTTTCATCTAATTGCCAAGGCTGTTAAAGATTCATTTTATGTCCTGTCACAGTGTAATGAATAGCAAAGGATATAAACACTACAGTCATTGAAAAATTTTATTGAGCGCCATTGTACAATATCACAATAAAATATTTAAACTCAGCACTTCACTTCTAACAGTAAACTAAGTTCCCACATTGTTAACCCCTTATTCCTTAACTTCACATCTTGTGCCATTGTTGTCATCATCTGTTCAGTGACCTATATCATCTATTTATTAAAACATCCCTGCAGGTAAAGCTTATGTGAAAAACCAGCAGAGGCCCAAGAAAGCTGCATGATGAAACACAGGAGTTGTATTACGGTAGTCTCTAGTCCACAAAAGTCATCACATCACTTCATCAGCTACATTACATACACCAGAAATAAAGACTTCAATTCAGAAGAGCAGGCAGCATTCTGCTTGATAGATTCTGCTTATATATGCTACTATAATGTACTAATTACCACTGTGCCACTGAGGTCTCAATGTCACCATAATGGATATGGCGTTGGGCTGCCCTAACAAGGGAACACAGTGAGGCAGTGGCATCAGGAGCGGCAAGATGGTCATAGCAGGCCCTCCCATCACAATCAAAGTAGCATGATGTCAGTAGCAAATTAAAGAAGCAAAATGCACTGCACAGTTGGCACCTAACTTAAATGAAACCAAACAGCATTCTATAAAGAACATGAGTCATAATAGTAAGGCAAAACAGTGATAGACTAGCTTACTTGACCAAATTTGTGTTGGAGCACCATAAGAGATTAAATCAAAACCTAACATGTGACAGTGCACCTTCACACATGTGAAAATAGTATTTTAATAAAACACAAGTGTGTGGGTTACAGGTCAAATAAATAATAAATAAGTTTTACTCACATTATAGCTGTGTAAAGTCATCTATTAAACCCTTTAAATCCAGTTGGCAGGCATGGGCATTCTCTATTGACATGTCCAGATTAGCTGGTCTGTCCAGATGAGCTCTTCAAGTAAGATTTGATAAGTTTGAATTTGGAAAAAGATTTTTCAGGCCACAGTCACTGGGATTGTTAAGAAAAGCAGTAAACCAGTGCAGAGTACCCCAAAGCTTGCAGTGATGCAGTTGTCAATCAACATCTTTGTTAATTCTTTTGCTGTTTTCACTTTACAGATGCTGTCTTTAAAAAAAAACGTGGAATGACAGTAGTTGTGTGGGAAATGTCGAGGTTATGTAATTTTTATAAATATGGCATAACTTGCTTGCTCAAAAAAGCTCATCTGTTGCAGTGCACAGTAGCCAAATCACAAAAGAGCAGGTCTAGACCGTACTCTGTGATGTTATTTACAGAAGCCCAACAATTCCCACCAAGAGCAGCACTAGGCAACAGAGGCAAGGAAAAACTTCCTTTTAAGAGGCAGAAACCTCGAGCAGAACCATGGCTCAGGGTGGGCGGCCATCTGCCTCGACCGGTTGGGGTTGAAGGAGAGAGAGAGAGAGAGAGAGAGGAGAGGGAGGCAGCCTACACAATATACAGAGGTACAGACAGTAAAGGTGATGTTGCTATAGACCAAATGAATAATGGTACAGATATTTATAGTAGTGTTAATGATAATAATCGTAATGTTAATGATTATAATAACAATAGGACTAGTAGTTGGAGCAGAGGGTGTCGAGCAGGAACACGGGGGCAGCAGGTGACCCGCAGCCACAGATCCAGACTCCACAGCTCCAGAGCCAGAAAACCTGCAGGAAGTGATAGGAGGAGAGAGGAGAGGGACGAGAAAGCACAAGACTACCGGAAAGGGGAGAAGTTGTGTTAGTAACATGCATTAATGGGATGAGGTTGCATACAGAGGGAGAGAAAGTAGAGGAGAGAGGAGCTCAGTGCATCATGGGATGGTTCAGGAGTCACCTGAGCCAGCCCTAACTATAAGCTTTATCAAAGAGGAAAGTCTTAAGCCTACTCTTAAATGTGGAGATGGTGTCTGCCTCCTGAACCCAAACTGGAACCTGGTTCCACAGGAGAGGAGCTTGATAGCTGAACGCTCTGGCTCCTAGTCTACTTTTGGAGACTCTAGGAACCACAAGTAACCCTGCATTCTGGGAGCGCAGTGCTCTGGTGGGGTCAGATCACTTCACTTAAATTAAAATTGTACTAACATGAGAGGTAAGTTACGGGCCCTGCAACGACAGCGGGCCACTATGCAACTGGATTCCTTGCATATATGGTAGTTTTGCTGCTGAATGGAGGATATCTTGACACAGGTGAAACTAATCAGCGCAGTGCCGACAATCAAACAGGCGGGAAAACATGCAAAGGTACAGACACATGAGGAAGGACTCTCTTTCAACATAAAACAGGAAATACAAAACTAAAACCCAAAACTCAACCACTCAACTCATACTGAAGTCATGTGTGGAAATGTCTCTTTTAATTGTGAAAAGTTTCATCTACCTACATTTTCTAAATGTTGTTTCAAATCAATTTTCACAATTTCAGGTATATACTTGGATAAAAGTGCTATTATTTCCAGAAACCGCCACCACTTATCCCCCACCTACAATGGTGTCCTTTCATCCCCTCCCAGGAGATTGAACAAACGCTCACATTTGACCTTGTGTGACAATGCCAATGAGGTTAATAGATAGGATTCCCTGCCAGTCAGTTAGAACTGAAGAAGCCTCTTGGATGAGAGATGTGAAATGTCTTCCAGTTTTTTCAAGTCCAGTTGCCCTTGATTTTAATCCTCCTTGGATTTCTATGAGTTGGATGACTGAGAATCATCTCAGACATTTAAACATTTACATTTAAAGATCCATTCTATATCTATATATCCATATTATAATGACATCTTTTGTTTGTTTGACACATTTTTGATAATTACTAGATACCACATTATTTCATTTTGCAATAAACTTTTCTTGTTAAACTATATAAACTAAAACTTTATTATGACGCTGTATTAGTGCCATTGTAAATAAAAAAATAAATAAATGACATGGGGAGGGGGGTAATATTCTGAGAAACCCCGCAAAATTTCCGAGACAAAAGTCATGAATTTATGAGAAAAAAAACCCAGATACTATCTGAGAGTCACATTAGCTGCATTTCCACCAAAAGTACCTGGACCTTTAGTCCCAGCATCTGCATTTCAAGGAACTAAAAGGTTCCTTCAGCCCATTGTTGTGTGTGTTTCCACTATGGTCTAAAGACCTGTGAAGATTAGGCAAATTAACCAGCTGACCTACAAAGTAATGTACTGACATCATATTTAGTAACCACGATCCATGAGCAAAATATATATGCACATATGCACATATGCAATAATAATTAATCATTTCAAATCAAGGTGACATTTGTAAACTGTGGAAGTACTGCTGAAGGAAGAGTTTTTGTGAAATAAATTCCAAGTTGATGAGCCCAGCTCTTTCTAGATGGAGTGCTCCCAGACAATTTTCACTTGCTCTGAAGTTTTGATATGTCGCTGCCTGAATGAAGATTCTCACAAACACTGGAATGTGCCGCATCTCAGTTGATGTATCTGGGATTTTACTCTTTGCTGCGATTATATTAAAATCTACCAGATAAGAAGATAAGGGTGAGCATATGCTCTGCAGAGAGAACGCAAAAAAGGAAATTAAGTTCAAACAACTGTGTTTCCACACTACATAACACAGACACGCAACAAGCAAAACAATGCACAAACATACACACACAGGAGCAACATGGCTATAAATAAAGTCAGCTCATAGAGCCAAGGTGCAGTGGCATATGATTGGAGGAAACGTGCACGTAAGAAAGGTTACAACCAGCCAGTGGCCCATTTGTCTTGTTTGGAAACAAACTACTTGATTCCCCAAATGAGTGGTGAGGAATCCCGTGACATCAGCACTTAATCACAGCCTGTTCACCATTATAAATCAGTTGAACTACTGACATCTGAACTTTATTCAGTGCACACTGTAAAGGCCACAGGCGCAGGCTCACGCTATTAACAGCAGGCTGATCCATTGTGTGTGCATTCAGGTCAGAAAACAGGGCACAGGATACACACTGCATGCATTGCCTGAGCTTTGTGAGTGCAGAAACAATAACATGACAAGAGAGAAAACTGGGAGTAAGTTGTAAAAATAAGGACACACAGGTATATCATGTGCAACTGTTGTTGGATATACAGTTTGTCATCTATTTCCAAATATTATGGTTTAGGTGTTTTATTTGTAACTAGAATGAAACAACCAATGCAAATTGTAAAGAAACAAATACAATAAAAATTACTTATTAGGTATTAGCACAATGCAATGTAACAATCTCTGTGTTGTGTTGTCATATTGCACCATTAAGCATTTAAAATGTTTAATATTGAAAGTTTCTGCTTTGTTGTATTGTGCTCTACAAAAAAATATAACAAATCTACGTTAATGTTGGAGAAACTAGCATAGACAGTTCATTCAATTCATGGACGAAGCTATTCCGCAGGTTTGAATAGAGAGCAGTGAAGCCAATTTTGATTCAATGTAGTACCACTACACGGCTACTTCCTACTGGCACCAGGGTATACTGCGCATGATTGAGCAGCATAAGACACAGTTTAATGACATGTCTCAGTGTGTTTGTCTGACTTGGATTGTGACCCTCTTTAATTAGCCCACACACAAGGCTCACTTGCCAAAAATCAACATTGCTTCCCTGATGGCCGAATAGGTTTTTTTAGATTCCCGAGAGCTTTTTATCTAAACAATGTACAACGCGATGTTGCAAGGTTGGTAATTCATTTTTGGGCTTACACGGTACCCTCCATGCATGATTTAGTCAGCTTCACTGTTTAAACTCTCACTTACCACCCTGGAAGCTGGAAACCCTGGCCTCCCTTTAAAGCCACTCCCCCAAAACATTTGGACTGGATTATTACAGGCCTGCGACCACAACAGATACCAGATGTTTGTTTCATTTTTGTGTCAGAGAATTTGATTTATTGATTGATGTCGGGATGTAAAGAGCAATTCAACAAACATAACAAAAAATGCTCTGAAATAAAGTGCCTACCCCAGCTTCAAAGGACGACTCTGACATTTTTTTTTAGAAACAAAAAAAAGTTATGTTTACTTTCAGTGTCTCTCACATTGTGTGTGTCCTTGAATTCTAGCAAGAAAACCTTTTTAAAACCTATTTTTAAATGTATTTCAAACAATCATTTGTATATAGCCATGCTAGCAGTCTTCTTCTGCTCTGCCTTTGTTTGTGCGCTACCGCCAGTTACTGTCCAATAGTGGAATAGCATGCGTGCTGCCCATGCGCGTCCTCATGTAAAACAAAACCGTCACCACTCCTATAAACATTGCTTCATAGCACTACTGGTGGGCAGGGCTTGACTGGGTTAATAATTCAGACCAGGAATCTTTACAACAGACAATATATACTGTAACTGTTTTGATGAAATATTGTTGTGCCAGTAACATATCTTTAAGTTGGATTACAACACACAAAAATGGCCTCAAAAACAATAAAAGCCAAATATCTTCAGTTTCAAGAGTTAGTCAACTGTACTTCCATAATTAAGGCTACAGGAACTAAATATAAAGTGTACGATATATCAGGCTTTGCTTACACACACAGTACTTGTTAGTAGGATACATTCACTGTTGGTTTTGTCTTTTTATAGCCTGGGAACGAGACAAATCTGTCAAGCTCATGTTTCACTTGCTCTGGCAGATATGTCTGGCCCCTTCCCTTGATTTGCAAGGGAAAAGGCCAGGGATGCAGATTTCCACACGTCCTGGATCTGGTCAAGCCAACCACAACTGTTTATTTAATATTGGGAGGGTTTGATACAATGACTGTAAAAGGCGTGTCATCGGTTCAGATTTGAAAAGTTACATGTCACGCTTCGCTGCTTTGATTGGTGGTAGTTCTGGACTGGTGTCCTGTCTGCAGGTCCATTTAGCGCAACACAGCAGGCTGAAGAAAATCAGATCACTTTGTCAAGACAGTGCAGATCAATTATGAATCAAGATTCTGTTACTGCATTGCTGATTCTCCTCTCATGTTTCGTTGCTGTGATTGGTTGTAGGTGTATCCATTTGGGTCCAGGGGCATTTTGAGAGGTTACAGACCAATATGCATTGGAGAATTAATCTGGTGATGCCAGGCTAATTTTGTTATGGAATTTGTTGACAATAATACACACAAAAATATAAGAGGATTGCCAGATTTACCATTTTGTGTAATATGAGTAATTTGAGGGCAAAAGTTCCACTGAATTGTTTACACAAGTAAAGATAAACATTTACTTTCAACACCTGTTGTGTCTCTGTAGCATTCCACCTTTTGTTTGTTGACATCCTTTTTTTGTCTTTTGACAACCCCTTTTGAATAGAATGTGTGCCACAATTTCTCAACCCCTAGAAGGGCAGCGCATTGCAGAGCCACATCACAAGTTTCATTTCATTCATTGTGGTCTGACAAGGCTTACTAGGCCTTTCGTTTAGGACAGGCGTCATTACAACAAGAACCTGTGTGTCAGAGCCTACAGCTATACAGAGTTTTCAAAACACCTATTGTAAAAGTGTTCTTGAAGATGGGAGACAGAAAGAGAAAAAAAACAACTTTGTATTGTAGATCTTTAATCAGGAAAGTTATACACGGCATTAAGGATATTGTGCACACATATGTTAGAAAAAGTAAGTCCGGTGTTAACATTTGTGCTTGTTTGATTAAACATGTGGAGACTGTGTGTGTCTTTTTCTCTCATGTATGTGAAGAGAATCACACCACGTCTCTTGATGCATCAATGACGTGCTCAGTGAGTGTGTGCTCTGCAGCAGCTTGTTGGGCTGAGTTGTAAAGCCTTGTCCCCTGCTCGTCCTGCCTTTATGTGGCCCAGACAATAGGCAGACCTCCCAGCAATGCAGCTGGGCCTGGCCCTCCATACAACAGCACTTGTCTGTACACTGTAAAACATCACTGCTGTCAAATTTACTCATCAGCTACTGTATGTGTGTTTTGGTCAGCAACCAATCTCTAATCTAATAATATTGTTGTAATGTTGTTCCATACAAAGATGGAATTGCAGTTCTCTTAGCTGTTGTGTTTTAGTGGTTCCTTTTTTAAAACTAGACTAACTGTTTACAAGCTCTGCTATGGTCCCTAGAGGTTGAAATGCATCACATTCCACAGTTAGATAGTATCAGACTGAACTAACAATTACCGTGGTCCCAAATAGCCGCAAACCCCGTTTACTGGCCTGGTGTGGGAACACATTTTGACAAATAAACGTAGGTCTCGATTAAACGCCTGGTCTGGGTTTTATGTAAGTTCTTTGGATGCATAAAACCTCTTAAACTCCGCCGGTCTGCCTGCTTTAGCTGCTTCTAAGCATTAATACAAATTAAAGTTTAAACGTATGATCAATATGTCAGTACGGACATGCTACACATCGTTAGATCGGATAGATTCTCCACAATTCAATCGTTCAGTTCATTTAACGAAAACAACAAGCCCCAAAGTCTAATTCATATAGATTTAGTGGCGTAAGCTGCATGAACAAGTGGCGAAAAAAAGTGCCAACTCTTGTTACCTTTGAAGTGTTCGTTAAGTCCGAATGTGTCCATTCCTTGATTATTTATATTCCTTTTGTCTATAAGGGTCCACCGATCAAAAGAATCAAAACAGCTTTTCATAAAAATGAATCCAAGTTGCGAATCCTGTCATGTGAACTGCATTGCTCTCAGTCTGCTAACCTCTGCCACACTTTTCTCATCCTGCGCCTTGTTGTTGTTTTCATTACCTTGCTGCCTTCAAAACAAAAGCACATAAGCCCGTCTGTCGAGCTAAATCAAATGAATGGCGTGTATTTGATATTTGATAATTATATACAAGTAATATTCTGTTGAAATAGATAAACTGTTTCATAGTAGCCTATTTCAGTTTTGTGTGAGAGGAATTAAAGGCCTGTCCCATATGGACACCTGTCCCAAATATAGGCGGGGTCAATTCAGTGATTTTAGCAAATAAAGCCCGGGCTATTAATCAAAGTTTTATGGTATACATTTTTGCATGGTATACAAGTTTGTCATGAAGGTGGTGCTAGAGGGAGGGCACACAGTTGTTTTTCCTTATGGAGAATGGATGTTCTGAGAAAGTGTCAGGCCACTCTACCCCTTGTTGATAATTCTTGTCCATAAAGACAGGTCTGGCTTTGGCGGCATTAGAGAAAAGGTCAGTGGATCAGCTAAAGTATTATGTACACTCTGGAAAACATAAAAACCACTACAGATTTTATAGAGATACAAGCAATATACACTGTGTATCTGACCAAAGTGGTGGTCAGGGGGACATTTTGGTGGAAGTACATTGCTATTGTTAAGCTTTACTGTTAATGGAGAAAGTTAATTATAATAATAATAATAATAATCTTTATTTGTAGAGCATTTTCAAAAACAAGTTACAAACAAAGTGCTTTAACAAGTGTAAAGACAATAATACCCAAGAGACAATAATACAAAAACAATACAAGATAAAAGCATGAAAACATTGAAAAGACTAAAATTCACGTTTAAGATAAATATAAAATAAGTAAAATAGAATAAAATAAAAGGGATAAAATAAAGTCAAATAAGATCGGAAAAGGCTCTCCTATAAAAGTATGTTTTAAGAAGGGACTTTAAAGAGTTCGCTGACTCAGCCGACCTGATTTCCTCAGGCAGGCTGTTCCAGAGCCTCGGGGCCCTGACAGCAAACGCTCTGTCCCCTTTAGTTTATCTTAGAAGCCCAGACAAAATTCCAATGCAACCCCTGGAATACCATGTGACGCTGGATTTAGTCTCTCATTCTGCATAAAGTCCAAGTACTGGTCCAGACTAGACGTAACAGATTAGCGCGCTCGACTGCACCCTGTGACTTTAGGCTGCAGCGCATCCCAACACCACATCCATCTCATTAAATATAGTGAATTTAAATGTAGTATCAACATGTTGCGCTTTAGGACCCGAAAGTAGCATTGTGGTGATTGTGGACTAAAAATTTCAATAAGATTCCTGTCATTTAAAAAGTTTCCAATGGCAAAAATGTATATTTTTATTTTATTTGAAGGTGGTGTCACTAATATTTCCAGACCTAAATTAGGATCCTGAGCAGGGGCGGACTGGCCATTGTAGCCGGTCCATTTCAGGCCGAAGCGGCCAGGGGTCAGGAGTTTTTATTTTCAGTTTCTGTTTTACTTTATTTTTACTGACCTCACCGGCCAGTCTGCTGCAGCCAACGCTGTCTGTGTGTCTGACTGGGCCAAACCAATGCTTTCAATATGGAGGGGGTGTACGAGCGGCCACCCCCAACTTGGACCGATCTTGGTTTTTGCTGAAATATGATTGGCTGAACAGGCCTGATCAAAGAAGTTTACTTTCCATTTGGCGCAAGTTTAATCTCCAAACGTTTTGTCGGGGGTCAAGTCAACGCTGGGTTGTGTGATAGGCTAGAGACAGCAAATGTGGAGAATAGAGTGAAAGAGGAAAAACGAATGTGTGATGCCGAAAAAATAAGAATTTAGAAGAAAAAAATTTGGTATAAGAGGCAGCTAAATGTGCCACATTAACCGAGAAATCTCTGTTTGACTTTATGTATATTAGCTGTGGAGGTGATGCACATGGACAGGGTGATGGTGACCCCAGTCATGTTGATGAGGAGGGAGAGAAGGGACAGGAGGAGCAGCAGGAGGAGAAGGTAAATGGAATCAGACGAAACAGTGGCAGTAGAGGGACAGTGTGTTTTTAGAATTAGAGTATGGATTATTGTAAGTCATATTTATTACTGATGTTCTTCTCGTGCATATGTAGCTGTGCAATCAGTAAAAGCAGAGTCAGGGTCCAGCACAGTGGAGCTGAGCCAGGCAGAGACCTACTCAGAGATAAAGACGGGGATAAAGACGGGGGATTTGATTTTTATGTACACACACACACACACACGCACTGCTGTATTTTATGGGAATGTATTGTAGTTTTTGAGTATATTTAATTATTTTAGCCCTTTGACTGACTCAAGCTTGCCTGACCTGGTCTTGTTCTGTGCAGAGCTGCCTTGCTTATACAAACTGAAGAGGCAGGTGTCATCCTGTTTCTTTCACTGTATAAAACAAAAACACTAATCCGCATTAAAAAAACTGCTACTGCAACTATAACGGCTGAATTTCAGTCCCAGTACATCCCTGATCCTGATCCTCTAGACGTAACCTGCTGAAAGTGCAATTTAATTTTATGTTTTATATGTGTAGATGGGTGGGGGTTGGGTGCATTTCCGAAGCTTTTGGCACTATTATAGTAGCAGAGCATTTTTAAATACATAGGTGTTTTTATGGATAAATGTGGGACTGGTGGAATTGGTCCATTGGGGAAACAGGTGTTTGTTTGTTTTTACTTTCTTTTTCCTTACACCCAAGTTTGTCAGCCATGCAGCATGGAGAACTCTACTCCAGCCTCTCATTGGCACCCCATAGTGTGTCAGTGTTTGTGTGTCAGTTTTGTCTTTCTTGATGGGTTGGTCTGTTTAGCTCTTTTGAGTTTTTGTTAAGTTAGAATAGCCTATATTTAGTTCTGTTTAGTTAACGTCTTTTATAGGCACAGAACTGTGTTGCTAATTTTTTATTTATATTTGTAAATTGCATTTTTCAGGGAAATTACAACTCCTCATTCCTGCCAGCTCAGTCTTTCACACCCTATTAAAAGTATTGCAGTGTATTGTTTACAATGACTTCCACTATGTTGGCATACTGTAATTACAGTTCAGATATCTCAAGGTTGACAAAGCTCAGCTTTCACACTTCTGAAATTCCAAAGATGCCCTTGTGTCTCTATTGCTTTTCTTTTATTGAGTTTTTTTGTATCACTGAATACAAAACTTTAATTGTTAGCTTTCTAAAAGTCTTCTCA
This sequence comes from Micropterus salmoides, assembly GCF_014851395.1. Taxonomy (NCBI): domain Eukaryota; kingdom Metazoa; phylum Chordata; class Actinopteri; order Centrarchiformes; family Centrarchidae; genus Micropterus; species Micropterus salmoides. The sequence goes on from NW_024044459.1 coordinate 3,747,492, forward strand.
ACAATCAATATATTTGATTTTTGTAGAGATATTTTTACAGTGTAGTCGCCCCCCGGCTCCTGTACTTGGGAAAAGTTCTCGGTGATTCAACTGTCACTCAGGGACAGCCAAAAGCCCGGTGAAAGGCTCTGTGCCAGCTGAGTGGTGAGCATTTCTGAGGCCCAGGCGGGTGTGGAAGAAAGGCCTTTGTTCAGGGCTTCCCACTCCACCGGCCTGCTTTTGGGCTCTCTGGAAATGGGGCCACAGTAAACAAACAATACGTCCTGATGAATGGATAATGATGTACATGTTTACTGAGTGAGATTTCTGTAGCACATTCTCTGTTCACTCAGCAAAAAAGAGGCGCACAGATAAAGCAGCGTTTCAATTCATATGGCCTATCTTTGTGTTACATCAGAGGAAAAAAAATCATTCTCAGTCTCAATATCAGCAGTCTCTGTTTAGAGAAAGTTTAACTCGGTTGATCTCTTTGGTCATTTCACATCAATTATCTAACCTTTCTGTAACAAAAATGACAAATTAACACCTTTGACTCAACAGAGACACTCAAAGGCAAATACATAAAGCCAGACTAACACCACTCCAGCCACAAACTGCTTCATATTTAATTCTAAAGCTTTCTCAAACAGCATATTAAGTTATTTGAATCGTATCTGAAGCCTTTTAAATAAGGCATCTTGGGAGGACTTTTTGACCTTTGAACAAAAGGCCTGACAACATTGACTCCTATTGCATTCAATCCTACTTTATTGTCACAAGATACATGCCTGTTTGGAATAAAGGTGTTGCCCAGTTTATCAGGAGGGATTAAAACATCAGACAGACAGCATCAGACAGCATCAGCAACAGATTGGAGGGGACTGCAGAACATCTCCTTTGTCCCAGATAGACTCAGGGAACTGGGCTGTATTGTTCGGTGTGCTGCACATTGGGAGGCTTAGGGTCTTTTGCGCACCGGAAGAGAGCCTGGGAACAATAGGCCGCACACAAATCCTTCTCCTCACCTCACAAGGGCCTCTGCCTTCCATTCCCATGCCAGAGAAGGACCAAGCTCAGGGGGCAGCCCATCAAAGTCACTTGACTGAGGAGAGCTCCTCTCACAGAGGTAGGGGGCAATATCCTCTCAGGGGCCATTAGACACAAGCACCATGAAGAGTACTTGTTCTAGGTCTGAAGGACTTGCTCGTTAAATTCTGGCTTCCTCACGATTCTTCTCAAGTAATCATCTGAGACATTTTCATAGAGAGAGGTGTCTTTTCTGCTGCTCTAATAGAACACAAGAGAGAGTTTTACATTTGCAGTTCCATATGCTTTTTGTTGGGTCCAAATACTGCAGGTATCTAACCAGTGGTGACACGCAAGTTCATCAACCAACATAACCTCAACAAGCAGACCTTCATCGTCAGGTGGCCTTTTATTATGGCCAGCCTAAGGCACCTGTGCAATACCCATGCTGTCTGATCGGCATCTTAATATGCCGCACCTGTGAGGTGGATGGATTATCTCGGCAAAGGAGAGGTGCTCACTAACACATATTTTGACAGATTTGTGAACAATATTTGAGAGAAATAGGCCTAGACATAAACATAGACCTAAACATAGAGAAAGCCTTAGATCTTTGTTCAGCTCATGATGAATGGAGACGAAAAGAAAAGTGTTGCGTTTATAATTTTGTTCAGTGAATATTAGAATGCCTGTGACTACTACATTGCTGGAGCAGTGCTAATGCCTGTGTTTGCATGTGCAGATTACAGTTGTTGTACTCATGCATGGATGTTTTTAGACTGGTTGTGTGTGGATCACATCACTCCAGCTCTGAGGTCTTTGGACTGCCTTCCTTTCTTTCAGAGAATTTATTATAAAATATTACCGTTTTGTTTTTAAGCACTGAATCGTTTAGGGCCACAATTCATTTTTGATCTTCTTCTTGATTTTTGACATTACGAATCATCCAGACCACTGCGATAGGTCTGCTTACTGTTCCCAGAGTCAAAACTAAACACGGAGAAGCAGCATTCAGCTTCTGGAAGAACCTCTCAGAAAACTGCAGGTTTGTCTTTATTTTCTATTTAACTCTTTTTAATTGTATTTAAATTTCTTTTTAAATTGCCCTATGTTGCTTTTGGGTTTTTGTGAAGCACTTTGAATTGCCTTGTTGAAATGCAAATGAATTTGCCTTGCCTTGCCTTGCCTTGTGTACATGTTGGGAAGATACACAGGTTTGTACATTATAATTATTATTTTCAGGTTGGGAATGGTTGTGGGGATGGGGATGGGTACATTTCAGATTTAAGTGTGATGGTGAGGAAAAAAATATTAATGATGTATACAATTTCTCAACATGTATGAAGTGTTATGTATTTGCATGTAAAGACAATACATTTTTACTGATTTATGTTGCAAAAAAGAATTGTGAGGTAATGTAACTGTTGACTCAGTTATATGTCAATCAAGTAAATGGTTCCAGTTGGAGTATAGGAATCCAGTATAGGAACCTATACTGCATAAAAGGAGATGGCCATACAGCGCATTGGACTTTGAAACCAGAGGTCGGGATTCAACTCCTACATCCCCCTTGTTGTTAGGTCAAGGCTACTATAACACACTGTTAAATTTATGTAAAGATGACAAAACACAAAATCCCCATCAGCCAGACAGTCAAAATTAATGGTAAACGTGGCTTCATGCCAACCAATACCAAGTTATTTCCCATGAATTTGGAAATAATCTTTTCTTCAAACCAACTTAGAAAACAAGTGCAAGGGCTTATTTAATGCTGTATTTATCTGTTGAAAGCCTCTATAAAAGCAAATTATTTATGTCTGTTGTGAACCTTGAGAAAGTTATTCTTGCCTTTATTTCATCCTTTTTGGGACTAATCCTGACTGTAACTCTGTATATTATATACACTAAATCATTTCCAATTGGTACAAAATGCAGCTGCTCATATTTTAACCGGAACCACAAGAAGAGAACACATAACCCCAGTTTTAACATCCCTTCATGACAACAAAAATACTGTCTTTAACCAGTCTTGGTTTTGAGTTGCCTACATTAACCCTAACCATAAAAAGATAAAATTCTATTTTAGTTGTCATGAGCAGTTATTGTAAGGGAAACAAGTAAAACCATGGGAGGATTCCTTATATTGCTATTAGAATATAGATTGTATACCAGCGAGGATGAAAATATATTTTACTTTACAGCATCTCCATTTGCTCTTTAATAGAAAAATAAATAGGTTAATTTACAGTTGATTCATATTCATTAGCTTCTGACCTAAGGAGACTAGAATTATGCATCTAGGCCTAATGGTTGAGGAGTTATTACTGATTCATTTTGGGTATGTTATTTTAGGCATTTTTCCTGGAAATAGGGGCAAATAGCTGGAGGTTTAAGAAAATAAGCTTATGAGTTCTAACTGAAAAGCTATAAATATTCAGCTTTCAAATTCACTTTATAAGAGGTACAGGGGAGAGAGAGGTGAGTTGAGCCAGTTTTTACTTGAGGTGTCTTTAAAGTAAGGACATAATATCCAATGTCCAACTATAATATGTGCATATAGTTTAGGATGTTGTGCATCCCTGGGAATGATCAATTTGGATCTAAAATAAACTGTTTTCAAATTATGGCTTTTCAAAAAAAAGTGGACTCTTGGCTCAACTTGCCCCACATAAGGGATAAGTTGAGCCAAGGGAGAGGATAAGTTGAGCTACATGGGGACATCAATGCCATTTCAGTGCGCTAACTCAAACACCAGGTCCCTACATTCAGTTGCACTTAGATAGTGAAACATTGCAGCTACTGTATGTCTCCTAGTTGTTTCATATCAATGTATTGCTTTAAAGTCATCCTGTTTATCGTCATGTCCCGTGCCACCTAGTGAATGGATGCATAAGAATGCAATGTAAAATTACAGTAAAATAGCTGACTCAACTTCCCCCAGGTCTTTTGGCTCAAATTACCCCATTCCTGCCATTTTAACAAAATTGTGTCATCCAGCAGTTTAAGGGTAACGTCATGCTAACAGTATAGCCTCATATTGTAACTTTCCAAAGCAATACACATGCGTAAGACTTTCTCAAACATGTCTGTAATTGTTCAGACACAAGAATCAGGACTCCTTGAATATTAAAAAAATCCCTTTGAATGGCAAAAAACAGGTTTTTGATCTTAAATGTGCTTATTCCATGGGCCTCTCTTCATCACAGGGTGAGTAATGGATGACTCTTCAAAAATGTGTGGTCACATGACCAATTTTGTCTATGGTTGCTGAGAAACAAGGGGTGGCTCAACTTCCCCACAGGCTCAAATCACCCTAACAGGTGTGTTTTTTGTCTTAGAACAAAACATTCACAGACTCATGTGAACCACAGACCTTCTGCATACATTGAAGAGGCTAGTGAAACAGCTGGTTGTCTACTTGTGTAAGATTATTCCTAAACCTAACCAAGTACTTTTGTAGCCTTAACCTAACCAAACTGCAACCTTTTCACATTCACATTCATATGTTTATTATTGTTACCATCACGACGAAGGTCACCTGACTTTGTCCTTTCCTGCTCATCCAAAACGTATGAAATGTGACGCCTCTAACACGTTAAATGACACATGATTAAAATGCCTTGATATCTTGTTGGACAGACACCCAGGCAAGTATCTAAAACACACAAACACAGTCTCTCAGTCTGTCTCTTACTCTCTGCCTCCCACATGCACACACACACACACACACACACACACACACCATGAACCTCCTGTGAAAACTTCAAAAGGTGCTTTGATCAGAAATCTGGCACCCAGCTCTCTTGGATTCTCTTTTCTGAGGTATATTATGTCTTTTACGACCATATCTTCTGTTGGCTTATGAGCATCAGATCCACAGAGCTGTGTAGGCCTTATGTTTGTGTTGTTGTATTTTAAGGCTTTGCCATATGCCAGTCGCCCGCCATCATTAGGGGTACACCAAGGATCAAAATCATGTCAGAAGGCAGAGATGGAAGGGTTTTAGCTGTAGGATTATTGCAGAAGCCAAATTTTATTTCAACATGCAGGTAAAGAGGTAGAATAAAAAAGTGAGGTAAAGTGTTGATTTTGCAGCAAATTGTGATATCCACATCTGAGAATAAAAGACGCAAGAAGGTAATTATTTTACCTTCAGATGATGAGATGCAAGATATTGCTATATGAGGGGCTGTTACACCAATACTCTTTATATACTCCTGAGTCTAATCATCTGCAATATGTTATGTGGCCAATAATGTCCAGATCAAGCTTTTAGCTAAGGAAAGAGAGCACAGGAACAGGAGTGGGATGGAGGCTTGTGGGTATATTATTCATGTGCAAACATTGTATCACAGAAACAACTTAATCTACCTGTGCTTCTCCCCAAAGATATGAATTATGAAGGCATTTATGGGCACCCCATATATAGCTGTGTTTATTCTCAATTTATGGCTGACAGAAGCAAGAGCAGGAAAGCCACTTTGAAACCCTTAAAAAGTCTGTGTTTTATTGCGCCACCACAGCATTGCACAGTTATAGTAGGACCACAAATGACTCCCCATGGACTTGCCTCCACAGCCATCCTTACATTCTTGATTTCTGAGGCATAATTCTTTAAAGAAACCTCTGTGGAAAAACACCTTTATAAAGGTGATGGATTACCCTCATAAATGTAGTTTTCTCTCATCAAAAGCACAGGCTGAAAATCCAGTTCGAGGATTCAAATGAAGAGCAAACCCCTGGGATATGACGAGGTGGTACAAACTGCTGGACACTGGAAAAATATTTTGGGATGGAGCAGAAGGGATAAAATAAATGAAAAGAAAATGCTATAGGAAGCCTGACCAGAGGGGCATGTGTTTGTTCGGCGAGATCAGTGGGAAAAAAGCACTATATTTCTACATTTTTTAAAAATAAATATGTATTCATTACCAACACTGATAATGGTTTGAGTTAAAGTATGTACATTAGTTACATAAGCTTGTGAATACATTTTTGCACAAAAAGAGGACTCTAAATTTTCTTCCCCATCACTAACATTAGAAGCTCATTAGGAAGGGATCTCTTAATGGCCAGTATGAACAGGAGGAATGATTACGATTTTAGTTAGGAAACAAAATCATAGTATATCACATAACATGATATAACATCAAGCACAGAATTTGTGAACAGCTGAAACATATTATCTTGCCTTTCACTGGCCATTGTTGTATGATGTGTGATACGAATATCTGATAACATGACTCAATTGTTGTAATATTGCCAATATACATTGTTGGATTTACCTTTTCCAAAGGTTCAGCGCTCAGGAACCATAATTTACATGTATTAATCGCTTTGTATAGCCAATGGGTGAACAGATTATGGTAATAATGAGAGCTTCCCCGATTTTCTCGGTTGCCTATAGGCCTGTAGCCTATATGCTGTTATGTATAAGAGCCTGGACTAATTTCTATGTGGAAATCCAAAGGATGTGGCGTTTATCCACGCCTCTGAGTACCATCTCAGTTGGTCTGGCCACTTCAGCAGTGCGGGTAGTGATTGGCCGATAGGCACCTGTTGGTGAGCCGCGGGTGTATTATGCTTTAGTCCTCTGCATGAAGAGCCGGCACGCTGCATGTCCAGTGGCTGTCCTGCCACAATGTGAATGAGTCAGATTTGAATCGGAATTTGTGTTCTTGCTTTATTCGTCGGGAGTAAACAACTGTTACAAAGTGAGCCGGGGTGAGAGTGGCGTCTGGCCAGAGCAAAGCAGTTGGCAGACGGCTGTTAGGGGAGCTTTTTAGCATGTTATGTAGTGTAAGGGGTAACTTAGACCCAAGTAGGGGTCGGCTGCGGAGCTGGTGGGGTTTGAACATGTTTCTAATATAATTGTACAAAATAATATGAATCAACAACTATATAGTTAACTGTATTTATTTATCAGTAACTGTAATAGTGTTTTTTCATTATATTATATTATATTTACTGCATGTCAGCTAGTGTGTGTTTTATTGGGTTATTGATATCTCAGCCAATTTATCTTCCAATTTCTTAGCTTTGCCAGTTCCAGGTCCAAGCCCCTCGCCTAGCATCGAGCAGCAAAAAAGACCTAACTCAACTAAAACTAAGCATTTTCATAAGACAAAAAACTAAAACCAACCCATGTTAATAACTAATAAAACTAAATTGAAATTGAAATCAAAAAGTCAAAACGACACAAAAGTCCAAAACTGTAATAACCTTGGTTGCTTTATGGCGTTACTGATGGGTTGACTTGCATTTGGCAAGCTAGTCAGTATGATGGAGCCAATGGTCCGAATATATATATAGGGACATAAAAGATAGTTATGTTATTTTAAATATGATTTAAATTTTTTTTTGTTTGTTTTCATTTCAGCTCAAGATGTGAGCGCAAGCAACAGGATGCTGACTACAGTTAGCGGCCAACAGTGTCATTAATAACAAGGGTTGTGTGAATTTCAAAGGACAGCATACAAAACACTGTGTTTTATTTTGTTCTTGATTCATTAACAAATTGGGTGACAATAACTGTGAAGCCATTCTATACAACTTGGAGGTTATTTTGCAAGTTTAGGTCTTAATTCTTCTTAATTATAGAAGGTTTCACTACTTTTTATGGATTTTCCATGAATGTTTTAATTAAGTCCCCGTTAAGTGGTGCTAATTAGCAGAGTTTCAGGAAGGGGACCACACATCAAGCACGTCACCGTCTGCATTTCCATAAATACCCACAAGTCCTCCCCTTCGCCCTCATATCCTGCATCCCTCCCTCCCACCCCTTTCTCTGTCCTGCCTCCTGATCTCCTTCCTCCTCTCCATGGGTTTATAGGGGGTCCGTCGTGCCCGGGTGCTACGGCGGATTTCCCTGCCGTAGCTTCCCCACAACGCTTTCTAATGTCTATTCAGCTACTGCAAGCTTCATACATCTTCTGTTCATTACCCAATAAATTATTTAATCATACCTGTTGATTGTGGTCCTTGCTAGTGAATGTCCTAATGTGAGGGGATATCCGTTTGAGTAGGTTTTGTTGTTAGCAGTTACTTGGTACAGAGTTACACACAGTAACTGTCCAGTGGCTGCTGAAGCTTATAACATCAGTAATACATGCTCTTGTTGTGCAAATCTTCCTTCAAGTTCCTCTTGGGACCCCTGAGGTACTCAATCCACATGTTATTATACTCTGCCTTTGGTGACAGAAATAATATTGTGAGCTAATCAGAGATTACATCCTATTCAAAACTATGGCTTCAAAGTTACCATGATCAAAGATTGAGCATTGTAAGCTTCAAATGGTGTTGTGTGTGGAAGGGCCATTGCAGTGGATTCCAATGTAATGTCTCATGAATGATACTTATTTGGAAGACATGGAAATACCAATTACACTAGGTTGTAACATAGTACAGTATATGGCTGGACCGTGCATGGTTAATGTGCTAAATTGTGGCCAAATTGTTACACGGAATTGAGGCCTGTCCTTGCCTTTTACGAAAAGTAAAATTAATTAAGTGGCCGACAGATAATTAGTAGATCATGTTTCCATGAGATGCATGGAACTCCCAAGAGGATTCTTTCAAACTGTTTCTAGTCGTACAGTTAGTGATGACAACTATAAATTAATTTGTGCGTGATTATTTATTCTGGGAACCACTATAAATGACAGCAAATTGTCATTTTCACATATTACTGACTACATGTGATTTTGAACTTCAGGTAGAGTAGCTGCAGGTACTGTACATCACACAGTGATACATTTTTTATTACCAGTGTTCCTTGGTAAAGCAGCAAAGTGACTGGTGGAGTATCTATTTCTGCACCCTGGGGAGCACTGTTTTGCTCTGCAATTCACTCACTTTCATAGATGACTTGGCTTGGTCCTCCTGGGGAATAGGAGCACAGAGACACCCTTTGGAGAAAATCCCTGCTTCCTCTTTGTGAAATAAGGCAGTTGTGTGAAGATCAAAGCCTCGGTCCCAGTCCCCGTAGTCTCTGCTGTTTAGAGGCGGAAAGTCAGGGGTGCTGGGAAATGAATGACCCCAGGGAATCCGCCAAACAAGTGAACTAAGGCTCTCCAAAACATACTGTAAGGTACCTGTAGGTCTGTAGTCCTGCTTTATGTCATATTCTGTCTGTGGATGTGTTGTTGTTGTACAAGGGAGGGGAAGTGTCAGCTTCATATGATATAGCTTAAATGTGTGTGTGTGTGTGTGTGTGTGTGTGTGTGTGTGTGTGTGTGTGTGAATGCATTGACTCTATTGTGTGCTTGGGGCAACATGTAGAAAGGTCAGTAAAGGACAACAAGTATTAGGAAGCTTTCCTTTGTTTCTGACTTCATATAGAAGTTGATAATTAGTTGAAAACTGGAATTCATCAACCTCTATGTACCCAGTGAGAAAGCCTGTGAAGTTCATCTTAATGAACCCCCCACTCCCACCCCCACAATCATGCTGTACAGCCTTTCACAGGGATGGAAAGTAAGAGGCACACATCAAGCATTGGCAGGAAGCGATGCACGGTTATTGATTCTGTGTTGCTTAACAATTCCACTAGTAGCCCAGAGTGTTGATCCGTCTTACCTTGATAGGTGTGTTAATACCATCTGCATGGTGGGTAACCCCTACCACCTGTGAGGAGTGCACACACAGCCCCCCCTCCTCCCAGGGAGCGCTGAGGGGGAGGACCAGCCTTGCTAATTAATAATTCACCCCAGGCCAGACTTCCTCCCTGGTGGCTCCACGTGATTACAGCAAGCAGCCAGGAGTCAAGGTTAGCGGTAATGATAGAACGGCACACCAACAATAACTAGCCCAGGATTGGCCTTCCCACTGGTGGAGAGGAAGGAGTCAGAGACGAGCAGAGAATGAAGCCTTCGGTGGAGCGCACAGAGAGGGAGGTTTTAGGTGTGTGGGGCGTGGGGGAGGGGTGGGGTGTTAGGAGTGCTGCATAAGGCCCTTTGCAGGGTTTTTTTAGATGGGCCTCTTAGAAGTATAGTGTAAAATTAATGCAGAGGTCTTGGAGAGTAAATATTGAATAAGTGCAGCTCAATGGAGTTGAAAATCAAAAGCACCTCCTCGGGAGCTGTTGGCCTCCGAAAGCCATGTACTGCTTTGCTGACCTCTGCATTAGCATTGCTTTAACAGAGGAGATGGGAGGTATGTTGGGAGAGCAGAAGAGGAGGATGTGGGGTGGTGGTGGCGGGGGCGGGGGGGGGTGGTGAGCACTAAGAGGAAGGAGCAAAGTCTGCAAGGCCGGGGTCCTTCTACTCTGCCAGATCCTCACCATGCACTCGCAAAGAACAGGAGGAAGAGGAGGAGGAGGGGTTACTAGCGGCCAGCAGCCATCAGGAGTGCCAAGGCCCGAGGCCCTGACTAGCAGACTCGCTGAGTAAAACCTTGACTCTGTGCACTAACACAGCCCACACTCTGGATGGGAGATCTGACCCAAGACAGATTTTTGGCAGAGTACTGGTTTTAGCCGAAGAGAGCTTGGCCAACTTTTAACCTTGGACACATAGCTTTTAACTTTGGATACCAGGCTGTTAAAGATCTTAAAGAGCATGTTGTTCCATGCTTACATTCACAACATCTGTCATGATCGATTACAAAACAAGTGCTAAACCACATATGTCCAGGAGGCAAATTCTGCATCAAAATGATCACAGTCATTTCTAGGTTTTAAGTTTTCCACTTCCCTGTGTTGTGGTCAGATTTGGTACACAATCGAAGTGAAATTTCAAATTCAGAAGTTGCTATTTTGTTTGCAATGGTTCTTCTTTTAAAACTAAATGATTCTACCTTTGAATGTTAACTTTTACAAGCTGCCAATGCATTCAAACTGGAAGGTATGATAAGATAGACATCACTTTATTGATCCCCAGAGAGTGTTACAGCAACACAAGAAACAGACAAATCAAAATTGACATGTACATGACATACATGACATGACATACACATTACAATAACCCAGATCATCTTATTTAAATGCAGTTATGTGGAAAAGCAGTTTTAAAAGTTGAAATACAGCAATTTGCCTCAAGCGATATACAAGCTTGCTAGTGGAAGTTACTTTTTTTTAACTTCTATGTGTACAATCATTTTGTATCATAAAATCACAATCACAAAGCTTTCTGGGATCCACACAAAACAACAATAATAAAAACGATAACCACACAGTAATAAAACAAGAAGAGGACAAACAAGCCCAATAAAGATCAGAAAATAAGTAAAATGATTACACATGAAAAGATTACAATGTAAACAAATACACAAAGAAATAGCAACAAAACAAAATAAAAACAATCAAAAATGCATGAACAAATGTCGTAAGTGACAATACTTAAAAAATAAAAAGTACTGACCAATTTTTTAATACTCAAGAAAGCACAAAAAAAAACAAGAGTGATTTGTTACTTCCATCCGTGGTAATTACCAAAGTAACATCAGTTTTGAGATTCATCAATTTTTGTTTTATGACTTTTTTGGAAAGAAAATCTTCTTTCTTTTGATGTGTTTGATATTGGTGGTGAGCAAATTCAAGGCAGAAGAAGCTCAGTCTAGTCTATGAACAGTCACAGCAACAGTCATTGCATATTTTGTTCATGGACATGAGCGCTTACTTGATGTGTATCGTATCTATGATAAAAAAATAAATGTGGTGCATTATTCAAAGTCACATTTTGCAAGAAATACAGAAGACAAGATTTTAATTCAGTTAGCCATGATAATCGTTCATGCATCTCACACACTTTAACACAGAAGGTACAGTACTTGACCAAATGTGCCAGTAGATGGCGCGTTGACTATAATGCCTAACTGGAATGTAGATGTCCTCTCACAGGGACTCTTTTCAAACATGTGGGTTAGGTTTAGGGTATGGCTCCAAGTGGCTTTTTTTAAGCCTAGAGATGATACAGCTGCCTCTCAAATTTTGTACATCAAGGGGAAGCTTTAGCCTGTGGCTGCTTTACTGACATTTTGTAGGGGGCGCTATTGAGACATTTTTCACACTCATTCCCCAGCACCATATCAGACAACAAAATGCTCCCCTGTGCCAAATTTCAGGAGTTTTTGAGCGTCCCTAGAAGTTTGATGGCAAAAAAAGATGTGTGGTCAGGGGTCCCTTGATGGCATCGCCCTGGCCTCCAGCACCACTGTGAGGAATCTTGGAGTTATCTTTGATCAGGACATGTCGTTTAAGTCTCACATTAAGCAAATTTCAAGGACCGCCTTTTTTCACCTACGTAATATTGTGAAAATCAGGAACATCCTGTCTAAAAATGATGCAGAAAAACTAGTCCATGCATTTGTTACTTCTAGACTGGATTACTGCAATTCCTTATCATCAGGCTGCTCGAAAAAGTCCGTTAAGACTCTTCAGCTGATCCAGAATGCTGCAGCACGTGTTCTGACAGGAACCAGGAAAAGAGATCACATTTCTCCTGTTTTAGCTTCTTTGCATTGGCTTCCAGTAAAATCCAGAATAGAATTTAAAATCAATTCTTCTCACCTACAAAGCTCTCAATGGTCAGGCACCATCTTATCTTAAAGAGAATGCAGGGTTACTTGTGGTTCCTAGAGTCTCCAAAAGTAGACTAGGAGCCAGAGCGTTCAGCTATCAAGCTCCTCTCCTGTGGAACCAGGTTCCAGTTTGGGTTCAGGAGGCAGACACCATCTCCACATTTAAGAGTAGGCTTAAGACTTTCCTCTTTGATAAAGCTTATAGTTAGGGCTGGCTCAGGTGACTCCTGAACCATCCCATGATGCACTGAGCTCCTCTCTCCTCTACTTTCTCTCCCTCTGTATGCAACCTCATCCCATTATTGCATGTTACTAACACAACTTCTCCCCTTTCCGGTAGTCTTGTGCTTTCTCGTCCCTCTCCTCTCTCCTCCTATCACTTCCTGCAGGTGTTTCTGGCTCTGGAGCTGTGGAGTCTGGATCTGTGGTTGCGGGTCACCTGCTGCCTCCGTGTTCCTGCTCGACACCCTCTGCTACAACAACTATTGTTACTAGTCGTATTGTTATTATTCTCTTAATTGGAGATGGTGTCTGCCTCCTCAACCCAAACTGGGACCTGGGGCCGTATTACAGAGACTTGCTATCTTAAGTCTTAAATTAAGATTAAATTTGTCCCAATTTGGTATTACAGAGGCAAATCCTAACTAACTTTAGGTTATCTATAGGTAAAGCAGGTGGCTGTATGTAGAACATTAGCTGTAACAGTGACGGGAAGAAGAAGAAGAAGAAGAAGAAGAAGAAGATCAAATCCCATTGTTGACCAGTGTTGGGCAAGTTACTCAGAAATTGTAATATATTACTAGTTACTTATTACTCCTTAAAAAAGCAATAATATTACTTTACTTATTACTCACTCATATTGACAGCCCAGCTATATTCAAACTTTGGACAGGTTTGTGCATCGGTGTTCATGAGAGAGAGAGCAAGGGATCGAGAGGAGGTGCACGAATATATGCTCCTCAGTGCAGCTCCTCAATCAAATACGATTTTAAAAAACTCCTAGTAAAAAAATTGAAAATCAGCGTTGATAATTATCCAACCAATAATTATGGGAAACTCTACTTTCACTGCCACCCCTTTCACCCCCCCAAAAAAGCGGTCTTTACCGACCTTTTTACTTACTATCATATTCATAACAGCAGCAAGCAGTGTGTTTTTTACAAAACATATAGGCCTAACGTTTCTTTACGGCTGAAATAAAAAAAATAAAGCAAGTAAATCCCAACTTTTGAACAGCTGTTTTTCTGCGCATGTAGCCTATTTATAAGAGCAGTATTCAGTATTTTTACAAAATGTTACGTTAACACCACTCTCGCCCGACGAGTCCAAGCATCAGTGACAGCAGCTGCCGGAGTTTCTTTCTGTAAGTTTCACGTTGCTGTGCTGCTTCAGCAGATGCTTCTATAAATCAGATGTAGAAGTGTTCACGGTTGAAAGCTTTTTGCTGGTCGCACAGAGTTTACACTAGACGACAATGTTCTTTGCATCTTAGACTGACACAATAATGGCAGTATCTACTTACAGCTGTGGAAAGAACGCCTCTCTCCCTCGTTCTCCTTTCTTCCTTTAGTTTTTGGCAGTTGACATGAACAACATATGATCCGGTGCCGCTGACCTGCCGCACAGTCGGGCGTAATAATATTACTGTTTTAGAAAAGTTTTTAGTTACACTACGTTATTATTGATGTTTGTCTAGTGGGTGGTCTATTGGCAGCTATGGCCACATGGCTTTGTCACTGTTAAGACAATTTGTATTGTTTTTATGTTATTTCCTTATATTTGTTGCACATATGTATTGTAAATAAAGTGCACTTGATTCAAGGTTTTTACTTTCAGAACCACAATACAAACTAATTGATAAGCAATGCAATAATTGTAATAGTTACATAGTCCTTTTAACCTTACTGCTGGTAAATCTGTATTTTTGCTGGAATTTATTGGCACGAAAATCAACCAAATCAAATCAATTCAACAAGGCAAATTGGCCAGATATTATATTATATTTATTTACTACTTTTTTGGATGAATTTATGGAGTGTTACATTTACATTTATTCATTTGGCAGATACTTTTGTCCAAAGTGGTGTTCAAATGAGGAACAATCCAAGATAGATTGATAAATCAAGAAGAAGCCTTTGAGATTTAGTGACTCAACACTCAGTTCCATGTTCCACCTGACACAATTGCCAAAAGGCTTGCAAGCATGAAGTAACATATAAGAGAAAGAGCATAATAGATGAATGATAACCTCAGAAGACATAGGCCTTTAAGCTATTTTGAAGACAGAGAGGGATTCTGCTGACTGCACTGAGTTTGGTAAGTCATTCCACCACCAAGGGAGCACGCATGAGAAAAGTTGGATCGAGATTTCCTGTCTCGCAGTGACACTAAGACTACTGATCTCTCACTTGCAGATCTTAGACCTGAAAGGTGACCTACCTGAATTCCCTACCGTAGGTGGTACCTTGCGAGTGGCTACTTTATAGGCGAAAATTAGTGACTTAAACTTAATGCAAGCAGCAACAGACCGCAAGTGGAGACTATTGAAAAGTGGAATGACTGCTGAGATGAGAAGGGGACTAAGCACAAATCCAGTGGTGGTGATGGAGCAGTGGATAAGACATATCCCTTTCGTGTGAGAGACCCAGGTTCCAATCCCCACTGTAACACATCCACCATTGTGTCCCTGAGCAAGACACTTAACCCCTAGTTGCTCCAGAGGTGTGCGACTTCTGATAAATAGCAATTGTAAGTCGCTTTGGATAAAAGCATCAGCTAAATGAATAATATGAAAGTGATAGATTCTTCTCCTTTGAATTATGATTTCTTCGTGAGGTAGGATTCAAACAAGAGTGCTGTACCAGAGGTGCCTAGTTCACATAAGGTGGACGTGGACAGAACTTGGTGTGTCGCTGCGTCAAAGTCTGCCAACCGATCCAAGATGAAAACTGATGACTGGGCATCCCTTCTTGCTGACCGGTTTGTATCACTAACAGCAGTGCTGTTTCATTGGAAATTCAAATGTCCCCTCTGCCAAGAGTAAATATCTGGGGTAAATTAAAAATATTTGTCACAAAGAAATTAAATACTGGCACCATTAATTAGGTCTGAGTGACTTCAGTATAAAAATATTGGTGTCAGTTGTACATCAAAACTCAAACTGCCCATTTGGATCTACTCTACAGTATGATTCAATACTGATTTTATGGGAGATTTCTAAAACTGTGCAGTACACTGTGTGTACCCTGGCAGGGTAAAACTGTTGAGGTAATTAGTGCTGCTTGGGGTTCTCTATACAATTCAGGGGAGCACTGAGTGACACAGCCCTCTGTAGCTCAAGTGGCCACTGATGGCAGCACTTCAGACACAAGAAGAGGCTCTGATGAGGGACAGCTAGCCCTGACATTTTTTCTCTAACATTCACCACAAAACCAAGAGCTAAGCTCCTGCTGCATGTTTTTAAAGCTGGACTAATTAATATTTTTATATTAACAATTAAATGAGTTTAACGTGGAAGGTGACATTATACCACAAACAATTATCAACCAAATATGCAGTTCCCCTCAGCTCTTCAAAGGGTTCTGGCTTCTTTCAGCTCATTGTTTTGGTTTAATGGCCCATGACTTCACTGTTTTAAAGCTCTGAAAAACCATACAGCAGACAAAGAAAGTTAGTGACTAGCTTGTGAACCTACTGTAGTGGATCATTTAGCAACTTAAGAAACAGAATTTTTTCAGAACATGGTAGGGAACAAAAGAGAGCTAGAAAGAGACTGAAAATTTTCAAAGTCAACAGAGACATATCTCCAAATGAATGCTAATGTGGCTCAGTGTCTACTCGGTGGGTAAATAGGCTAATGTTTGATAGACATGTTTGTGTGTTTTTAAGGCGATAATATGTCAATTTTGTAATAATAAACAACAATACAAAACTGTAATAATAGAAACAGCTAGGTACTTGTACAGCAAAGTTGGCAGTTCCAGTCAGCCTTGAATCTACGCTAATTATAATTTTGCTCTCAAAATAAGTTAAAATTAAAGAGATGCTGAGTATTGCTGGGTATTGGTCTTTGTTTCTAATCTAAGTTGGCTGATCTATGCCTGTATTTACTGCATGTGTTTAAAAAATTGCCAAATGATTAGTGTGGAATAGAAATACAACTTAATATAACAAAACAACAGAGGTAAAAAAAAAAATGTCAGTCATAGTATTGAACAAAGCTGTGTAATAACTGGGATACCTTTGGGCTACTGGCTGGCTTCCTGTACATTAACCCATGCAAGTTGTGAAGTAAGAAATTGCAAAGCAATGGTAAAGTTTATTCAATATATGCAATGGAAAACTGTTCATAGTGAGGTTTGCGGATTATTTTTGGTGTTTCATTTTTCAAAAGTCATTTTTTAATCCTGTGAGGACCTCAATTATTGAGGTGGGGGCAGAAATCTATCAAAATATTCTTTAACTCAGTCCTTTAAAGCCCTCCAAAAATGTATTTTGATGACATGTATCTGTAGATGGCATGTGTGTGTAGCTGCATTGCATGTTGAGACTGCAGTCCACCGAGACTGGTAGAAAGTTTGATACTGACACAGCAGCAGATCGCAGGTATGTGGGTAGGTGTGTTTATCGTGCCTGTCCACTCGCTGTGCTGGAGCTAATGTTTGGTGACACTCAGACACCCTGGCTGATGTGTTTTGGCACTGCAAAGATCCCAGCTGTGCATTTACATATGCAGTGACCCAGATTAGCATCCCTCCTCACACTCCATCAACACTGATTAGAGCATCCCAGTTAAACACTTGTCCAGCGTGTCCCCGTGACCAAAACCACCTCTGCGTCTGACTGAGTATGCCACTCTCAAATTGATAGTTCACTGGCTTGACAGCAAAGTAAGTGAAGTTTTGAGCATTGAGCATTAATTAATTAATTAATTAAAGAATTTATCACCCAAAACCATTCATGCACATTTTTAAAGGCCATTTTTAGACTGTTTTTAGACTGTATTTTGGACTTTAATTTCATAACTTGCAGTTGATGGAAAGAAAGACAGATGGTTGATGTTGGATGAAGATATTAAAGGGGTGAGGCAGAAACAAACTAAACTAAAAATCAATTAACATTGTTTTGTTAAAAAATAGTGTCTGTCAATGCCACACATGTTTCTATATGGATTTTGTCTTTTAAAATATGCTTATAATGTATTGTATTGTACTGCAATAACTGTATATAGTGTAAGTGTAGACATTTGGGAATAATACTGTATATTCTGTACAGACAAACATTCTCTATACTGCTACTACTGCTATACATACTAATGTATTCAACTGGGATGCAGCAAGCATTTAGCCAATTACTATAGGCTATACTACAGTTTCATTATTGGGATAAATTAACCTTTTGCTTATCAACTACCGTTTTACTGCTACCAATCACCCAATGACTGATTGATTTGACAAATCATACACTGGGTGGTACTCACACTACTAAAAGGTCCTGAGCCTGCTGAACAGCATACATCCACAGCTCGGAGTGTGAGTGTCACCAATTCAGAGGAGGGAGTACATGCACAGGGGCAAAGATGCAGCCAGATTACTGCTTGTCATTAGCAGCATATGCTCCCATTCATTAACTAATTGCACTTTATTATGATGTAATTACAACGTCCACAGTGTGTGATGACAAAAACTAAGCTGTGGCTCTCCAGCCAGAGCCACCCCTGCACTCCATGCAGTAATTGCCCTCTCGGCTTTGATGAATAAGGAGATGATTAACCTTAATTCCCAAACAGCGTCGGGGCATTAGCAGTGAATGAATTACGGGGAAGTGGATGTGACTAAGCGACTTAATATGGTAAATTGGTTGAGCATCTGAAGTGGCTCCAGTGATGCTCTATTAGCTCAAGGCCTTTTCTCCCGCTGCTAGTGATTCCAGGTCTGAGCTTCTTCAATCAAGCTCTAGCTGTGAGTCGAGATGCTGACTGTCCCTGTGCAGAGCAAAACTAATCATCCTCTTCATACAGGTAAAGAGACAGCCACTACCTCGCACGGGGGGAGCCCAATTATGTAATCTAGATAAATTCATCCAGAGCACATGGTATAATGACTGGGAGCTTTCTGATCCAATATCCAGCTAATAAAAAAAAACAAAAAAAAAAACATTTAAAATTAGTGCTGAATGGATGCCACGGAGTCCTATCCCCCACATTCCACACCATGTTCACTTTTAATAGGCGATGGATTTCACCTCCCATTCTCTTAATGTACCCGCTGCCCAGGAGAAGAGGCTGCTTTTGGCTGCCTAAGCAAAATGTAGATTGCGTGAACAAAAACTCCACTTGCATGGCAGTAAATATGATGACATTGCAAGCTTGTCTTTTGCAGACAAAGTTGTGATGTTTTTTTGATGAAGCAGTGAAAACAAGCCACTATGAGAGCATCGCCAGCTGTGTGGTTAAGGAGACAAACTCTACAGCCGCCTTCACCCCTCCTCCCCTCTGCACCTCTCCCAGTACTGGAAGAACAACGGGGCTGAAGTGGAAGTGGAGATAGAGGAGAAATGATAACCTGAGTGTGAGTTACAGTGAAAATGAGCTCTGTAAAGGTGATAATTGTAGGCTAAGAAAAACAGCTCAGAAAGCATGTGTGTGTACGAGCATTGTGCACTCCACAGTATGTGTGTTCATCTTATTGCCTAAAGATGCGTGGGGCTAATTTTGCTTACCAGAACCATTTTTGCTTATCAACAGAAAATGAGGAAAATATGGATCTTAGCTCATTATGGTGTTGTTTATGTTTACCCAAGTAACCCATTAAACCTGGGAGAGAGCCTCCTTTGACTGAGAGCATGTTAGTAATGTGGTCTCAGTCATTGGAGGAGGCTACTCATTACTCTTTAATTTGCTGAATAAACATTTCACAGGCTCACTGTTCCCAGCTATTGTTCATATTGTTGTGAATGCAGCATTTTCTTATTGTTAGACCAACAGATATGCTGCCCGTGCATGCAAACTACAAAACCACAGGGTGCCGGGGTTGTTCATATATTCTGTAAAAGAGACCTACTAAAACACTTACTTTACAGTACATATGTATGTATGAGTGTTGAGTGACGGGGGTGATATTTTTATTAGAGCATAATTTTACTCCTGATTACTTACTAATATTATTTATCAGTTTTCACCTCACTCTTGGAAAATAACAGAATAAGCATATTTCTAAAAGTTAAGTCAAGATACAACTGTATCAACTGTACAGCTTCTACTGTAAGTGATAGGGAAAAATCCACAGTCTTTGTTCAGTAGAAAAAAAAATTCCAAAATGTAGCCAAAGCTAGTATGAGGCTTAAGCAGTCTGAGTTAACTACATTAAGTAGATTTCTTCCAAATTTAGTCTTTCCCCTTCTTTATTCAGCTCAGCAAGGACATACTGAGAACCACAAAGAGAGAATTTTCTACTAAATAGACTAACTTTTAAAGATATCCGCTTGAGTTGGTTAACACAGGCTGTGAAGTGCTCATATTAACTTAACATATTAACTGGAATATATTTTGCACATCCACTTACACTGGATGAATGTTAGGAAAGAATCTTTTAAATAGACCTAAAGAACTTAGAGACTTGAAACCTGCTTCAGGGAGTAATCTATGAAACAGAAAAGTATGTTTGCGTTTATTTTTGTCAAATAACACTATCATTGAATGGTAAAGTAGTTGTAAGTCTTCAGCATGTCTTCAGTACATTAATCACATGACTAACAGGCCACTATTTTTTTTGTTTTGTTTTGTTTCATGTTGTTTTGTAGCCAATGTTTTAATTGTGTTTTGTTTATATATATCTGTAGCAAAATAACAATAAAAAGATGATCACAAAAGGAATATGAAAAAATAATACAAATGTCTAGGTAGAAATGTAACATATTAAAAGATATCTGAGGTAAAATGTTTGTTGTTGGGGTTTTTTCAATAACATTGAAGATGCATAATCAGCAGCTCATTTGTGATTTCTCTCTCTCTATTTTTCTCTTTACTCTCTATTTGTGGAAACGCTAAGCAGTGCTGAGCAGTCAAATATGTTATAATGTAACAGGAAACATCTGGATTAAAGGCAACTGTTTGGTATTAGTCATTTTTCATGTAAAAACTTTTTGTGGTTCCAGCTTTGCAAACGTGAAGATTTGCTGCTTTTACTTTTGATCATTTTAATGTATTTTCATATCATTTTGAGGTTTGGACTGACAAAACAAGCACTGTGAAGGTGTCGCACTCTGTGTAACTGTGACAACTCACTATTTTCAGAATTTATTACAATCGATTAAAAAACTGCATGCACATCGCGGTTCGTCAAGGGTCTAGTTCAACTACTGTCAGGGTTGACAGATAGCTTTACTTGTTGCTGAAGTTAGTTAACAAGCTAACTAGCTGCTGTTATTAGCTCAGTTAGCTGTGCAACTACTGGTCAAATTAGCTTCCACTGCCCATATAGGGAGATCGGAGCACCAGGGGAGTGTTAGTGTTTACGTTAGGTCTTTAAGTTACACGGGGTACGGCGCCTGATTGGGAACCGTAGCCGGGCGAGCACCCTCCCAGAGAACACAGCATGAACAGGACCGAACACAGCCTCAACGACCAAAAGGGAATCCATAACTTACTGAGATGATTTACACAGAGCTTCTGTAAAAGCTTTACATTTTGCTAAACTCTTAACTGTAACCTATCTGCCTGTATCTGTGGCTGGTTACTTCGGTCGGTTAGCCGTGCTGCTAGCAGTCCTATATATTTAGAAATATATATATAAATAGATATATAAGAAAACTACATTCATACTATATCCCCAGAGGTCAAACTGGCCTCTGTCGGTCTCGGAGGCTATACTCGGTCTTGGTCTAGCTGCCGTGTTCACTCACTGGGAGCTGGAACCAGTCCGCAGTCTGCATGATGGGGTGGGGGTGTTAACACACATTTGCCACTGCTGGCGACTGTAAACGCCAATCAATACCTGCGACACGTCCCTATCTTGCTTTGGGTTTTTTCCATAGACATATATGGAAGCAAATAGCACAGCGTTTTCTGTTTCATGGAAACTTTGTGCTTAAAGTAATCCCATGAGTAATCCCCGATTTTACAAAATGTACCTGTAATCTGATTACGTCTATTTTTTCTGTACTGTAACGGAATACAGTTACATTTTTTTTGTATCCTGATTAACGCCGTTACATGTAATCCGTTACTCCCCAACCCTGACTACTGTTTAAAATATTCTTTGTGTGGTTCATCAATGGTGATAAATGATCACAATGTCCTGCGAGGTGCGGACAACACTAGTGAAGCTGGGGCTTCATCCCTTCAGTAAGTGTTCCTCTTCTGCCACTACACACATACATGCTACGCCCCCACACATGCACACTGATCACCCTTCCGAAGGGTTTGTGTTACAATTTAGGATTTATTCACACACTTTAAAAACATTTATTTAAAGCTATTTTTCTTTTTACATGTTTATTTACAGCATTATATGTTGATATTTATATCAACAAAATGGTATGATCCTCGTTTCATAATGCGAAGCTTAGACTGTGAGATTGACAGTCGAATCAGGCTTCGCCCAACGAAGCAGCGAATCTTCGACTATTTGGGGTCAGCCCTACTAGTTACAGTCATATGGGACATTTTTCTTTCTGCTTTGAGTAGACTACTTTTATTTCTAATTGGCTAGCCTACTTCTACATTTCCTGCTTAAAGCCCACTTAGGCCCTACATACTTTTACTTAACTTTTGCAATGCAGTATTTTTACAGTGAGGTATTAGCACTTTTAAATTTTTGAATAGAATAGACCTAAGTTAGTTTTTCACCACTAGATAAAAAAGCCAAAGCTGGCTACAAAGAGGTTGGAGAGTTTTTGATTGCATCAATAATCATTTAGCACGAATTTGTCTATATTCCCCAACATCAGCTGCTTTCACTATCTTTGATCACAGCCTATGGATCACAGGCTAACAATGTTCTTGCAGGGATCACGGAGTTTACCCGGCAACAACACATTTTAATTTTTGATCAGCTTAATGGGTCTGGTATTTAGTAGGATACACGGAAAGCCATGAACTCGGCACAAAAATTATTGTCCATTAATTGAATGCAACGGGACAACTTTTAGGGCTTTATCTCTTAACTTACTTCTCAGCGTGAGACATACAAGGTGTGGCGTGTGAGTGTGTGAACTGGCTGAAATGCGTGTGTCTCACAGTGAATGTGTGAGGCTTATATTTTATATAATATTGGGTTCCATCCCTGCACTGACAGGAGAGTGTATTCCAGCTGTGAGCGGGGGACTGAAGGGTGGCTGGTATCACACTGCCTTGAGCAAGGCACTAAACCCCACAAAACTGCTCCAGGGGCTGCACTGCAGACAATCCTACGTTCTGACCTCACTGATGAAATGCATATGTCGACTGTACACATGTGTGACTTGAAGGGCTATTTGAAAAGATACATTTGAATTGCCCTGTGTACATACACAAATCTAAATCTTAATCTTGTATCTGTAATCTGAGTATTGTAACTAAATCAGTGATTAATACCAGTTACAAGCTGGGATTAGTTCCAAATATATGTGGGCTATGACAAATGTTCCTTCTGCAATATGCAAAATGCAACATCAGGTTAGACTTTCAAAATAAAACACATGGTTAACGTTGTGAAACGTTCACAGTTTAGTTCGGTTTAGGCACCAAAACTACTTGGTTAATTTTAGGAAAAGATCATGGTTTAGGTTAAAATAAGTAGATTAGTTACTTAAGTGAAGTTACACAACTTAAGTTAGTTAAGTAAATTACATATGCTACATAGTGACAGTGACACATCCAAACTGAGCAAGGCACTTAACGCATAGTTGCTCCAGAGACGTGTCTTAAAGTCTCAGAGTCAACAGTGTTCATTTCTGGCCATATTGTAACATGAACCAGAAAGACTGATTTGGTTAATAATTTTACTGTTTGGATTTGTTTTGACAAGGCGGCTTGTTTCCAACCTGTCCATCTGCTTGTTTTCCTTGTCCTTTGCGACTTATTTTTAGTGACGTGCCGCATTTGTAGGACTTACAAGTACAATATTACAGATAGAATGAAGGGCCCAAACAATTAAATATGACAGGTTTTCTAAAAAAGGAATTTCTCTTTAAGTATTTGTTCTGGCCCACATACTGTTAAACATTAAAGGAAAGCTGTATTCTATACAGGTTACAGAGGACATTTTGAAAATACTAGTGCAATTCAGATCAGGGGACCAAGCATCAAATATGCATAGATGGCAGGGAGCGGTGAGAAGTGAGGGACATTGAGTCATTGGTATTCTAGCAACTGGTGCAGTCAAAGGTGGAGGGTTGAGGGGGGGACTCAGAATCAGCCCAGCAGACCCAGGGCAGCTTATTGGGATAGAGAGGGAGCCCAGTCACTGGGCTTAGACAGGCTCAATGCAGGGCTCAACTCATCACACGCCTGTCAGACAGACACCTGCCGCAGTGTGAGCAGTCACATATATGCAGGCACACACACACACACACACACACACACCTGACTATACTTACGCAGACTCTTTAACCCATTCTTACATCCAGGAGTTCTTCTCATGCAAGAGTTTCATGATGCTTTGAGTCCCAAGGAAAGGATTTCCAAAGCGACATATTTCCATAATTCAAAGGATTTCTGATTGCTGACGCTGAGTGGAACATACTGAGGTTAAAGTTTGTCAAAAACTGTCCAAAACTTAACTTAACAACATTGCATTGTGTCTTAATGAACCTTAGGCTGCAAGCTTGGTTTTCACTCCATTTTGCCATTAGAATTTTTTTGTCTATAAATACAAAGGTTTTCAACACACAAAACATATGTATATAAAAGAAAGATCAGAGTGCAGTGGTCCAAGAAAATAAGAACCATATTGATAGGACATTCTGAGGCGTAATACTGAAAATAAAACCAAAAGTACTCATAGTATTGATGGATTTTGTCACCCCTGTTGGGTTTTTTTTTCACATAGTGTGTTCATACTAGTTTTGGAGTCATTACTTCCTGCTCTAAGATGAGACCGGACACAGTTTTAATTTGGGAAAATACAGTGAACCTGTAATGCTTCTCTTCACTGCTTTTGTTTCACTTATATTCTCAGGATGATAGGACAGGTGTATTTTTACATAAAAAACCTGCTTAGTGCCGCTTTAATGATGTCTCCACCAATTTGGTTGCACATCCATGTTGTTGGTGTGTGCACATTGCAGCAGATCGCTGTCAGAGCTGCGTTCTGACTGTGAGAGGCGCTGCCACAGCCAAGTGCACACAGCTTGCTTGTGTCACATTCAATTATGGCTCCTTCACTTTCCATGAGACAGTAATTGAGCCGGGGGCACTCACTCTATTTAAAACCACAGGAGCTCTGCAGTTCACATTGTGCCCCCTGAAAGCTCCATCTCCGCTGATTTCCACCAGCACAAGCCTCCCTGTGGGACCTGGTGGGGGTATCACAGAGATGGGGTAAGCTGAAGTTGGGCCTGGGGTGCTCCAGGCACTGTTGGGGCAATGTGACAACACACCACCAACACACACAGATACAAATACACTACTGGGGCAGTGTGACAACACCCTACCAACACACACAGATCCTTACTAATTAGACACAAGATTAATCAGTCCATCACCCATCATCCAGGAAGTCAGGATCTACAGTCGAGGCTGCAGTCCAGGTAGAATGGAGCAAAAAAGTCTCTGCCCAGCTTTTCTGCCATCTTGAACTAATTTTGGTTTAAGTTTGTATGGGCTTTGTTGATCATACTTTTTTTCTGACTATCTTCAAAAAACAAAAAAACCCTGTGATGTTACTGATGCTACTTTTGTTTAGTCTGCGAAATTACAAACCTGCGAAATTACAAACCTTTTAGAGGAATTTAAAAGCCAGCAAGCAAAGGCTTTTTAGGATGGCTGATTTTAATTTTGAAAAGTAGTATAATATAGTATAGTATAGTAGTATAGTATAAAAGTATAAAATTCATAATACAGTACATCTACAACAAGTACAGCTTTAATGAAGCCTTTATCATGTTCCAATGGCTAAAACATGGTAATTGTTTCTTACAAAATAATCGCAAGGTTTTCAAAATAGAACAATAGATACTTGATGATTATACATCGGTCATATTATATAAAAAATAGAGCAAACACCAAATAACCACCAACCTCCACATAGAGTCTTTCTGGGATTTTAAAACATGTCTAAGCCTAGACCATCCATCCACTTTATTTGGAAGTAACCAAAAGTGGGTGAACCCTTAATGTAAAGTGGTTGTCCGACTGCCAATTTCACATTGTAAACACTCCACAGGGAGGTCTGAGTTCATGAAGGTTAGGGTGGTAGATGGCCGTGTGGCATTCTGACTTCCTTGTACAATCTTTCTTTGACCTAAGCCTTAAAAGAGTTTTAGTGATCTAAAAATACCTTCAACTTAAAGGATAGGTTCACAATTTTATCCGGTTAATATCTGAACATTGAAACTGTTTTTTCTCGTTGTACACATCCCTCCTGTTTATGATGGCCAGTACAATAATAATGTTAATTTTGGTAATAATTAAGTATTTGAAGATGAAGTGTAGTGGACTGGCTTAATATGGTTTAACACTAATGTAATTATCTACTGTAATTACCAGAATCTTTCTGACCTACAGAATGTAATCAACAGAATTACTGCAGAAAACAACAAAAATCTTTCCAATGCTATGCAGTTAAATGCTGGGGCCTGCATAACAGAAACCAGGGAGGAGGTATGTTTGAAATAGCGCGGACCTCATCACCCGATTTCTATAATGACTCCCTCTCTCCTTCTCTGACACTTAGGAAGATGAAAAGCAGAGATCCAAATCACATTAACACAAGCTGACTTATTCATATTTAGGCTGATTTCAGTCCATAATCCCTCAGCTCAGATGTTCAGTGGGCTTATTAATACATGAAAGAAAAGGCCTAAGTCTATAAATCTGACATTAAATTTTAAGCAGTACTGCATATCTAGTCTTTCATCTGTTTTAAAGGAACTACCCTTCATTGGTAGATTAAAACATGGCTGCCACTGAGCGCGAGTTAAACGACCAGCACCGGGTAAGGACCACCCTCCATGTTGATGAAACTCATAGCCATGCTGTACATGTTGCTTTTTATAGTGCAAATCCACAGGCGCACTGATAATTGAAATGATTTGCTTGACATTCTTCCCTTTTAGGAGAATGGAGGATGTGGAGACATGATCAGTGTACTTCCCCATGATCACTAATAGGACAACCAGTCTGCAGGTTCTGCTTGTGGCTCCTGCAACACTACAGAGGGAGCAATTATATCTGAAAATGTTTAGTAGAAGTAGTTTCATATATGTTTAACAGTAAGCAATGGTGACACTTTAGTTGAGAGCAAGATACCATACATATCTAACAGGTCTGTATGATAATGGGTTGTGCTGGGGCTTGAATCCAGATCAGTTAACAAGTGCTCCAAATCCATACAAGCATTTTCCGATTTGATGCAGCAATCAGCAGGGTAACATTAATTGGCAGTGCCTCCCAAGGCCATTACAAATCATTGTTACAATAAGACTTTCACTAGCCTTTTGTGATCTGCCACCAAAACCTGAACAGTCTCAGATAAGACAGCATGCCAACACTGCCAGGCCTTCCCTTCAATCTGGAGTTGGCCAAACCTCTGAGTTAGTGCCACCTGGGGGACAGTGATGAGGAAAATGGTCATAATGAAACTCATCCACCCACCCTTGTCCTTTTACCCATTAACAACCTTCCTCTCTGATAAAGAAGGATAATGAATGTGGGAGGTACGCAGCATCTGAACTTCATCAGACAGCAGTGATGCTATCTTGATTTCCCTAGTCTGCACAAAAATGTCAACATGACAATGTCAACGGCAGGTTCATGGTTCTTGGACTGTTGCAAACCTTGCTGTGGATATTTGCTGGTACTCAGTACTAGTGTTTTTAGTGACCTCCTGTCCTTTCCTTACGCACCAGTACTGGGATATTTTCTCCATGTACATTATTTACTATTAGTTTCCTTCAAATACCAAAAGATATATCAGTGAGTTCATTCTTGACCTTAGAAGTAATAGTTTTCATTTACCTTTCTGGTGCTTTCAACTGAATCTCACAATCTAATGGTGGAAATAGGCAGGGTACTTTAGTCACTTGACAAAAGTTGATTCTGTCTGTAAAGATTCTCAGTCATCCAGGTCATAGTTATCCAAGGAAGGTTAAATTCAAGGGCAACTTGAAATGTCTTTGAGTGTCTTCAACCAAGTCCAATTGCCCTTTATTTTAAGCTTCCTTGGGTGATTCTATATTGTTTTCGTGATTGAATACTGCTAAGACACCCTGAAGACAGGACTCCTTAGAAAGGAAGACTGAAATGGTGTATGAAATCCAGTCCAATGCCCGTATGAATTACATCAAGTGCCAATGGTCAGTGCCAGCGCAGGAAGTAGTGTGCCCTGTAGTGATGCATAAAGCAAAGGTGTGGAGATCAGAGTAAGTCTAGAGGTACTCAAACAAGAGAACATTGTGGCCCATGCTTAGTAACAAAAGTGAAGGAGGAGGCTGAGAATATAGAAAAAAGCTTCACCAGGCGAGTCCAACACCAGAGCAACTCTCATCAGTACCCACAATGACAGACTCTCTCTGCCAGGGTCCAAAAGACCTGCCTTGTCTCTGTCCTATGTCTTATCTGGGCCAACAACACCCTGGCATCTCCTGATACATCCACACAGCCAGTTGCCAACAGCCAGCTCCGGCCACGCCAGCTTCCCTCCACTCAGACTAACAGTAATAACTTTATTAGTATAATATAAGAGATGGACACAACATTATTGGTTAATTAAAATGGCTGCCATGATATGGCATTTTGTTATTAATATTTTAAATAAATGAAGACAGGCTTCGCACATCTTTTTTGTTAGAGTAAGCCCCACAAGTAGACCTGCTCGCTGACACAAACAAGCCTTTTCTTGTTAAGAAAGTGCTGTCTAAAAGCTGCGCACCAAAGGCAAAGCAATGAAGCAGATTCTCAGGAGGACACTGCAGAGGCAGTGAGGAAGATGGCCAGTAGGGACTCACCCACGTTGTAGTCCTCCCAGTCCATCCCTTACGTCTACTAGGAGCTTTAGAGACCACCCCAGATCACCTCCTCCATCACTACTCTAGGAGTGAGTTGCTGTGAGTAGACACAACAGTTCAGCCTGAACCTCCCACTCCCTACAAGGCCACCACCTCACCACTGTAAAGCACAATCAGATTACCTTCCCCATCCTTAGCTCTGCCTACCAACCCACTTTACAGCATCAGTAGCAGAGCATCTGCTCCTTGTCTCCCTCCCCACCATCAGCATCAGAGTTATGCAGCAGTAGCTGCCCTGGTTCTCCTCCCTATCCACAGCAGTTGAGCTGTGCTGCAGTTGTATCCCAGTCTACTGCCACTGTCCCTCCCCCTGCTACCTCTGAGCTGGGACACATCATGGAGATACTGCACACCATGTGTCTGTGAAGATTCTCAGTCATCCAGGTCATAGTTATCCAACGAAGGTTAAAGTCAAGGGCAACTGGACTTGGTAGAAGATACTGGAAGACGTTTCGTTCCTCATCCATCCTCAGCTATTTAACCTCAGTGGGGTCGTTTTCCGATCACCTGAGTCCAATAGGTTACATTTGTTGAGTTTCCCAGGAAACTCAACAAATGTAACCTATTAGCCTCAGGTAAAGATACCAACAATGGTCGTTCTTGGCCACGGGTACAACAACTGTCGTTACTGCAACCAGGAGCACTAACGAACCAGCAGTATCGACAATCCTGGCAAACGACCCCACTGGGGTTAAATAGCTGAGTTTCCCCACCAGTCAGTCAGAACTGAAGAAGTCCTTTGGATGAGGGACGAAACGTCTTCCAGTATCTTCAACCAAGTCCAGTTGCCCTTGACTTTAACCTTCGTTGGATGCACACCCTGTGTACCCAGCTCATTGTGTGCCTGTCTGATCTGTTAAGTTTAGTTCTCAGCCAGTTTTATTATTTAGTCTATGCTTTGGTTTTTCAGTCCTGTGTATCTGTTGTCTTGGTTTTTGTCTGCCGGTCTGCTAAGTATTGGTTTTTGTTCTCTGTCTGGTTGTGATCCGTCTGGTTGTGTTCTGGATTAGTTGTTATATTTACTATTATGATATATTCAGTCTTATTTTGATATGGTCTGTGTTTGGTAACCTGTGTTCTGTCTTCTGCCCTTGTGATGACTACCTGCCTGTGTGTCTGGGTCTGATTGCCTCCACCTGGTCTTGATCCTGCTTGTTACCTGGTTAAATGTTTACTTGTTCTGTTCAGCCTCTGTCCAGTCATCGTAGCTTATCATGCTCAGTCTCCTGTCCTGTGTTATGCCCTGTCTGTTCCCTGCTTGTTCGGTGGATTTTTGGATTATCACCCTTTTGGATATACTGTTGGATCGCCTTGTTTGTTTGGACTGGGATTATTTTGGATTACTTTGACTCTACCGCTTTCAGTAAGTGTGCTCTCTTTTTGTTAAATAAATAATTGAACTTCACCTGCCTGAATCCGTGTCCTGCGTTTGGGTCCTAAAACCTTTAACTACACACCACCTTGTGACACCAGCTACTTCAGCTAAGATCTCAGAACATCTTCTCACTTGAGAAACAGTAGCAATAGAGATAGAAACAATAGCAATAGAAGTACTCAGTACAATGGTAATATTAATGAAAACAGTAAATGCCTTCATGCAATTCATGTAAAATTTGTGAGTGTACAGATAGTTGTAGTTTTCATATTTGTCTCACTATACATGCTCATTTTGATTGTTTTAAATGTATTCATTTCATATAAGCTACTGGAATCAGAGGTTCAGGGTCTCAACTCCTGAACCTCTTATTATTGTTTGACATTCACACCAATACAGCAAATTTGAATTGAATTTACTGGAAACCCTGAATGGTTAAGATTAGGTCAAACCCTAGGTATAACTGATAGAGATATAATATTGTTGTGCTATTTATATACCCCCAGGAGATTTTCGTTATTTTGATGAAGACTTTTTTTGAAACTTTCCATTCAGAAATTTCCAGGCCCAGGGAAATGTGCTTCTAACTGGAGATCTGAATGGACGAACAGGAATTGAACCTGTCTCTAAGTTTGGTCAGTCTCCCCTGTTTACCACGCCAACCATCACTCATCTGAACAACCTTGAACAACATTCCACAGGACACAATTAACAACCTGATCAACTCTATGCGAAGGAGATGTGTTGCACTGCGTGAGGCAAATTGTGGTCCCACTGATTGGTTTCCAGCCCCCCCCCAATACAGTGAAACTGCACATTTTCGAGTGGCCTTTTATTGTGGCCAGCCTAAGACACATCTGTGCAATACCCAAAGTGGATGGATTATCTTGGCAAAGGAGAAGTGCTCACTAACACAGATTTTGACAGATTAATGAACAATATTTGAGAGAAATAGGCCTTTAGTGTACATAGAGAAAGTCTTAGATCTTTGAGTTCAGCTCATGATGAATGGGGACAAAAACAAAAGTGTTACGTTTATAATTTTGCTCAGAGTAGTGGGCCACATGGTTGCTGATAAATTTATCAAACTAGCCCATGATTATGGAAAAATGTGCAAGAATTTCAAGTGACAACAAACAGAATCTGATTAAGGATAAAATAATCTTCACAACTTTAAAAATCTGGGTCCTCCCTAAATGGGGATCATTATCTTCTAAAACTAAAGCAGATACTCAGCCTTGGCCCACCGCCTATTCAGCTCTATTTCCAAACAAATGCAAACAATTTGCATGTTTTGGCATGAAAAAGGATGCTAAACTATACATTGTCCAATATGGAGCAAAACCTCACATGTTTTGCAACTCCTTTGTGCATTGCCTAATACTCATGAGATTCAGAACTGTGTCAGGCAACCTCCGGTGCTAAGAAGGGCGAGGACCTGTTCAACGCTTCTTGCAGCTTTACTTATTATTATTGCTATGATTATTACTACTATTATTTATTTTTATTGATATTTGTATTGTTGCTATTATTTTGCATCTCCATGTGAAACTTGCATTGTGCTAACCCCCTTCTCTCTCTCTCTCTCCATACCTCTCTCATCCCAACCAGTTGAGGCATTTGGTGCGTTCCAGTTGACATGGGAAGTCGGAATTTCCAAGTTCATAGGTCAAAATTTCAAAGGGAACGCCCCCTTAAGTCGGAATCCCAACTTGGGAAGTCGGGAGAACCACACTACCTCGACTTCATGATCCAAGATGGCTGTCGGGGTATCAACAGTTAGTGAAAGCTGTAGTTTGTACTGTTTATTAATATTTCTGTGTACTTGTGATTAAATGTTCGTATACAAAGTGTTGTCCAACAGCTGTCTGTGGTAGTGTTGCTACAGTGTTTAGTGTGAGTAAATAATGCACAATGTGTTTTTTTAATCAACCGGTGTATCAATAGCTAACCTGGCTAGTTGTAAACAAACAACTGGCTAAGCGAGGTTTTCCGACTTGTTAACTGGAACGCCGTCAACTCGGGTGTGTCATCCCCAGCTCCGACCTCCGAGGTAAATGGAACGCAGCAATTTGGCAAGCCACTCTGAGTCTTTTTTGCTTAGGAAGATTTCCTAACTGAGTGAAGTGAACCTGAAGTATTTAAGTGGCAGCCATGATAAGAGCTGGTCGAATTTTCTAAAAGCTAAGGAAAGGTGCCTCAATGCTTCCTTTCAGATCTCCTTTAACATATGGTACACCAGACCATCCTTTAGGAAAGGAAAGGAGAGAATGCCGTCCCACAATTCCTTGCGGCGGCAACATTTAAAGCGGCGCACATTCTCAAACTCAAACGATAAAATCCATCAACCACATTTATCAAGATCCTTGCAATACAGACTCACAATTACCTTCTTTCTTTTGGTTTGTTTTCTTTTGGCTTTTTTGTAATCTAATACTGTTTCAACACCGTTTTATATTTCGGGTTGTTGAAATAAGGCATTAAGTGATTTCTACAATAAAAAAAAAAAAATCACCAACCATGACAGATAAAGGAGGTTGACCATGTAAGTTACCATTAGCTATTCATTTTCTCTTCAGCACATTAATTTTACTTCAGTCACAGATGCTGACACCCTCGCCTTAATAAAGGCAAAAATCCAGCTGGATAACCTCTACAGTAGGCGTTTCCCACACACTGATTTATTTGTGGCGGCCTGCCACATTATCAACGCTGATTTTTGATTGATTTTGTTACTATTTAAAATGGGTTAAATCGTATTTGATGACAGAGCGCTGCACAGCACATATATTCTACCAGCATCTCCTCTCCCCCCCCCCCTCTCTCTCTCTCTCTCTCTCTCTCTCTCTCTCTCGGCACAGTTACGCTGTCATTCTGTGGGAAACACTGTATTTACATTACAATTGGGATTCATGTTGATAAATACGCCTATGTGTGGGCAGGAGGGTGAGTATGAGCAAGCATTCTCAATGTGACAACCCTGTCCACCATTATTTAGTGACTGGTAGGCTACCTTATCTGCCTTTTTGCTATCTCGGTTAATTAAGAAATATTTTCCACCGTGGGTTTCTGCCTATTAAGAGGCAATTTTTCCTTACCACTGTCGTCAGGTGCTTGCCCTTGGTGGGAATTGTTGGGCCTTTGTAGATATTAAAAAGAGTACAGTCTAGACTCCTAAGCATCTAAAAGAACATGGCATAAATCTTAAATAAAACATACCTATACTGGTGTGGTATGTATTGGCAGCAGTTTATCAAACTCTAATTAGCCAGTTGCTACTTAATTTGAAAGTGTGTTGGCAAGTGAAATGCCTTCACCTGCAATATCTCAATATCTCTCTCCTCCGCCCCACAGTTTACTCTCCTCTCTTCCCACGCTCAGCTGACTTAGTTGAATATGTGTCTGGTGTCAAGTTTGATTCTGTCCAGTTGATGTTGGCGTGGGGGTGGGGAGGCGGTGACAGGGGAGCGGGGTAGAATGATGATCAGAGCAACCGGTGCCCTTTTCTTCTGATCACACATTACTGTGCAACAGACTCGTGTCAGAACAGCAGCAGTGCTGAGATGTGCACAAAGGCCAGCGTCAATCAAGAGGGCTATTCATCTGTCTGGGGCCGTAACCCCCACACCTCATCTGTTCCTCCTACCTGTTTGTCTGACAGCTGGATATACAGGCCGGCTGGAGCTGAGGAGCTGACAACCACACTGCAACTGAGATGAATGAAGAGTCTCACACTACAATGAGTTGTACACATTTTAAAACACTGACAACTGGTCATAAATAAGTATTACGCATACGAAAATCTGGCATTTTAAAGGAGTAGGTAGTAGGCCAACTGTAGTTCAAAAATGACAAAATCACACCTGTTTAGAAACACTGCAAAAATCAAACAAAAACATAACATAACATAATTTACATATTATCACCATATAAAGTTAATATGGCGAACATGTTGGCACACAGTTACCTATTTATGCAACCAGCAGACTCTTTGTTCGTCACCCTAAGACACCTTTCACTAGTCATTTGTACATATGTAGTGGTGTGTGCTTCTATGCAGGCCTCCAGGTGTTTAGCTGTTCTTGAACGCATCTCTAGAGCATCAAATTAGCTCCACCCAGAGCAAACCCCCTCATTAGCAGAGCTTATTTAAGGCAGCTGTGTTGTCATGGCTTTTTCTTTGCCTTTTCCCTGCCTATAGGTTGCCACATGTAACCCTCTGTGACATTTAGTCTGCTGCTTGTGTGTTTTATGTAGTTTGGCTGATTCTGGGGTTCAGCTGCTGTTTTGCCTTTGTTAAATTACAATTTTAACAATTGTTGCTGGTACACTCTGGCTGTAGTGCCTCCAGATAGCACTCCCTAGTTGACTATACTTGTAGTTTAGATATAAACAACTGGTCTATTGTATTTTATTTAACTTGTATTTTTTTACTTTTCAGTGGTTTTAGTGGTCTGCTTGTGGTGGAGGCTAGGCACGCTAGTGTGGGTCCCTTCACTGATGGTAGTGTTAACAGCACTGGGGAACGATTTGGTAGTGACATGATTTACAGTGAACCTGTTTGCAGTGACTATCGATTGCAGTGGGCACATGCGGTGGGTAAGTTGGTGCACCCCTGGGGCACACCCTTAATTAGATTGCCTCTCCACAGCTGGCCCTGGCCCACTCTGCCTTTTTGTTTGGTACAATAACTTTCAATAACTGGGAGTATATTAAAAATAAAAACTTGTTTGCCAAATTTGTAAAACTTTTATATTCATTATAATTTTATTTGCATTATTGACCATCCTATTTTCAGGCTCTTCCAGTTACCAATTATTGAGTTATTCCTTTGGAGCCATGTCGGTCTGTCTTCAATAAACCTGTATAGCCTTTGTATAAAGGGTTAGTCAAAGCAGAAATGGAGCATTTCCTGGGGTGGAAGTCCCCAGGTGGTGTCGGATAGTTAGATTCTGGTGAAGAGTCCTCTTAACGCCACCATCAGCCTTGCCACACATGCATCTGCAACACATTCTCACTCCAAACTCGTCACATTGACGCTTGGTCAAGGCCCTTTGCCGTCGCCTTTTAACAACCTGGGTACCCCTTTCCATCATCCGCCTTTATTAAGGGCTCCGCGGTCAAGTTAACGACAAATATGCATTGTCCGGTTACACTTTACAAATAAAATGCTTGCTTTTTGAAACGGCGTGTTAAAGTCGTAAAATGTTGCTGTTGAGGTTTATGCACAAACTATTGGTTGTGTCCAAAGCGACTTACAACTGCTATGTGTCGGAAGTCGCACACTTCTGGAGCAACTAGCGGTTAAGCGTCTTGCTCAAGGACACAATGGTGAATGGGTCACAGTGGGGGATTGAACCGGAGTCTCTCACACCAAAGGCATGTGATGGGACACGAACCCTGGTCTCCTGGTTCAAAGTTGGGGTTCTGGCCCTCCATCCACCCTAACCACCTCATTACTTTTTTTTTCTCAAATCGTACTTTTACCGTCAAACTAACCCTACAGGGCTTCCCCTACTACGTTGAACTGTGACGTTAAAGGGACTCCAGTGCGTCACAGACTGACGACTATGGCTTTGGACCATGCGTGCATGTAACGACTTGGGAGTGAGAACATGTTGACATCTGCTTACATAGTAAGATGGTGAGCCTCTTAAAAGAATATTGTGAAATTTATATAAAAAAGCCAGGAAAATATCCACCTAAGTCAGTTATAAAATACATAGTGGCCTGTCAATATACAGTACTTCCAACCAATATAAATTAGACTGGCTGGTATCACCTCAGTCCAAGTTGGCTCATGTCTCACGGGTGATAGTCCAGTCCTGTGACTGCAAGTGAGTGAAACATGTTCCCCTCAGACCAGGGACCAAAAATCTACTCTCAAGGCATAAACTGGAAGGCCCAGTCCTCAGGTTGAGGGGCAAAGAGTTTCTATTCAATCATGAGAGCAATTTTCTTAAAATGTTTCTACTTCCACCTTTAGTATTCACAATATTCAGTGGATACTAATGAGATTAAATGATGTCTTATTTTATGCATCGTACTGGCAACAGTGTATTCTGCATTCATTTTGTGTGCATCTGATTCCAGCTGGTTTGTATGAACGTCTGCACAAGTGCTTGGTGGTGTTAAGCCTTAATTTAGGAAATAGTAGACTTTTTGTGATAACACTTTCAAAGATGAACAAGTCTTGTCGTATACCGTAGCTTGTTAAATACTGACCAAAAATTTAGTGCGGAAAAGAGCGCTTCACCATCCAATGGTAGTAACATTGCCACTCTTGATGGAGAAGAAGGCAGTGAGCGAGAAAGGTCAAAGGTGAAAAAGATTTCACCTAGCTAGAGAAAGGTAGGGAGAGAGAGAGAGAAAATGGAGCAAAGGCAGGTGTCTTAGCTTGGAGGTAGGATAGAGAAAAGGAAGAAGAAAGTAAGAAGAAAGGCAGAAGTGGAGAGAGAAAGAAGAGAGCAAAGAGAGGGGAAGTTTGAGAAAGCAACATGATGTGTAGGGAAAGAGAGTAAGACAGTGAAAGAGTGAGAGAAGAGCGAGAGATCCCCAGCTGTTGTCAGTGTCATGCTCCTGACGGCCTCCTCCTGCCTCTGCTCCTCTGTAATAACTTGTCAGATCGATGGCTCCCCAGACAGCCGGGCTTTTTACTGCCACACAAGTGAAGTGTGTGACATTTCTGCCACTTTCTCAGGTCACCGCTGCACACTCCTACACGTACATACGTTTGTAAAGCTCTCAACAAGGACTGGGGAAAGTCATCCCTATCAGCTGGGGTGTACGCCCCCCGAGGGAGATGCCAGGGAACTGCCGGTATGGAGGCATGGCTCAAAACAAATGGTTTTCGAATGTCATTTTACTCCCAGATAATGGGCACTAAACAATTCATTCAAAAATAGAATATTAAGGATTAAGGATTTAAGGAATAAAGACATACCAGTGAGTTTGCATATGCAGGCCCACTTTTTACAAATTACATAGATCTGAGATTATTGCTACCATTTTCCATAGCATCACAAGTTTCATTTATCGGCCAATGATTTCAATTACTTTTGCTGCTGTATTAGAATCAGTTTGGAGTTATTTCATATTTACTTGAGTTATAGATGGATTTCTGTGAAGGACATACAGTCCCCTCCAAAAGTATTAGAACGGTAAGGCAAATTCCTTTGTTTTTGTTGTTCACTGAAGACATTTGGGTTTAAGATCAAAAGATGAGTATGAGACAAGAGTTCAGAATTTCAGCTCTCATTTCCCGGTATTCACATCTAGATGTGTTAAACAACTTAGGACATATCACTGTTTGTATTAGACCACAGCATTCTTAGGTGAGCAAAAGTAAGGGAACAAATAATCTTAAAGTAAATAACATTTAATATTCGGTGGCATAACCCTTGCTTGCAATAACTACCTCAAGCCTGCGACCCATCAACATCACCAAACTGTTGCATTCTTCATTTGTGATGCTATTCCAGGCTTTTACCGCAGCCTCTATCAGTTCTTGTTTGTTTTGGGATGTTTCTCCCTTCAGTCTCTTAAGGAGGTGAAATGCAGCTCTATTGGGTTAAGGTCAGGTGACTGACTTGGCTGGTCTAAAACCTTCCACTTTTTCCCCTGATGAAGTCCTTTGTTTTGTTGGCAGTGTGCTTTGGCTCATTGTCCTGCTGCATGATAAACTTCCTCCCCATTAGTTTCAATGCATTTCTCTGTAAATGTTTCTGTCCACTTCTGAATTCATTCTGCTGCTACCATCATCAGTTACATCATCAATAAATATTAATGAGCCTGTTCCAGAAGCAGCCATGCACGCCCAAGCCATGACATTACCTCCAGCATTCTTCACAGATGAGCTTGTATGCTTCAGATCATAAGCAGTTCCTTTCTTTCTCCACACTTTGGCCTTTCCATCACTTTGGTAGAGATTAATCTTGGTCTCATCAGTCCATAAGATTGTGTTCCAGAACTTTTGCGGCTCATCTCTGTACTACTTTGCAAATTTCAATCTGGCCTTCCGATTCTTCCTGCTGATGTGTGGTTTGCATCTTGTGGTGCGGCCTCTATATTTCTGCTCTCTGAGTCTTCTTGTGATACCTTCACCCTGCACTGTGGAGGTCGTTGCTGATGCCACTTCCTGATGTTTTGGGGGTTTTCTTCACAGCTCTCAACATATTTCTGTCATCAACTACTGTTTGAAACTTACTATGAAATGTCCAAAGTTATATAAAAGAGTATTTTGAGCATCATTCATTTATTATTATGAATGGATTATTTTGTCTATAAGTACTTAAGTGTTGTAGATCTAACAGATCTAGTCCACTTTTTAGCAAAAGTGTGCACAGGAGCCACATTTGAAGTGAAACTATCCCATCACTTCAGTGCAATTGATGGCCACAATATGCCAGTAAGAGGCTGTGGCCTCTGGAGATTGAGCTGGTGTTGAAGGGCAGACAGGAGAGGGAGAGGAAACAGGTTTAGGTGAGGAGGGAAGCAGTATAGAAGGTACTCGAGGAGCGAGCTGGGGTGAAAGCGGGGCTGCAGGGGCGTTTTGCTGCATCTCTGTGCAGCAACTGTCAAAGACGATTTTCCTTGCCTCCCACTGTACTACTGAGATGGAGGAAGCAGCGGTATGATCCATGGACCTGCATGAAAATCAATGTGGGCATCCCAAACATGAAATCGATGCGGCCGGCTGGCTAGGCAGAAGTGGGAGCTGAAGAGAGGAAGGAGGAGGGGGTTGTGGAGGGAAGGAGGTGGGGCGGAGGAGTTCACTGAAGTCCACAAGAGTCGGTTGCTCTCCTCCTGAGCTGGGCCACACGGGGGAGTTGGGGTCAGGGTAATGTGGGAGGGGAAAAAGGGGGGTGAAGTTAGTTGATGTGGTAATGGAGAGGTGCTACAGAGAGTTTGACCAATAGGGGGTCTGAAGGCTTATAACAATGGATAGTTTTGGATTAAAGCTCATGGTAAATAATTATTTCTGCAGTTTCATGCCAAAAAATAGTATTCAGAGGTTTCCCTAGAATTTAGTTATTTTCAAAGTGGAGAAAAGAACTGCTCAACATCACATGAGACTAAAACACTCCAGAGTCATACATAATATCTTTTATTTTCGTCAATTGAAATCTTTGTCTTTATTAAACCCAAAATTTCTTCAATATGGCCAGTGTGGGCTTATGAGGGGCAACACCAATACTGTGCATGCTGTACAGTCTTAACTCAGGTTCAAATGTTGTATTGATTCAGCCAACAATAAATGTTGGCAGTCAAACTGCATCCATCGTATGTAGGTTGGATAACTCTGACTGCATCGGGTCTGACTTGGTATTAGCTGTACATGTCAGAAACAAAAGAAGAAGTATATCTGGTCGCTGCTGAGTAGGGCTGGTCCAGTCCTGGACTGACATACAGGAGCTGAGCAGGCCAGCAGAACAGTGACACCGGCATCTTGCAGCTGCACTCAGAAACAGTCACATGCATCCATGTAAGCTAAACTGGGCAGCAAAGCATTCTTATTCTATACACGCAGTGTGTGACACATTGAAGGCCTGTCCACAGACACACACTACACTAAATATCGGGGACTTAGCATGGTATATTAATCCAGAAAAGGCAGACAAAAGAGTTGAGGAAATTACATTGACTCACATAAGTATTATGCTGAGGAGACACACTTGGAACAGTGAAACGTTAAATTAGCTAACATTTTCACATGACCATCGTGGAAAAGTGATGTGTCCAAGCATTTTTCAGTTTATTATCATAGTAGTGTATTTATTTCTAAACAAATAAAATCAGAACTATCTGCCTGGCTAGATACCACTCAGGGTAAGTGGGAGAATATGTTTTATGCTACAGCCACACTACTGTTTTCATTTGAAAACGCAGACCTTTTGCTACGTTTGCACCTACCATCCAGACTAAAACGTCAAATCCGAAGAACTAAAATGGAGAAGTTTCAAAACACAGCGGATCCCGTTTTTGTTTTAAAACTCTGGGGTAGTGTGGGACAGGCCTTAGTAAACTGATCCATAAATCACTTAACTGCATATCGCAGATCTTTTTACACCCCACATGCAAAGGTTTTAGTCCCCAATTAATACAAAACTTAGTGCTCCTCCTTCTCAAACAGGTGACCATAGTGTGAGCTGGTGCAGGGCATAGTGCAGAGGCTATATGTGGTATAGGATTATGTCACTAAAGTGCACCAAGTGGCACCGGGGCATTTGAAAAACAAAACAA
Source organism: Micropterus salmoides (assembly GCF_014851395.1). Taxonomy (NCBI): domain Eukaryota; kingdom Metazoa; phylum Chordata; class Actinopteri; order Centrarchiformes; family Centrarchidae; genus Micropterus; species Micropterus salmoides. Next base: position 3,787,837 of record NW_024044459.1, read on the forward strand.
TAAGGCTAGCAAATAAGCTTTTAAATTTTCTATTAAATTTAAACATAAAAAAGGGCATTAGAAATGATCTTTGGAAAATAATACTGTTGGTTGGATCTTGTACAAAAATGGAAATATATACGACAGCCGTTCCCACATTTGTCAGTGCAAACGGTTGGTGCTACCAACGTGCTATATGGGGCAGATGACATCAGTTTAGCCATGTGGACGCAGTCACACAGATATGTAAAGCTGACATGTTTTAGGGTCTGAGGACATTACAATCACACTCAATGTACTTGTTTCATTCCTTACAAATACAAAGTTAGTTAAATATAGAACTTAATTTTATTTTGATATTTCATTTGTTGACTTATTGCGTTAAAACAACAGAATCTTGTTAAAGGTTACATGCATTGTGGTTGGTAAATACAATGTGTAAAGCTGCACTGCTGTCTAAAAAGTACTATATGAATTAATCTTTATCCAAGCGCATGCTCGTCTAACATTGCTGCTGATACTTCAAAGTCTAGTTGACAAAACTTGTAACAAAACATTGAAAATATGTTAAAAACTCATGAGTCATGAAGCAAAAACAAGACTATTGTTCTTGGCTGGTTGTGTTGTATTTAAAGCCAGAGCCCCTCTCTACAGCTGCCTTACTGTAAGCCAACTTGTCAGTAGTTGTGGTACAGGCAGTTGCTGTGTGGCCTCAGCAGGCCAGACAGCGAGCGGGTGATTGATTCCTTATAGAAGTCAGCGTGGTCAAAAGGTCTCCAGAATGTTGTGCGGCATTTCAGGAAGTCCCAAGAGAGGGGGCTGCGTCACAGCAGAGCTGAGCGCATGTTCTTGGGGTCTTGTTAAAAGAACCCAGGAACATGTTGATAATGGGACTAGTCAGGCTCATGCACCTGGGTACAGGGCTGTCCCCTGCCTCAACCCGATTGACTGACATGACATGTTATGAGGAGCTGCCCAGCATGTCGACACAAGGAAGCAGCTTGTATCCTATCATTCACACCATGGGCAGAATGTGAAACTGCCACCAGCTGAATGGTAGTAAATTTAAATTTAGGAATAAGCTTGTCTCCTCTACCAGCCAGTTCTGCAGGCACTTGGTAGTGTCTATCTTGAATTCAAATAATCTCATCCTCACATTCTTTGAAAATCCCACATTTCCAGCAGTTCACTGCTGTATTGTTTTCCACCGCTGTTGTGTGTAGCTTCCTGAGAAGAAGGCAGCTGGTTGGTATGCAGCGCGGCTTCTCTGCCCCACTGTGTCTGGAGCGTGCAGCGGCCGGGGCATCCTCCAGGTCAGAGCAGGGGTAAGGGAGTTTGCCAGAAGCATTGCCCCCAGCAGACTGAGCCCTCACTGGGCACGGCTCTCTGATCTACTCCCCCTCCTCCTCCTCATGCCTGAGACAATACCAGACTATTGATATCTTTGAAACACACAGTCTAGCCTGCTTTCCCACTTTTGCTTTTATATCACATTTTTGATGCTGCTTTGGCTAAAATTTCCAGAAACTTCAAGTGTTAGTCTTGCCTGTTGTGCTGCTCTGTTTAGAGGCAGACAAGAAAGTGAGTGCAGGGTAAAGGGGAAGAGAGGAGACCAGATCGGCCTGCGGTTGTGTCCTTCAGGGTGATGGAGGACAGTGTCTGAGCTTTGATCATGGTCAAGCCACGTCCATCTGGGTGCCCTGATGCCAGGGGCACTTTGCCAGCCTACTTACTGCCTCGGATGTCAAATCCTCTACTGGGACATGTCAGCCAGACTTGAAACATGGACTCAAATGGGGTAGAGTACCCTTCAACTCTTTTGGCTTATGCATATCTGACCCCTCTACCAAGAATTAAATTATCCCAAGCTATCCATAAAGGACATTCCATAATGATGCCATAAAAATTATGGTGTGAATTAGGCCTGGCAGCTCATCTCTCCTCCAGCCCAAATGAAGGCCTTTATTAGGAGATTCAGGTTCCTTCTTTGCATACAGCTCATTTTGTGGTGGTAAAGGGCAGCATGGAGGAGCCACACTGCCCTTTACTACCACAACATGAGAGGCCTAATGAAGGCCACAAGCAGCACAACTATATATAGCCATAATGACGACAGTCACTTCTGTTGGCTATGGAGTGGAAATGGTATTCCAGTCTTATTGGTGTTTTCTCAGCTTGTCTGTAGCCTTTTTTGCAGGGATAATTGTTCCTTTGTTCCTTAGCAAAGGCACCATTTTTCATCTGTGTTTAACAATACCATACACTGCAGTTCATCATTGATGATATGATTTGATTCAGTCGCAATTTAACTGTTTCTGCTCAGATAATAGGGTTTAGTGCAACTTGTTTGTGTTTTAGTATTGAGATCTAATTTATAACGAGAAAATACATTTCCTTAATTTTTTGCTGATTTAGAAGTGCCCAAGAAAATCACAGATCAACGATAGTAAACATGAGCCATGGGTAACGTATTAGCCTATCGCAGAGAGGCATTGATCTTTCATTGAAATGCTGCCAACAGAGTATTGCTTACTTTAGATCCCAGATAAGCGCACATCTCTCTGGAATGATACCATTATTCATATTTTAGACTATGCATGTCTGTCAAGATCTAGGCATCATCAGACATGGTAGAATCTGATATATCTATTTGTGTGGGAATTTCTTTTCAGGAAGTGGATTTTTGTTTGGAGAATGTAGCTAGTTACCTGGAGAGGGCTGGACACACACTAACGCCAGACATACCAGAGCACACAGTTACTTAAAAAGATGGGCTTTTGACAGCAGATTTTTGTTCAGACTTGTGGCTGTGTACTCATTTAGCCATATGTAGCTCTGACTTATGAATCACTTTTCTGATACGTTTCAGTTTAGTTTTACACCCCTACTTTATGTTGAATATGAATACGTTGTAACACTGTAAGAATGCATTCTATTGTGGATTACATCCTGACTGTACATACACATACTGTTATGCTGAGCAGCCATGCAAGCTAGCTCTCTCCTTCTTTCACACACAACAAACACACACATACACACATCAGGCATGTACACGCACATTATCATGCAGGGCGGTGTCTCTGGCCCGCTGCATTATGCATGGAGCTCAGGGGAGCCAGGCCAGTGGAGTGTGAGAGAGAGGCCCAGGAGCGAGCCACACTGTTGGACACATGTCAGCGCAGTCATACCACCTCTCCGTGGACCTCAAACATACACACACACACAATCACACAACATACATACTCACACACATCGCTCAGTAGCCTGACAAATCTGTACACGCACTCACTCACCCGCAGCCTGTCAGACAAAAGTCAGTGTGATCCGTTCCGTGTCTCGATTCCACTGTATGTGAATTGGTTACGCTAATGCAATACAACACAGGCCCGCGTCAACCTGACAGACTTATGATCAGTTTTTCACAGAGAAGCTGCACCACATGCAGCCGGGTATCGTGCAGTTGCTTAATGCCATTTGTGTTAATTATGTGGAACATGCACATGCTGTCGAGCCTCATTACACTACAGGTACTAATTGGCCTCTAAAGGTGGAAGATAACAGGTTAAATTCCTGGCAAAAATGAATAATTCTTTTGATGTTGAGCAGCATTCTGGCTGTTGTGCAAAAGTCAATAAAAGGTTCTTGCCTGTGTGTATCATGGATGTGTGTGAGTGTATGTACCACAAGAGGATAATCACTATAAATGTCTGTGCATGTGTCTGTTTCACTGTCACACACTGTTGTTACGCCGCTGGACGCTGTGAAGGTGTTTTAGCAGACAGACAGCATGCTGGACCTGTAAGAGCCATATGGAATTTTTTTACACTGTTTGTTTACACTGCCTTGAAGCATATGCCTGCTCTCTGGCCTGCTAATGCACACAGGTAAAGCCGGCCTTCCCTCAACCACATCATCTACCTCCTGCAATGGGTTTGCCCCGCAGCCCTGCCCGCTGTGCATCCAACCCCGTGGACAATGGACAGGTCAGACTGTCAGCCGCCTAAGGTGAGAGTGGGTCAGTGACTATGAAACAGAGAAGACTTCTGTACAATCAACAGGGAGTGGCACAAGGACATCAGTTACTGCAGTGCTATTGTTCAATGGATAAAGGTTTATCTTTGCTCACAGGTGAGTGTGTGTTCTTCTGGGCAGATGTAGTGATGTTTTCATCCAGCAGCCAAGCAAATATTATATGAGCACTGAAATATTACTGAAAATTAAACTTAGGGTTATGCATTTTTGGAGCGCAATACATTTTTAGACTTTTATTTATAAGTGTCTAATATTTTATAGGTGGAAGGGGTAAATTATATTAATTTTAATCTGGTCAGGTTGGTCCAGTTGTGTTGCCACAGGTCTGTTTGTCAATGTCTAATAGCTGAATGGATCTATCAGCTACTACATCTACTTACATGATATGTCATCATCATAATAGGAAAATGTGTATTTTGACACAGGACGTAGAGTGCGAACTGCAAGGCACAGGAAAAATAACATAGCTACTTGTGACTCCTCGTTAATTGGATGAACACCATGCTGCTGCTAGTGTTGCCGGGGTTTTTTTCACTGTTAAGGTCGGGTGTAATTATCTTCAGGTCTTTTCAGTGTTCCATTTTGGATCAGACATCCTTTGAAGGACAGTTGAAAATTTGTTTACGCGCATTGGGTGTGGGTAGATTTTCCACAAGTCTGTATTAGATCTGGTCTAAAATTTGCGACCAGTGAAGACATCTTCTGATACGCCTCAGATACCAATGTGGTCCCCTCTGGCATGGTATGGGGACAAACTTTGACTACAACTACACTGATTTGATTAACTTCAATTTTACAATCTGATGTAGCACAACAGCCTATCTTTATGAATGTTATATTGTTCACTTTTTGTTGTGTAAGATTAAACTGTGTGGTCATTTTTGAGGCAATAACAATTATTATTATTATTAGTCCTATTATTATAATGATTAATAATGCTATAGTTATTAGTAATATTAGTCATTTTCCTTATATCTGTACCTTCCACCCTCACCCTCGTCTTGAATTGATTTGAATTTTATCCTTCACTGATATTCTGTTGGTTTACAGTGGGACGGAGAGTTTGGATTCAGGGTGGATGTTAAAAGCTCATCATACTGCAAGGCTGACTCTATAGGTGTGCTTCTACTTTCTCATGGAAGCTGTAGGTCACCATCAGGATGTTTGGAGGGGTTGAAATGTTTGGATGTGTAGCATGTGTTTTGGCCTTCTAGCTGTGGCTTTTCTTATCATAAGGACAAAATGCCATACTGACTTGTCAGTGATTCAGCCAACAGCATGTGCACTTTATCTTTTTCATTTTTAACACCATGACTTGAGTCATGTCTCAGTGCCAGAGCACATTCTAAAGCTTTCCTTATACTCATATATGTTTCCTCATCATTTGGTCCTGCATCTGCAGGCCTCTCTCCAATTTTTACCCACCTTTTCTAGGCAAAAGGGAAGCATACAATCCTCTACCAAGCATGTCACTGATTGTGTCACGATACAGTACTATATCATTTCAGCACCATTTTTTTTAGAATACCCTTGACTTAATTATTAGAAAAAGTGAGAAAAAACTAATTAAAAAGCAAAAAACATTTATAAAAGCAATCAAAAACTTAAATAAACGCACAATACAATTTATCACACAAAGTAGTAGTTGTAGAGATGTAAATGAATGAGGCATAAAGATAGTCTTTCTGATTTTACTTATGTTAAGCTTCATTTCAACAGGAAGAGACTGCATTAGAAGTGAACAAATTAGTAGCTACCTCGTGACTTTGTTAATTTTGTGACTTAAACCGCCATGTAGTCTGCAAGGAGCAGACACACAAACTCTTCGTCAACGGCAGCGATGTGACTGCCTACCTGATATCCCTGCAAGCAACCAAGATTAGTTAGTGCCAGTAGCTACGACACAAATTCTGCTAGCTAACTTTAAAAGCAACAGGAGCAACAAAGCCATTTGGCGCAGAGCTGCTAATTCTGTAAGAACAAAGCATGGAGTGTTCTTTCTTCCAATCTGCACAACCAAGACTGCACTGGAACCACAATTGGCCCTTGGCTCATTGACAACTGAGGGAATTGCCAGCTAACAAAGCAGCACCAAAGCAACCCTTTTCTTCCATGGACTAGTAACGTTAACTGGGCATAGCATAGCATAACAGTGTACACGGCTAAGCACAGGACTTAGCTGCTTAACTTTTGTCAAGGTAACGTTACATTGATTTTGTTTATTTGAAGTTTAGTGTTTATTGTGATCTTTTTCATTGTTAGGTTATTTGGTAGCCACATGCTAAGTTGATGTTAGTTATGCTTAACACAGACGCATCGTGCAAACTATCCTCTTTACTACTATCTTGTCACCATTATCCTACACAGATCATGGAAGAGGACTCCAGTGGTTACCTGTGAAGCTCTGGGGAACTCCATGCCCAAGGGGGTTAAGGTAGTGCTGGAAAACAATGATGGCCACACAAAATATTGACACTTTGGACCCAATTTGGATATTTTCACTTTCACTATACTCACTTTTGTTGCCAGCGGTTTTGAAATTAGTGGCTGTGTGATGTGTTATTTTGAGGGGTCAGCAAATTTACATTGTTATGCAAGGTGCACACTCACTGCTTTACATTGCAGCAAAGTGTCATTTCTTCAGTGTTGTCACATAAAAAAGATATAATCAAATATTTACAAAAGTGTAAGGGGTGCACTCATGTTTATGAGAAACTGTTAAGCCTATTTAGGATTCAGCTTGCCAGTCAATACCAAATAGGAATCATCCAAGTAAGGTTAAATCAAGGGCAACTGGACTTGGTTAAAGATACTCAAGACATTTCATCTCTCATCCAATAGGAATCAGTTCTGTCCTTCTCTCTGGAAAGACAGAGCAGATCACTTCACGGTAGCTGATATTTGCTGCATGAGGATTTTTGCCTATGACAGCTGGGGTGCCAGAGGCCAGAAATTGATGAGTTGCATGATTGATAAGTGTGTTGAACACAGAGGCAGGCTGCAACATGAGGCTGGGCAACAATAAAGGATGCTGATGATGTGGCAGAGGCTCAAACATTGTTGATAATAACAAGATTGCGGCGCAGATGGCTGCCTTGGTACTGCGCTTACTAGTACTTTTTGTGTTCAGAGTTGGAGCAGTAGCTGTCTATGGGATTTGTGGGAGATGCCATGGGAAGCGAGCTGAAGCACTTATAAAACAGTGGGGTTTTCACCAAGTGGGAACCTCCGGGTTTGAAAAGCGAAGCCATGCAGAAGTAACTTAAACCTGCATTCTTTCTAACAGGCAGCAGGGGGTGACTTCTCTGGTTGCAAAAATAAGTCTGGTTCCATTAGAAATCATGGTAAAATGACCTTCTTCTAACCTGATGTATTACCTCAGTAAACACTTCCTCATGAGTTTATGGTTTCACTCGTTAGTTTCAAGTCTTCTTCAACACAGCATGATGTTCATTTAGGGGAAAATAGACAATAAAGCAGCGTATGCTTTAGGGCAAGACTACTTTGTAACTGACGAGTTGCTACCATGGCGACCTATAAACCAGGATTGAGGCGACTAGTATCCACTGCACTGTATAATTTTACCCAGCGCCGTTGAAAAATCTTATTAAGAGTACTATTTGTTTTATGCCTGTTTTTAGGAAGCCAAAATGAGCATCCCGGTTAAAATCACAGTTAACATAAATTACAGATGGACATAGCTAACCAAGCTTGCTAGCGCCAAGGTCTATTATAATCCTAATATTATAAATATTGTAAAAATAAAACTATCTATAATATTGTTACATTCGGTGCCTGGTTGCAAAAAAGTCCACAAACCACGGTGTCACGGTGACTATGTCCACTTCTTTTATGCATGGTTTTTACACTGCGGTACCGTATACAGATCTGCCACCCAGAGCTTCACTGAAACCTGGCTCAGCGAGCACATCCTGGAAAGCTCACTTTACCCGCCAGGATTTAATCTACTCCGAATGGACTGTTTAACAGAGCTCTCATGATGGAATCTGCTTCTACATAAATGAGGGTTGGTTGGAAATCATATAGTCCTCACTTGGAGACTTTATAACAGGAAACATTTTTATTCACCGCGTGAGTTTTCCTCGTTTGTTCTGGTTGGTGTTCACATCCCACCTCAGGCCTGTGTTAGTGAGGCGCTACTACACCTGGCTGAGAAGATAACTAATGTTGAGAAAAAAACATTGAGACTCTCAGGAACTTTAACGGAGCAAACCTCAGCCATGAACTCACAAAATACAGACAGCATATTAAGTGGTCCACCAGGGATACTAACACACTAGACCACTGCCACACCATTTTAAAGGATGCCTATCCCTCTGTTCCCTTGGGACACTAATCATTGTCTGGTTCATCTTATCCCAACCTACAGGCAGAAATTAAAATCTGCTAAGCCTGTGGTCAAGACTGTGAGATGAAGAGAAGAAAATGGACCAATGAGGCAAAGCTGGGCCTGATTTGACTGTCCTGGTTGAAGAGTTTTTGAGGCTGCAGCCACAGACCTGGATAAACTTACTGTCACTGTGACATCTTACATTAGTTTTTGTGAGGACACATGTGTGCTGACTATGACCCTTTGCACACAACAACTACAAACCCTGGTTTACAGCAAAACTGGCAGTTTTGTCAGACCAAGGAGCAAGGTCTATACAAAAGTGGGGACAGAATCCTGTATAACCAGTAAAGGAGGTCAAAGAGGAGCAGCAAAGAAGAACTGCTCTGAAAAAGATTTTCAGCCAATAATCCAGTGACAGTGTGGAAAGGCCCGCACGTTATCACCAACTACAGGATACTGATACAGGTCAGAGGACGATGCAGTCAACATGGACTGCACTACATCCTGCAACACCTTGACTTTCCAGGGATATATGCAAGAATCCTGTTTGTGGACAAGCTCTCCCAAACATCCTTCCACACCAAAATCACTCAGCTCACTGTGACAGCTTCCACCTATCAATGGATCACAAAATTCCTGACCGACAGTAGGCAGTAGGTGTGGCTGGTGAACATCACATCCATCACCTGGACTATTGGCACTGGCACACATAATCGCCCAGGACCTAGGTGAGAGCCCAACACAGACACCATCATCAAGAAGGCCCCACAGAGGATGTACTTGCTGCGCCAGCTCAGGAAGCTCATCCTTCCTATAAGTAAATGCTCCGTACTTGTATAGCGCCTTTCTAGTCTTTTCGACCACTCAAAGTGCTTTTACATCTGCATTCACCATTCACACACCAAGCCTAAGTGCTCAAACAGAAAACTAACATTCACACACTGGCAGAACAGCCACCAGGGGCAATTCGGGGTTGAGTATCTTGCCCAAGGACACTTCAACATGCAGCCTGGGGGAGCCAGGATTGAACCACCGACCTTCCGATTAACTTTCAACCCGCTCTACCTCCTGAGCCACAGCCGCCTCAATATAAGGACCTGCCCATTTCTACACAGCCATTATTCAGTCTGTTATCTGTTCATCCATCACTGTTTTGTTTGGATCTGCCACCAAAAGGGACAGGAACAGACTACAACTGTCAGGTCAGACAGTCATGACTGCAGAATAGATCATTGGTGCATACCTGCCCTCCATTCAGGACTTACACATGTCCAGAGTCAGAAAACAGGCAGAAAATGTCATGGCAAGACCGATAATACCCCGTACACAACCTGTTCCACCTTCTCCCCTCTGGTAGGCGCTACAGAGCACTGGACGCCAAAATGTACAGACACAGGAATACTTTCTACCCACAGGCCATCAGTCTCATGAACAATTAACTCCAGACACACAATGTAAAGAACAGTCCCTGTGTAACAAGCTGGTGACTCTGACTCTAACATCTACCTGTACTGTATATTTACTGTATTTACGACTTCATATTTATTCATTATTGTAGCAATTGAATAGCGTTTGATATTGGATTGTAGATATCATATCTACCTACCTGATGTACACAGTAATACCTGCACAAAATATTTATTTATTCCAGAATCCTTTGCACTATGTTCACTACACTATTGTCTTGCTGTCTACAAATGTTATTGGTGTGTACTGTACACTGTAGTTTGTGTCTGTTTTTGTTTACCTTGTTGGCCTGTTTGTTTATGCTTGTTCTGTGTATGTACATTGAGAGCAATGTAAGACCAGAGTCTAATTCCTCATATGTGTACACATACCTGGCCATTAAAAGTGATTCTGATTCAGATTCTGATCAGAGGGGAACTTCCAACAGAGCTGATTTTTTAACACAATACCATCATGTCTATCTGCTCTCTCGAAGTGAATAATGAGTTTCCTGAATGTTACAAAACATTGCAATTTAAACTTGTATATGAAGACCAAAACTAACTTGAACATGTTAGAAAATGCATATTAACCTTCAGGCTTAACACATATAATATCCTAATGCAGTGGACTAACACTCCTCTGGATGTTCATTTTTCAACAAATGCTTTACTACATTTCAGAACCTAAGGTAGATCTAAACCAAGACACATCTCCTTCAAGAGGTCATTAAAACTTTTAATGTATTTTATTTTATATATATTTATTTATTTTGCTACATTGAGGGAAATCTGTCATATGTTTCAATTTTTTTAAAGCTCATCTAAGTCGACACATCATAACATAAAAAATACTTGGAACACTTGCTAATGAAATTTTAGACATTGTTATCTGTATGTGTCACCCAAGTTTTGTTATTTTCAGCCAGTGGGTGCTTTGTGCTGTTTTCTATTCTCCCCTTTCTTTCTTTTTCTGTGCGTGCGTGCGAGTGTGTGTGTGTAGGTCTGCAAACAGGCTGGTGGATGAGATCCCAGGGGGCTGGATTACCCCTCTGCATGCCCCAGGCCAAGCAGCTCTTGGGGGGATTACTGTGAGACCTGCACCCTGGCTGGATTAGAGCGCTGGAACTCATTTCCATCTCCTTATTTACCTCGGCCCACCAGAGGAAACGCTCAGCTGCACAAAAACATGCTAATTGATGCTGAGAAAGCCAGGGAGAGGTGCACCACTCACTCTGTAAGCTTGTTTTTGGGAGGGTTAAAGGTTTAAACATGAGTTGTTGAAAAATACTTTTTCAGTTAGTCGCCAGATACTGTCGGCCTATTAGAGTGTGTGTGTGTCGCTAGACTGCATGTGTACATGTCTGCATTTTTGCATGTTTATTGATGCTGTTGGTTTGGTTTGAGCATGTATGTGTGTGGGGGGGTTCGTATATGTTACGCTTAAATGGGTGTGTATGTACATTTAGTAGCACTGTTGGTCTTTGATTTGTCCTCATATGTGTGTGTGCATTTGTTTGTATTCTCATTGGTTTGCATGTTGTTGCTGGTGTGTGTACAAGCTTGTGCATGATGCTGCTTTTCATGCTTTTTTTAATATATATATGTGTGAGTGTGGGGAGGGTGGTGTGTGCATGTGTGTGTGCATGGGCTTCGTGGCAGAGGTCCTCATTACTTGGCGGGGTCGCATACAGACATGGCCACAGCACGATGAGGACAGTTGGCGGACCTATTCCTATTCCCGCAGCTCTTTAACGAGCTAGTGATGGGGAGAACAGCCCAGTTGCCCTGGCAACCGAGTTGAACTCCGACCTCGGAGGTTGGCAACCTGTATATATTAGGATCACAGGCATATGCAAATGGCCCGCCGGTCCTTTTCCCCCTTCTTTTCTTCTGCCAGAATGTCCTTCTTGTTCCATCCTGGACTTGACATGTGTGCTAACAGTGCCCTTGCTCTGAAGGGCAGAGGAGGCGGAGGAGGGGTTGCTGGGACTTCCATTAGTGATTGCTGGGGTGACAGGAGCTCACACTCCGGCTCTGACTCCACCGACGTATGACCCTCCACCCTGCAGAACAGCCTGACTACCAGAAAAGTGAATCATTAGGAGAGAAAGTGTTGTGAGCTTCAGTATGCTCTCGATGATTAGACACTTCCTCTGCCTGTATTTTCTGGCTACTTTTTGTCCTTCTTTTGCTTTTGTTTTCCAAGTAGCATTGCTCAGTGGGTTTGCAGCTGAAGCAACACATACACAGGTGCCATTTTGGAGGTCTTCAACTTTTTAGCAAAACTCTTGCATGGGCTGGCTACATTTCTTAATGTATTCCTCAAGCATCTGGACAGAATGCAATAAACATAATTTCTATGCTTTTGTGTCCCTAGAAAATCAGGTTCAGTCAGCAAAGTGGCACAACCACCTCTAAATGCATAAGAGCTGTCTATTAAGTCAGTTGTTCATATTAGATGATTCTGCATCTCACGATTTGCGTGCCAGTGTGTAGCATCAATGCACAAAGTATTGTGCTCTTGTATGTACAGAGGTGGAAAGTAGTTGACCAGAGGGTGCATCCCATCATCCCATCACAGACATGCAATTAACATTCACATTTCTATAAACCATCAGAATCAGCTTTATTGACAAATAGGTTTAAACATACAAGGATTTACTTTGGTGACTTGGTGCATAGCAAGCTGCAGATGGAAAGAAACTGTTCTTGTGGTGTTAGGTTTTGGTCCTGATGGAGCACTGATGAAGGGGAGCATCTGAAAAAGTTTGTCTGGGGTGGGAGGGGTCAGCCTCAATCTATCCTGCTCACCTCAGAGTCCTGGAGGCATACAGGTCATGGAGGAATGGTAGATAGCAGTTAATCACCTCCTCTGTGGAGCAAATGATACGCTACAGTCTGCCTTTGTCCCTGACAGTCACAGCAGCCTACTAGTTAGTGATGGAGAAGGTGAGAATGGACTCAAAGATGGCGATGTAGAAGTGCCCCATCATGCACTGACAAGCTGAACTTCTTCAGCTGCCGCAGAAAGTACATCCTAGTACATCCTCCCAACTTTATGTGCTGCTCCTGTCAGACAGTAAGTCTATGATACACCTGCAGGTAGAGTCAGGCATGTTCAGCTGGGAGAGCTTGTCCTGCTGCAGAGCTGGGATGATGGTGTTGAAGGCGGAGCTGAACTCCACAAATAGGATCCTGTCAAAGGTTCCTGAGGAGTCCAGGTGCTGGAAGATGAAGTGAAGGGCCATGTTTACTGCATCTGTGTTTATACTTTATTACGTACTTTATTCAGAAGATTCTATTTATTTTGAACAAAATAAAACTCCTGCCTATTTCCCTCTCCCCTCTCACATAAGGAAGAGTTGAATCTCACTCTTGGCTGCCTTACAGTCAAGATGGCAGCTAAGATAACAAAAACAGGGATTTATCGTATTGGGCTTAACTTTAGTGGATCATAACATATGGAATGGAAGCCACAACAAAGGCCAATATGTGGCCTGCAACAGACTAGGTAAGCCTTGGTTTTAGCCACAGAATGCCTTTTGCTGTGTCCTCTAATGCATATCATAAAATGTTGAATACTGCTGAAAAGACAAAACTCTATGATTTACAATATGCTCAGTCAATAAAATAGGTTTATCAAAAATCACCACAACCACGACAGGTCCTTGAGCATACAGTCATATATGTATACCACAAATATTAGAATGATTTGTCCAGTAGTTTGCAAGATTAGCTGCAGACAGATATAGACATGTATACATACGCACACGCTACGAAATTCATGATCCCCCCAGGCTTATGCCTGGCGGAGGTTATAGAGCATGAGTAATATCCAGTAATATAACATAACACCCACAGGGCCATGCTGTTGTGTAACAAGCACTTTTACTTTTGATATTGGAAGTGAATTTAAATTTAGGATCTTTAGTTGTAGTGAAAAATATTTACCTTAATGTATTGCTACTTTTACTTAAGTTAAACATCTGGATAGTAAAGACCTTGTTTTGTGTGACAACTGACCATTTGAACAGAGCTTAATTGTCTCTGAGCTTATTAAACAAGATTACATGCAGTATCTCAATTATGACACCATTGTCTCTTTCCCCTGCTTACTGACTAAAATCAAGAAGTTAAGATTGCACTGTGAGACCCGACTTTGTACTAGTTCTGTTTTTGTACCTTTGCATTGCACTGAGCATCTTATGAGATTTAAGAGATTTATTTTTATATGTTGATATTGGACATGATTAGCTTTGTGTGAAAGGATTACAGTGGGGCTTGGTGTATTGTGTATGAATCCAAGGTCACACGAATAGGAGAGTTACAATTAGCTGCATCTGATCTGCCTTTCCCCCTCTTTTATCTTCTATAAAACAATATAACCAAGAAAACAAAAATCCCTTTTAATTGGCAAACAAATACTAATCATATGCAATAATACAGATTCTTGTATTTGCTGTTTTTTAAAACCTTTATTTCAAAGATCTCACCAAGTCTGTCTCTTATATGAACAAATTAACATTTTGTGCATTGTTTGAGGTTACACTGCTGGAAAAACAAAGGAAACATTAAAATAACAATAAATATAGTTTTATTGATGTCACAATAGCATAGAAAAGAAGAAGTCAAATAATCAAATGTAGTGGATAGGCCAAGGTTACTGTACTTATCCTCTTTTCCTTTTTTTGTCTCCTCCTGCTGTTTGTGTTCCATTTTAGCTCTTGTTAGTTTCTAGTAATTTACTTTCTTCATGTTCAGCCCAACCGAAAGAGCAATGCATAAGCTCTGATACACACTGTATATAAGTGTAACCACATTGCATCTGCTAAAGGGATAGTTTGACATCTTGGGAAATATGCTTCATCAATACCAGGAGGATCAATACCACTCTCTTATATGTCTAATAATTATGAAACTGGAGCCAACAGCCAGTTAGCAGTATCTTAGCATATACATAGAGTCACTGCTGGTTGTCTGGCAATCTCATATTTCCACCATTGTCTTCCTGCAGCAACTCGCCTCTTATGAGATTTCAGAATGAGAATTGTCCATGAGAGAGACTTCTGTTACCAGGTGTTACTTGTAGGGATCCTTTTCATTGTTGACACCTCCTATAACAGTCTGAGCTTGTCTGTGGCAAAAGAAGCACATTTTGTGCCCCAGAGGAATACATTGCATTCACTGCAGCCAGGTCGCTGCTGCTGGCTGAAGCCGTGTACTGCACGTATTCCAAAACTTTTTGTTCCAAATAGTAACTTTGACACCAAAATGTGTATTATACTGAGAGGTGTTTCTAATATTTAGAGTTTACCATCACAATGATATGCGTGCACAAAAAAAGGTTTTTGAGTAAAATTTATGTTGTGTTTTTGTCTTGTGAAATACACTTGAGTATCAGTGAAAGCTGTGGTAGACTACATGAAAACTACTCAAAACAAAATGCAACAAAATAATCTAAGCTCATAGGTTCAGTTACTTGCTTTCAGAGCTAACTGCATCTCACAATGAGATGAGATTGAGTTTGATATTTTAAAGCTATTCTTACCTGCCAGCTTCTTTTTTTTTCACCACCAGTAAAGAGGGAGGGAGTAATTCATCTGAGGGTTTCCACCCCCCTTTGCACAGGCATTCTGACCAACCAGTAGGAGTCGCTAGTGCAGCAACAAGGACGTGATCCCTCACCGTCTACCCACCCACAAATACAGTTCATTATGATGGATGGAGAGCCTCGCCAAGCCAGGAGCACTGCTGCGGGGACTGAACTGTAAATTGGTCTCTGGGGTGGACGGTGAGTGCTTTTACCCACTTTTGGCCAAATTCCAAAATTTTTAAATGTATGGTGTTGATGGACACTATTATCCCACAATACAATGAGTACCAGAAATGAAGGCACTACTCACAGCTGGCACAGCAGCCTGCCACTGCTGCCCAGCACACTCATGAGTCCTTATAGTAGATATGATATAGGTTTTTTGTACATGATGCCTGATAGCTCAGCTGTCATGCTTTTCTCCCCCACCTCCAGTTTCTTCCTATCTGCTGCTGGTCTCATCGACAATGTAAACACATGCACATTCCCTGGTCAGTATTCTGAACATCCCTGCAAACAATTGTACAACTCTTTCTTTTAAATAACAGTCATATTGTATATTATATTTTCTGCTAACTGTGTTTATTATTATGCACAAATAGACCTAGGTAAATTTATTGTATGTGAAAACCTACTTGGCAATAAACTTAAAGATTCGAATTCTTAATCCTTAAAATGTGCAGTGTCAAACAGTCACACCCACGAGGTAAGACAGTACGCATTGTTTGAACTTTTCTCTCAAGCTCTCTCTTTTTGTTCTCTAAAAGAGAAAAAAAATTAATCTTCACTTTAATGTTGTGCTATTTTCTGTCTTAAGGCCTGCTACGAGTTAGCAATCTATCCACTCCCTGGATGCTGCTGGTGTAGTCTGGGGAGGTTTTGCCTGTTGCACTGAGCTGCAGGCAGTTCCTGTCGTCATTACTACATAAAGTTCTTAATCAGTCGCAACAATAGCTGAAGGGAACACAACAGAAGAAGCTCATTGATTGGTTGACATCTGTCAGAGTATGTTCATGTATCATTTCCTGTTAGCACACGGTGCGGATTTATTACATTTTTTGTAAACTATCAATGCACAATATCAATCCTACACATTGTTTATTATGTAGTCTGAAACTAGACACTTTCTTTTGTCATTTTGTATTTGTAGTCTGTTCTCCTACAGCAGCCAAATGTCAGATTTGACAAAGGTAATGGTCAAATGTGATTCTGATGTTGGGAATGAATGCTTCCAGCGACTCTCTTGTTGTTAGCTCTTACCTCCATACAAACAGATAAACAAATGCAAACTTCATGGTGTAATCTCATCTTGGCAGTGAGGAGGGTTGGATTTGCTGTCAGAGCCTTGTTTTGCAGCTCTGCACTCGCCTCTCTGGAAGCGGGACTAAGTAAGAGTTTAATTCTGTTAACAGACTGCTCTCTGCACACTGGGCAAGCCGGGCTCAATGGGGCTTGATTTATGTGCTGACAGGCTGTGGAGGCTTGGTGTGTTCTGTGGGCATTGGAAGACATATCACTGCTGGAAGCTAAATAAAAAATCAATGAGAGTGAGGCTGGTTGGTTAGGGAGAGCGTCCGCTCGGCTGGAGTTTAACAGCGTTTTAACTCTCCGCTGACTGAGGATGGGGAAAGGCCATCGATTTTACCCACCCCACCTCCATCACCCCTGGTTTTAATAAATCAGTTTGGTATGTGTGTGTTTGTATGTGTGTGTGTGTGTGTGTGTGTGTGTGTGTGTGGTATACTTCCATTTTCTTCCTTGTCAAACACTGATGTAACTGAGGGTAAACGCGCCTTAAACACGGTTTAATCATCTTTTCAGACCCACACACAGCTTCATTAATACATTTATAATAATCAGTGTAGACAGTTTTATCTAGCTGAAGTCAATAATGATAAAACTGACCACTACTATGTGTGTAATGATTACAGACTGAAGGCCATGGTTTACTACCCGCTTTGTTTACCACATTACTGCATAAACCAGTCCGCCTCTCTCAGTGTGACCTTCCACAAAAATCACAGGGTCTCCCTCCCTGCTTGTCTCCAGGTCCACGTTTTTACAAGCTGTTCACCATGGCCACACTCAATGGTGAGGCAAAAAGCCTGTCATCATGTACGGTGTGGGACAAAAAAATGGTCTCAAATACGGCGCTTTTGATTAGTCAAAACTTTTTTAAATGAATTCCAGCTAGTGTGGTGACAGCAGTCATGCTGGCCTTGACCCGTGTCATATAGTAAATTTGTATGCACTTATGTAACCAGATTACTCAGAGAAACCAGTGGCCTGTACTACGAGGCGAGGTAACCGGCTTATCCAGGTAACTTCATGAGTAACTTTGTGACTTCGGGTGTAACTTCCTGATTAACGTGTACCATGAAAGGTGAAGGAAGTGAGGAAATAACGTACGAAAATTGTAAAATATAAAACTCTCTGTTGCTGGCCTAGTCTGATGTGACGATTCCCTCTGACCAATCAGTAGTCTGCTGTGTTTTCATGTCACATTTTAGTCTCGCCTAATCTCAACTCAGCTCGCTTGGAACCTCGATGGTGGTGATATGAAAAAAGTAAGTAACAGGTACAGGTACAACTTTTCACCAGTGGAAAACCAAAAAAAGGCGAGTAGAGTTGAGGCGAGTCGAGCTGGTACCATGCGCTGGAAAAGGGGCAAATGTGTCCGAATTTAGCAAATAGGCAAATGTTCAGCAGTAGACTTTGATAAGCTACATTGGGGTAGTTTCAGTTTCAGCTGGGCTTTAAATGGAAAACTTTTATAGTCTAAATCTCTCCTTTTAACCAGCCGCTCCACTGTTACATTCCTTGTCTATCGTCATGCACATGTCTACTTGTACAAAGCCCATTAGAAATACATCCTGGAGCATTCCAGGAGAAATCTACTTGGGGAAACCTGGTTTCTCTTTACATTATGTCAGCTTACTGGAGAAAGCCGACAGTAACCTGGTTACTTGAGTGCATATAAACACACTGATTGTCAGGAGGGAGATGAAGACCTGACCATCAGATTTACTGTATATGTTCTCTGATTATGTCACCTTTATCTCGTGGTATTAGATATGACCAGGGCTGGACTGGGACAAAGAATCGGCTAGATAGCTAACTACTGACATTAACGTGGCGTTATGATTATGTTATAATCATGGAAGTAATTATCATCATTGTCACTACGGCATGGCACACACCCGACCCAAGGGCATCACTATGTGTTGAAAAGTGGTGGGGACATTTAAGGGCTCAGATTAGGGGTGGGACGAAACACTTAGCCCACGAGATGTGAAACTGCACAAGATTGGGGTCATGAGAACAAGACAGTATATTTTAATACTATTTAGAAAAAAACATTTATTCATGAAAATTAGTATTGGGGACCTAGAGGTTTCTCATCCAGAAGATTTTCTGCACCAATTTATGGAGGAAATGTCTAAATTTATATAGAGGGAAACACGAAATTAAGGGTTCTTGGTTAAATAGGTGAAATACAATAAATGGAGGTGAAATACAATTGATGGACAGCTAAGAAATTGGAAGATAGTCGAGGCCCCCCTTGGAGCAACAAACAACAGGTCCGTGCCACCCTGGAGGCAAGTATGACTGGAAAGCAGTTATATTAAAATCTAAACCTTTATTCATCAACAATGGGTATTAAAACAATGTGACGCACAAAGAGACAAGTTGGCTGAGATAACAATGAGCCCATAAAACACACTAGCTGACATGCAGTAAATATAATGACCAGCAGACACGTTAACCCAGCGCAAGGGGAGCTCACAATCAATGGGCCAGCAGCAAGTTTTTCTACAGCAAGATGAGCACTAAGCCAGACCATCAGAATGGAACATTTTGTACACATGTAAGTATAAAAGATAATAGAAAACATGTTCAAATCGCACCAACTAGGCTATGCAGCTGAACCCTACCTGGGTTTCCCCGACTAAGTTAGCCTCCCCCTAGCGTTACATGGGGCTCTCCTCGTAGCGGTTGCCAACTGCCACGCTGTGGCCAGTCTCCGCCCTATCCCTGGCTCTCTTGACAGACATCCACTTTCACGGGCAGCGTGCCAGCTCTAAACACGGAGGACAAAAGCATCCCGCGGCTCACCAACAGGTGACCATAGGTCCGGACAGAGCAACTGCCCCGCAACGTCAGTTCCCCTGGCTTCATATCCACTCGAAATGTAGGCTTATTAGGTCCTATAAAATAAATAAATAAATAAACGAAAACTAAGGACATTTACTCTTTCATTGTAGTTAGTTTTGCAACACATTTTTATTTAGTTATCGTGTTTTTGTAAAGCCTCGTTTTAATTTTTATTTCAGTTAACAACAATGTTTTTTCACATTTAGTTTTCGTTATTTCGATCAAATCACTCATTTACGTTACACCTGCCCCAAAAGTTCGTCGGCCCACCGGGCCGATGTTCTGAGTTTCTCACACTGTCAGAATGCTGCTAAAACACTCAATATTCTCAATAGTGCAGATGCAGGGGGGAAATGTGTTCAAAGGCAGCTAGGAAGTTAAATCCCTCACATACTCTACAGTGTTAGATCAGGATTACATGTGAAATGCCACAACAGTCAAACAGTGGAGTTTCTAGAGTATTTTGGGTGGCCTCCCTGTGGAGGTACTCCAGACTCAAGTAAGAGGACTTCCCAGGAAAGACCCCCTTCTGCTTCATCTGCTGCCACCGCGATATGTTTCAAACATGGTTAGATCAGTGGCGTTTTCTCCCAGAATCCAAGGGAAGCCAGGCTTCCCCTGTTTTTATCAGACTCTATTTATCATTTCAATAAAAACACAATGTTTATAGTTTCGATAAATCTTATAAGCTGTTGCTGTCATCTCTTCCCCATTTCTCACTATCTTACAATAAATGAAACAGCGACCCTCTAAGCCTTCAGTCTGACTACGTGAGGAGGCTAGGCAAAGTTGGCATCCCTTTGTGAAAAAAAATGAAATGATTAACCAATCAGATGAGCCAGCCGCTGTCTGGCTCACAGAACGCGATCAACGTCATTCAGCTGTTAGCAACTTTAGCTGGTGCAGTTATGGAGGGTGGAGATTTGGAGTTTTTAGTTATAATAAATAGTTTTACTAAACTACCACTACAGCTGCAACTTAAGATGAAATCTGACGGAAGACCAACACCAAAACTGGAGCTGGGCATGGAGAGAAAAAAGGGGTTTTGGATGTTCAATGAGGAAAACTATATCCGTACAGAGTGGCTAGTTGGTAGTGCCAAACTTTGACTGACTCTGTTGTTGTGGAGGGCGAAAACCCAGTGGGAAATTATATAATTGACCACTTCGCCACCACGAAAGAAAGGAGAATGCCCTTCCTTTTCAAATAGGGTGAGTGAAATGACACGTCCTTCTCTCTCTGAACTTAACTGAATAGCAGCTATTTGTGCGATTTTTAATGTGGTTATATTGTTTGTTTTGCTTTGTTTGCCTGGATTTAGCTGCTGAATGAATAGTCATTTGAAGTAACCTTATTGTTTTTACTGCGGTTATGTATGCATAGATAATGAGAACCACAGACAGCACCTGCCACAGGGCACTGGGCCAGGTTAGGCTACCTGAATAATTGTCTATACTCTGTTGGTCGAGTACTCAGTTGTTAGTCTTCAGTGATGTTGTGTTATGAACATTTGGCCAAGCATTAAGAAGTATGTAGGCCTATTTGATACATGCACCACTGCTACTATGCAAATGTATAATATCGTCTTCTGATTGAGCTTGTGAATGCTTCTTTTATTCCTAACCTGCACCATAAGCAGCAGGCTATGTATGCTAATTGGGGTGAGAGAAAGAGACTGAGTGAGTGAGCAAGAGAGAGTGTACGTCCCGGTAAATGCAACTTTCAGCGTGTGTATTGATAACAGATAGTGAGCATCTTTAAAGTTTGATTCAATTTTGTGTAAACTTATACCCTGCACTGTAATAGCACAATGCATTAGATAATTGCCCTCCAAAAAGGACAAACCCTCTCACTCGTCTTCCCCAAAAATTTACCCCACTCCACGCCACTGGGTTAGATATGGATGGGTCTTTGACTTTTTACAATGTCAATGAACAAATACTGTGGGCATTCCACACACTCTCTACTAATCAAATGTGCCAGGAGCTGGATCACAGAAAAGGATTATGGGTCCTCATAACTTATGCCACTCTAACTGAAATGTCTTTAGCATTTCCACAGACAAATACACTCCTCTGTTCAGCATTCACTGTTGTTGTTGTTGGAGCATACATACTTTTTGTTTCTTGTTGGGCAGTGTTAGATATCAGCAGATGGACATCAGTCACACAGTTGCCTCAGCCAAATAGATCTGTTAGCTGTAGACTGGTTAGCCCAGTACAGGAGTTAGCTGTACAGACTCATTAGCAACATCTGCTAGCAGCCCATTCTCATCTCAGGGCGTCATATCGTCATATACCGATGATTTGAGAAAGAGTGACAAAGTGTAGGTACATCTCACAGACGCTAAAGGTACCCTGAGATGCACCGGGTGGCTAGCTAGACATAGACTGGATCGCACAAGGTGACAACATTATTTTACTCTCCTATCTGTTTTGCTTGTTTATTTTAATATTTTTCAGATCACATGTCTGACCAGTTCATCAGAAACATTTTTATGTCTACGAACTAAGCCTGCCTGATGGAGCTGCTAACTGCTCAGTAGTTTAAATTTCAGCAATGTTTTTAGAGCCCTGTGGCAGACTAGACCCTGTTTCTTTTAAAGCTTCTGCTTCTGCTTTTATAGCTTGAGAAGAATTGAACCCCTCTTGTAGTTTTGGTCAATCTTACATTTTTAAAGCAGCACTAAATTTACTTTTATATTAGTAATGGATCAAATGACTACGTGTGATGTTAAAGGTGTTATTGGTAGTGACAAACCAAGAGAATGATCACCAACTTTGCAGTTCCCCTCAGCTCTACAGATCTTTTTAGCCTCTTTTCGCTCATTGTTTTGGTTTGGAAAAATAATGATAGCTCTACAAAAGGTATGGGAACACCAAAATTATTACAATTCATCTTGTGAAAAATAAGAAAAAATTGTAAACACTTTTCACTAAAAAGTATACGGTAAATGTCAACCTTATGGTGACACTAAGAAAAAGTCAGGGGATCCCCAGTCAGGAGGATTATTATCCAGGACCCATGAAAGTCTGTACAAAATGTTTTGCCAACAGGAAGCTACAGGAAGAGTGAAGGGGATCCATCCGTTGAGCAGCAAATTCATGGCAATCCATCCAATAGGTTTATTAGTCTCAGTTAGACTAAAATGCTCATACATGGTTTGGGACTCAATACTCAACACATTCATAGTTTGTCCACAGTTTTGGTTAAAAACAGAAAAGTGATGTTCAGGCGCATTTGAAGTTGTCTTAATATCACTAAACATCACACAAGCTTTTGTTCTAAGGGGGTACTAAGACCTGATCTTCACATCGCTGAAAAAACTAACACATCACCTGGAAGTCATACTGTTGGTTGCATTCCATTCAGCTTTCTGTCCACTTTCAATTCACTTTCTATGAAATAATATCTCAATTGATACATGTACAAGTAAATATGAGACAAATGTATACAAATACATGAAGTTAAGCCAAAAAGCAGACAAAAGCAGAACATGCACTGAATCACTCAATATCCATTTTCTTTTTGTGCAAATTAAATCCTATGCGACAATTTATTAACATCACCCCTGTTTAAGTGAAAAAAAAATGTAAAAAATTTGGCCCAGCACACCATAATGATATAGCACCATGACATTCATCCTTAGATAAATAAGTGTGCTGTGTTGTGCCCTCTCACCCCAGCTGCAGCCCTCTCTGACTGGCATTCCCTGATCACCCTAATGAGGCTCGGGCACAAACCGGGGCGAGAGGGCACCACCATTATCTGGTGTCTCCCCCATTAAAATCACCTCCAACTGCCGTGACCGGCCAACGTACAGTCATCCTCCACTACAATTAGCCGGTAAAAATTATGCAAATAGAAACTAGCGGAGCTGCTGGGAGGATGCAGAACACAGGGGCTTGTAAAAGCAGGGAGGTGATATGAAGGAGAACTGGGGAGGCATGTTGTCCAGAGGGCAGCAAGTGATTAGTAGCATCAACCTATCCATCGTCATGGCAATGATGTTGTTTGGGTGGGGACAGAGTGGGGTGACAGAGTGACAGGGGTAATTACTTAGGAGAGGTCACCCTGGGGTGACGGGGGGGGAGGGGGGGGACAGCACTGTTGGGGACCCACCGACCCCCCATGTCACTGACAGCAACCTACTGAACTCTGCACCACCCTGCTACAGAGAGGTCGTTGTACATACACTATACTACACAACAGTAAACCCAGAGGAATACATAGGTCTACATCACATGTAAATCTGATGTTACACACACACACACACACACACACAATTTCAGTGTTTTTCCTAAAGGAGTTTTATTTCCTTAACAAAAAATAATATGTAATTCACATTTTTGCTGATGAATTTTGAATGCATGCTGAACAGATTTTATAATGTATTTGTTTGACCATTCCAGGTACCCATTGATTTCCATTCATAGCCATGTAGTATGAAAATGAATTAGGTGATTCTTGAATTGACCTTTCACTAAATCCCTCCTCCAAACAGCAACTGTCCAATCATAGGTTAGTAACTGTATCTAAGCAATGCAGGCCTGTCAAGATTTGGAAACCAAATCTCAAAAGCAAACGTGTGAGGAATGGATTCAACTTTGTCTTTGCTCTAAGATAAGCTGCAAACCTTAGCATGTCTGGCTAACTAGCTTTTTACCTACAGTACCTACAGCCAGACTTCTGTTAGATACTACTGCATTTGCCAAACTCATGGCTTATTCCCAGGGTTACCCATATGGAAAAGATATAGATAAATTTTGCTAAATGTTTATATCTTTTATCTGAAACTTGTAAGTAATATATATAACAGTCAAACAAGACACAAGATCCTTAGTAAATTTGTGTAACTTGAGACTTGAGATAATATAAGATAATTTGTGAACTTAGAAGTACTATATATGACAGTAAATCCACATACAATATTCTTAGTAGATATGTGTAACATCAAAGTTATATGAGCTGGGCAATCATTAGTGAAACCAAAATCTTGCAAGTATTGTATAAAAACCTTAAGAGAGATATGTAAGATGTCACATATATGAGACATTAAAGTACATGGAAAAGCACATGATGAGATGACCAAAAAGAGTTTTAGGCATTTCTAATATTTTATGACACCAGCATTGTCTCAGGTTTTTAGCTCACACTTTCTTCAATCTTAACTAGTGAATTTTGATTACAAATGATTACGTGTTATATTTGTTGTTATTTATTTAAGAATTTATGAGCAATTATATCCAATAAAATGGTCAAAATGAATTTTTATTTACACTGTTAATATTTTTAAAGTTCTTGTGTATGCGGCAAAGATTCAAAATTGCTATGTAATGTATTTAATATTAAGCAAAATGAAAGGAGATAAAAAGACACTCATTTATTGCCATAGAAAGATTTAATTAGTATATGACATTATACAAGTGTCAATACATTTTTTTTACATGACCTAAGTTTATTAAGATGCTACTTTAATAATTGTTTTCACCCCATACCTTGCACTTCTGTCCTTTTAGATGTTACAATGAAATACATAAATGTTAATGACAAACATGGCATATAAACTCTGATCACCCATGTCAATAAAGTGTGAGACTCTAAATATACTCCCATCCTTCAAAAGCACCACTGAGTTGTTTCTTTGTTTTGTTTTGCTGTAGGTATGAGCATGGATAACTTCTCCATTTACAGCAATTCTCTTGTAGTAATTTACCACACAGTTTGTGGAAACCTCTCTCACTGCGTGGAGGGCAGCTTGATCACTAACAGATACTAATCTTGCATTTGATGGACCAAGGGCAGTCACCCCAGTGAACTTCGCAAACTTCTTGACATGATGCTTTTCAGTTCTCATTTCATTACAGAAAGAAGTAGCAGGTCATGTCTGTTTTTTTTTATCCAAACCATAAAGCACATAAAGCACATGCTTATCTCTGCTCTCAGGGGGTTTCTCATTATCACAACACAGTATTGGCCAAATACTACATTTGGAGGACTGAAAGACTGGTACACCATCACAATTAAATGTAAGGGAGAGGAAATCCTCTTCACTATTTGATTTCAAGGTCTGATATAAGGTGCCATCACATATATCACTTATTACATGTCTACTGTCATCAGCACGAAAACAGAGATCATGCATACCTTGATTCTCAAGAACATCCTTCAGTTGACACACATGTAAGTGTTTCTTCTTGTGATTGTGACATGCCAAGGTACTTAGTACATACTCTGCAGTAATGATGGCATTTTAATTGATCTATAATACCAGCTAATGGTTTCTCCAAAAAATACTTGCTTGCTGGGACTGCACTTGTCGCAGCAGAATGTAACTTTAGAAGTTTCAGCAGGTCTTCTGTCAATAAACCTGTAGTGTTGTGTCTCAATGCAAAGGAGAGAATCGAGATGCAACTTTGCCCTTCTGTTAGTCCATGAGAGTGGACACCATCACGTATTTCTTGAGGGGCATTTTCCTAAAATTACAGAAAAACTTATTAAAACTTCTACTTTTACTTTACCATTACGTAACCTTGTTTTGCTCTACTCTACTTAGAAAAAAATTAAATGGAAGCCACAAACAAAAAGAGGAAAGACAGACAGTGGCTGTACACTTCCATGAGTTGCAGAGATAATCTGTGCATTTTGTCATAGCATTGTTTGTCTCGTGATTATTTAATTTGATCATGTATGATCAAATTTAATATAAATAACTTCATAAATGTGTTTACCGTAGTTTTGTCTCACCTGTGCCAATGTGAAAGGTTCTGCTCTCTGCTCTTCTCTTTGGGCATCTTTATCACTTTCCTAGGAAGGAAACAAATCAACAAATTAAGAGACTTAGAGAGAGAGAGAGAGAGAGAGAGAGAGATAGATAAAGAGAAAGACAGAGAGAATCCCCCTTTTATTAGGATACAAACAAGAGCTATCAAATTTACAAACACCTAAAAGCAAGTGACCCCAACTCCTACCATTACAAAGCTCTGGTCTCACAGGTGGAGAGAAACATTTCCTGCTACACTGAAACACATAGGAAGATATCAGAACGAAGTTCTTTACAAAAATGAAATGTAAATTCCCAGATTTAGATTTGCTCCTACTAGTAGAAAATAGTATCAGCGCCATCAGCTGGATCAATTTCTTTTTTGTATTATCCCTGAAGCTTTGACAATATTGTTCGTGTGACGTTTATGACAATAAAGCAAACTGAAATTGAAATTGAATTGAGAGAGAAAGAGAGAGAAATAGGCAGATGATACTGTAGTTCTGTCTCACCTGTGCTAATGTGAAACGTTCCGCTGTCTGCTCTTGTTTGGCTGGCATCTTCATCACTTTCCTGAAGAACACAAGTCCATAATTCATTAAAAAAAAATAAGAGAAAGAGGGGAAGGGATGGGATAGAGGCAGAGACAGAGAGGTAATAGTTTTTACAATATTGTAAATTCAGCTTAAGAGAGTGAGGGAGAAAGATCGAGACTTACTAGGTGAATAGCTGTTTAACAGTAGTTGCTGTAAAAGCTGTACTGATCATTTCAACATGATGTTACATCAGCCTTTAAGTCTATTAAGGTCTTTACACACCAGATGTGAATTAACACAAAAATTATATAGTCACATAGGAATTTCGCGCAGCAAATATATCTTAAATGCTATAAGTAATATAACGTTAGTAAGTTAGTAACTTATCATCATATAAGCTACATAACTGTTACAATGTAACTATAACTTTAGCTGATAAGATCAAGAGGACATGAACCGGGTAACGTTAACACTTACATGTTGTTGCGCAGTGTGTTTTTCGATGTCAGACAAAGATTGATTTTCCTAAAGAAACAGTGGACAGTAACTTTACGGAACGAATGCAACCTTAACTTGAAATTACAAACTGGATTAGGAAACAGGTGTAACTTAGCACAAACCTCTTCTTCCATCTTGTCAAAGTACGTGTAGGAACATTTTCCCTCAACCAAACCTTTTCTTTCGTGTTAGCAGTAACGTTGTGTTTTCTTTTCGACATAGTTACCGGTATTAATGTCTAGTAGGGTAGCTGGGGAAGCTAGCTAATGTCAACACGATGTGACCATTTTACTTTTTTTTTTACTATTTTACTTAATATTATTAGCTAAATTAAGTTAGCTAACTTTCAGCTCAAAGTTATGTTACCCAAAGTGGTGCCTTTTTGGCAAGTAAGTTAACGTTAATTAACCTTAGCTTTAATAATATTTATATGAAAATAACACAAGTGTAACGTTAGATGAGTGTACAGGACAGATTATAACAGATCCAGAAGCATTGGCAGAAGTCAAAGATAACATGGCAAAGTTAACATTTTTTCAATGCCTGCATAAATATTTGGTCTCCACCATTTTATTTCCATGTCAATATTAGTGAACGTTTTGTTTTTGATTCTAACGTTAAGCTTTTAAAATCAGTAAATAGAATGATTATTTATATGTTTACTGCATTTGGTTGCTCAGCTTTTGGCCAAAATATTCATGTTCAAGAACATCTTGTAGTCAGTAAGTTAATGTGCTTCCTGAAAGCATTTACTGCTTAGTGCCTGTTTACTCTGAGATATCCAGTGTGCGTAAGAACAAAACCGACATAAGTAAGCCATTAAGGCATTTAAAAGTTTACATTCTAAAATGTTTTTGTTGAAATTTTGTGTACTTTGCAATTTCAAAATTGAGTATGCTCAAAATATCTATGTAAACAGTAGTAGGCAGTATTAGCATTATGCTCAGAGCGATTGATTGCACTTAAGCCTCATTCCTCGTTCCTTGACTGTGAATACACCTGTTTGTATTGACAATGTTTAGCTGTTGTTGACACCGTTCCCATATTAGAATAAGAATAGTATAAGCATGTGCTCCTCCAGTTTGTATGCAGGCATGACACTGTGTGAAAATATCAAATTGTGTAAGATATTCCTATGTAGTCACAAGTTCATTTAAATGTAATATTTGAAAACATATTGCTCTCAAGATTAGGTTTAACTGCTGTCAGCACTGTAATCCCAGCAGTGTCTAACTGTTAATAAAGACTATTGAAAAGATTGCCTACCAGCTTTGTTTTTTATATTACAGATCTATTCGGCCTGCATTTATGTCATTGTGTGGTTGAAATTAGTTCATCTGGGCATTGACCAAACCATGCCTTGCCTATATAGAATGGTATATATTCATATTTAAAAAGTATATGTTTTTATACATATATGGCCATTTTACTTGGCTGACATATAACAAACTTATAAAAAACATATAAAGAAAGTAATGTTTACTTTTAAATTAGATATACTTTCCACACAAGAAAGATATATGTAATTGTAAATATTAATATATAAAATGCATATGTCTTTATAAATAAGACATGTTTTAAATAGTAATTAAAAATGCATTACATTTACCTGACGCTTTTATCCAAAGCAACTTACAATTGCTATACATGTCAGAGGTCACACGCCTCTGGAGCAACGAGGGGTTAAGTGTCTTGCTCAGGGACTCATGGTGGATGTCTCACAGTGGGAATCAAACCCGAGTCTCCCACACCAAAGGCAAGCATCTTATCTATGCGCCATCACCGCCATCATTGTAGGCAATAGGAAATTCTTATAAGTTTTTCTGTTTCTTTTCCATATAGATAAATTTGGGGTTTTTATGATGGGGGTATGAGGAGGAGGAGTCCTGGTGCCTAATAAAAGTGTGTTGACGACGCATTTCTCTCGCTCACTCTCTTAGGTCCATGCTGGGTTAGCTTAGCTCTTATTCTGGCTCTCTTCCATCTTTTCCGGGGCAATTGCACTGCTTGTGGCGGTGTTTAGTTCAGCTGGTCTGGCTGAGCCCAGTACAGCCTGGCCCAATTTATTCCTCATATCCTCAAATCATTTTCTCAGCATATTGTTTGAAAATAATAACAATAAAGTATAGCCCACATTTTTTTGTTTTACTTTTGTTTTTTTAATAAAATGCTATGTGACTAACTAGTTCTACACTGGAATACATGACAAAGCTGCTCCCTTGTCCTGTAACATGGATCAGCAACTGGTGAGGATGCTGATGTTATGCCTAGGAGCCATCCATCCATCCATCATCAACCGCTTATCCTGCGTAGTGGGGGGCTGGAGCCAATCCCAGTTTACATCGGGCGAAAGGCGGGGTACACCCTTGACAGGTCGCCAGTATGCCTAGGAGCTTCATCATTAATATATCATGCCGAGCCATTAAGTAACTTTACATATTAAAAACCATTTCACTGGGCTCTTGTTTTAAAATGTGTCAAATGGAAACATTGAAAAGGAGTTTAGCTTACATTAGCTAGCTACACAAGATGACAAAATCCATTGCATTACCTCAGACAACAAGTCCTCCAACCTTAAGGTGTTATTTCAGTGCCTTTAAAAATTACCAATTTGAGCATTAACTGATCTTGCTTCACTATAATTAAGGTTAGAATAAATTTAGGCAACAAAAACTACTTGGTAAATATAGAGAAAGATTGTGGTCATGACTAAAATATTCTGAATGTTGGTAGGAGGCAGACATCCAAAACATTCAAAGTTGAACACTTGTGCCCAACCTTCTTGTGGGTATGCATAAGAAACTTCTTGGTTCAGGTGAGGGAAAAAATGTGGTCATGGAAAAAAAGAATCAGTGTTGACTGTGGTGTTGGCGACGGTCATCCTGCATAATCAGCGCTATATAGACCCATGTGCGAAAAACATAATTCTGATGTTGAAAGCAGATCATGTTGCTTGCTGCAGTATGGGTTGAACCACTAGTATATGTACACAGTCAAGTCAAGTAAATTTTATCTACATAGCCCAATATCATAAATCAGGATTTACCTCAGGGTGCAATGTCCCCCAATGTGATTTAAGTTTGGACCATACTTTCATATTGTTTAGATGACTGCCCATATACATTTTTGGTCTATTCAGATTATAGTGTCAGGTGTACAGTTAAGTAACCAAAGCCTGATCTGCATTTACATGGTTACTTTTATTGTCAAACCTTTGTCCTGCTCCTGAACTAGCCCTAGAATTCCTGAAAAATGTAGGAACAGGAACCACATCTACACTACTCCGTTTTAGTTTAAAAACTGAAAAATAAAACAAATACAATCTCCACACCAGCGTTTTAGCTGCGTAGCAGAGTTGATCTCTGTCTGTATTAAAACGACTGCAAACGCACATCTAGTAGCCGTTCACGTACACAGGGTATACCCGTGCCGGTGTAAACATGAAGCGGATGGTCTATTCCGTAGTTACAGAAGATTTGGTGAAAGAATAAAGTACTACAGTCGAGGAACCACACCAGATTTTATTTTGCGTGGACCAAAAACGAGTTGGGTCTGTTACTGAATGTAACATGAGAGATAAAAGCGGCTGCGGCGGAAAACAGACTGGGAGTCAACACAAAGTAAACGGCAACATGCACAGTACAAGTATAGGCTATAAGTGTTATTTGCACTGTACAAAATATTTTAATAAAAATACCCTGTCAAAAACTCTGTCAGCAGCATCGTGTTTCTACTTTGCATGACTTATGAGACCCAATCAGACAGCCAAACGGGAGTGTCTGTGTCATCGTTTTTAAAGTCCTCCGTTTTTGCCCGTCTTCACTAAAATGCTCTCCGGAGTTTCAAAACGAAAAACGGGATCAGCAGCGTTTTCAAACTTCTCCATTTTACGTCTTTGTTTTTGCTGTTGTAGTCTGGATGGGAGGTGCAAACATAGCAAAAGGTCTCCGTTTTAAAACGAAAACGCAGTAGTGTGGATGCGGCCTATGGGTCCTCCCTCCAAAAGTCTGAAACTGGTTCTCACATGGATTAAAGCACAAGAACACACACACAGACAATGCCTCAGGGGAAGTGACAGAGCCACCAGGATGCATTGCAGAGCCTGCTGTGAGTAAAGGAGTGGAGCTCTAACTCTCTCCACAGATCAGCTCCACAAAGGATTCTCTCTGTCAGTGGTTTACCTCTCTTCATACGAGTTGTCACCACGCTCTTCCTCTTTACCGCTTCTCTCACTTAGATAAAGCCATGTTAGAGTGAGGGTGGAAGCTAGGCGCTCTAATGCATTCAGAGGAGATTGGTAGTGAAGTCTGGCTCCCCTCTATGCTCTTCCTCCGAGGCTGGCCTATTGATTGTTGTGTGTGTTGCTGCTTCCTGAGATCCCCGTCAAGCCTCGTTATAGCGGCGGCGTTCCTCTGCCTGGCATTGGCAGGTAACTACAGTGGTGAAGTCTCAGAATGATTATAACAGCTCCCGAGTTCATCAGACACATTTGAGCTTATTTTCCCTGTTGATACGATAGCTCTAAATGGTCATTGTTTTGGAGTTGCAGCACTACACTTGTTAGAGTTCACTTGTCAATTTACTCAGAAACTTATTTTCTTTCTAATTTTTGCCCACAAAGTTTGAGTTTCTGTAGGTGGTGGTCTTTGCTCGTTGCTGTGTCTGCTAAAGTAGTTATTGTAGCACACTTGGTACTGTCTCAAAATGATGTGGGGTCCTGCTGAAGATCTCTGATTGTGCCTAAAATAATGTCTTTAAAACAAAACTGTCAGCAGAATATAATCGATTGTAAAGCTGGACAGTCACATTTTCACATCCTGTGATTAGCTGTGCCCTTAAAGGTCAGTGCATGGAGGGCTGTTGAACACAATGGTTGAAAAAAGTGTTTTGTCATAATGCCCAGCCTAGTTGTATACATGTCCCCATTGGTCAACCAGCTTGTGCAGGGCCACATAATGCTATGCAGGCTTCATAACACCCTTCTCTGCATAGACTTCTTGTATCTTCACAGAAAAATGTGTTGCCAGGTGAAATTTAAAAGGCACCGGACACAAACTATATTCAGGGGTCTTTATTGCTTTCGAAATGGGAGAGTGGTATTAAAGAGATTTGGAATGTTCAACTTATTTAGACTGCACCAATATTTTTCTATACAATCAAATTTTCACTTCAACAAATCTCCACAGTTTCACTCAAAACCTTACTTTAAGCTGTAACAAAACAATCTGAAACAGAGACTTGTATCTTAGGCTAATTTAAAATGTCCTTACAAACTATGGCAGCCAGCCATAAACTCCATAAGGCTCTTCACTTCCTGTCTTGCTTTTTACTTCCTGCTTTCTCTTGTGCTATCACTTTTGGAACACCTGAATTTAAAATCTAGTAGCTTTAGCTTGAACACGTCCTTTTCCATTTTCCACTAGGCTACATAAAGTTTTGGATTCAGATGGATTTTTAATCCCCTTGTTAATCCATTATCATGTCATGTGCATGGGTGTGTCAAAAGGGCTCGCTAGCGTCCCCTAAAAAGCAGCCCCCGGGCAACATTTCTCCGAAATGTATGCAATATTTGTGGCAGATAAATCATGTCCACACCTACAACAGGAAGTCGGCCATTTTGAATTTAATGGTCATTTTTGACGATTAACATGTTTCGTTCTTTAATGAACTCCTACAGAATCCAACGAAGGTTAAAATTAAGGGAAATTGGACTTGGTTGAAGATACTGGAAGACGTCAAGGGCAACTGGACTTGGTTGAAGATTACAGCAACCAGGAACACTAACGAACCAGCAGTATCGATGACCCTGGCAAACGACCCCACTGAGGTTAAATAGCTGAGTTTCCCTGCCAGTCAGTCAGAACTGAAGAAGTCCTTTGGATGAGGGATGAAACGTCTTCCAGTATCTTCAACCAAGTCCAGTTGCCCTTGACTTTAATCTTCGTTGGATAACTATGACCTGGATGACTGAGAATCTTCACAGACATCCTCCTACAGAAGTTATCGGATTGACATAAAATTTTTGCTGTGCAATCTAAAAGCATTGATGATGATAAGTGCTATCTGTGAGTTTTTGTCATATGTGGCATGCCATTGAAAATCAATGATATGCCTTGAAATAGGAAGTTGTTGTAACTTCAGTGTACATGCTCACACCTGTATCAAATTTTACACGTTTGACGTGTCGCTTCTGAAAATATGTACAAGCCAATATTCACTCATAGTCATAGCGCCACCTACTGGCAACAGGAAGTGGCTACTTTTATGCTGTGATGAATTACTTCTAGCTGGTTGGCCATTTCAACTTCAAAACTATCTCAGATAACCCTCAGGGTGGTTCTCTGACGGCTCTGAACGTGATTCCGTTAAGTGACAAAACACTTGTGTTTTTTAATAATGATTTTATATTGTAGTTGTAAAGACTTGTGGGTGCTAGCTAGCTGCAGGTGTAGACAGCTCTGTCGCCACTGTCTGTAAGGCCCTTTCACAATGAAAAGTAACGTAAAATTCTTTGTGTATCCATGTAAACAACAAAGCCATTGCCAATTATATTCATTGAGTATAGTAGAGATTTGTGTTGCATTGAAGTTGTTTCTCACTCTATACCTATAGATTTCCTATAGATTATTTGTCATTAGGTAAAAAGCTGTCAGAAGTGTTTCATTTACTTTCGGTTTCACATGCAACATGCAGTCCCAAACTCCCAATGGTCAAACGGTCTGAAGGAGATAACGTTACTACCAGCGGATCAATATTAATATAATTTATATAATTTATAACTGAATTAAAAGTAAATAATTTATCATTGAGGTGAAAAGGTGCCACAATCACATTTAAAGAGGTCAATTCCCCAAACAAAAACAAAGAGGAGGGAAAACTTGAAATCATTACTCAACGGGGATGATATTTCAGGAGAAAAGTTGTTCTACAGGGGAAATATATCTGATAGCAACACAGAATGACTGAGAGCTGCACTGATTTAGATTCTGTTATAGTGGCTATAGAGTTTGAATCGTCACCTGCCACCCGAAGTTTGTGTTTTGTGTATACAATCTATAGCAGTGGTTCTCAAACATTTTCACATCAGGGACCCCAAAACTAACACAAATTAGACCCCCAATTGATAAGATTTAGTCCCAGGGTTCCCCATCTGATAGGATTTTTGCTTTTAGATGTTTTAATACAGAAAGTGTATGAAACCCATGACCAAAATAGTCAGATATTCTGTCACTGTGGTATTTCTGTTTTTGCTGGGGACCCCATGGAACCACCTCAAGGACCCCTGGGGCTCCCCGGACCCTGCTTTGAAAACCACTGATCTATAGAACAAGAACATTTAATTTTTAAAATTTCAACACTAAGCATTCAGACTAAAACAAAGGAGAAGTAAAATGGTGCAGTCAGTCAGTTTTGTGTTTCAGTAAGTGTATTTAATTAGCAATAAAGGAACTGTGGCCCATCATGTTGCTAGAGGGACAAATAAAATGCATAAGGGTTAAGCTTGATTTATACTCCTGCGTAGGGTCTACATGCGTAGCTACGGCGTAGGCTACGCACGTAGCCAGGCATTTATACTTGTGCGTCCGTGTGTCCGTCAATCTGCAATTAGACCCCCAAACGCTAGTCGGCAGTAATGCTACATTGTCCACTATGTTGACTTTTGCCGGCTGAGCAGGCTAACTTCTGTTTTAGCCCTCCGCTAACGTGAATGGGGGTAAAATTGTAAATATGCGGCTGGTATAGCCTTTTCAAATGTTATCGACCGAGTGGATTACATTCTGATAATGAAAGGAGTCATTTCGCTCGGGTTGTGACGGTCAAATATATTGATCCACCGTGTTACAGCCATTGCGAGGCTACCCAGCCAACCAATCACAGCGCTTACGGTCCACATCGACTCGACGTGTAGTTAAATTTTTGAGGAGGTGCACGTCAGACTACGCCGGAGGTACATAGGCGTAGGTTAGGGGGCTACGCAGAGGCTATGCCATCGATTTGACGCAGAAGTATAAATTGCACTTTACAATTGCATACAGTAGCTGGTTCTATAAAATCTTCACTGTCACTGTGAAGCAGGGTCCCCAGATGTACAGGGCTTCCTTGAGCTTCCTAACTTTCAGGTTACGTTTTCAAGTATGTTTTAGCTCAAAAATTCTCAGAAAAATGTGAGCTTTGTGTTATTCAAATCTATTATATTTTGACATTTCTTTTATAGATGTTATAGAACTGTAGGCATTACAGAAATGTAAAAAATATTAAACAAATACCAATATATGAGACTTTTGAACGTCCGTCTTTATATGCTTATCAAGTGACCACACGTCCCAACAACAAGGTTAATAATAGCTAGCAACTTCTGACTTATAACCTAATATTTTTCATATTAAGCTATGAGAGACTTAAGGCTTGGCTGTGTCCTAAACCACTCCCTATATATTAGGCCTATATGATACACTACATACACTGCACACCATTTTATTTTTTGTTATTAAGTGTCTTGTTTGACTTTCAAATGACGGCACTAAATTTGTAGATTGTACAAACTATTTCCACAATAGAACAAAAAAAGTACATAGGATGAAAGCTCAACTTTTTCTACAGATATTTTGCAGAACATGAATAGATTTGAACATTGTCATGGTGGTCATGTCACATAAACTAACTGGGATGAAGCTGGGAACATTCATGTCATTGCTCTGTCGACTACCGCACATTAGTGTTGGAGTGTTTTGAGCTCATCATTAAAGTTAATCCTGAATGCACTATTCCCACAGCACACTGGACAGCCCTGATACATTGCACAGGGCTTGTAAAGAGTTAATCTCAGTAAATATTTTATGCAGGGCATTTTTGTGTTTGATTACCCTGCTTGCTCCCATGCATACGCAGCCTGGAAGAACAAGGCGGATGAACTCAGCCCTCCCATTGCCACTCATTCGATGCACTCATCCATGCAGCCTCCCTCCTTTGCTCTCTCTCACCCCGTCGCTCTCTGGTCTGCCCATTAACTTCAATTAATGTGATGGTTCATCAGTGGTGGAGGACTCTGTCACTGGGCCGTACCCCACTACTTATCTGATTACTCTTAATGGGAGAAAATACGATAAACAAATTCAATTATCCCTGACCTATTTCCAATGGTGGGTACAGGATTATTATTCATGTCATCTCTGAAGTACGAATATGAAGAGAACTAATTACCTAGGTGTCACGTTATGGATGGACAGGGTATGTAAATATATTCCAGATTCATGGTGATGAACTACCGTGCATTGTAAAGGCCAGAGAGGGAGTGAGTGATACTGAAGATGAACACCCCCTGTTGTGTCCTCAGTGGCCATCAATTCTTCACAGAGAGCGGTCTTCATCTGCCTGTATTGATGACGAGAGTGCCGGCACCGAAGATTCCTCCAGCAACCACACAAATGATGAAGACAGATGGATATAGATTTAATTAAATCCAGACCTGACTATATGAAGATTGAAGGAGGTCATTTAAAATGAATGCACTCTATGGCTGCTAATCCAACCCCTTGTTTGAATTCTCATGCCAAGAATTTCACAGGCTTGCATTGCAGCAAATGAAGAAGGAGCTACATGCAATGCTGAGTTTCAAATGGATTTCATCCTTAAATTAAGTGATGATTGCATAGGCAAATATTCATGACAATGCCTTACTAACATGACAAGGGAGATGCGTTTTGTTCTTTGTAGAAGCAGTATTGTTACCATGTAAAATAAAAAAGGTAATTGTTGTGTTGTTGTCAATTAAGGCTGCATCATTTAATATTTTTCAAATGAACAATTGATCAAATGTGTAACGACAAGAAAATATCACCCAATGCTACAGTTTGCCCTCAACTCTGCAGAGCATTTTAACATCTTTAAGCTCATTTTGTTTTTGTGACCTGCAAACTTCCCTGTGTGTGATCAATACAGTTTAACTGATCTTAAAGCCCCCCTCCAGTGTATTCTGACATTTCCTTACAATGTTGATTACCCACATAGTTTGCCAAATATTTTTTGCCAAATAGCTTAATTTTGTGCTCAAAGTTGCAAAAATTGCTTAGCTGTTAAAACGGGGTTGTGACGTATGACTATAGTAATTCCATAAGTCATACGTCATTCTCCAAGCTTGCGCAGGCGCACTGTCATGCCTCGTTTAAAAAAAACTGTCACGCCGTCACGCCTCGTTAAGTCAGAGCGTCAAACCGATAAACATCGTTGTGAGCTAGCTAACCAATTTATCATTTCATTTACTTAGAACTTACAGTAGGTATGTCTCTCTGTGTCTGATTGTTGGTTTGCCTGTCTAGTTTAGTGAGCTAAGTTAACTAAGTTGTAGTTTGCCAGGTGTAGTTAGCTAGCATAATTATTGCAGAAAGTTAGCTAAGAGAGGGTCTTCATTTTATTTTTTAGTTTCCTCCTCTTGGTTTAGTGTGCTGTTCATTTTCATCATGGCATTTGTGCGTGCGGTGTTGGAGGACAGATGACAGAAAACTCAAACGCGCACATTAGTTTCTATTATGGGTAAGTAATAGCTATTCCTGCCAGACAGTAAAGTGTAACTTTACAGTGTAGTGATGTTAACACAGCATATCGTTATCGGACACTCCAGCCGGTCAGTTTTTGGTTGTCATGGTAATGTATTACGTCCGACTATTAACCACACCCCCATTCTCTGTTTGAGAAAGAACGTTCACCAAAGACGGCAGTTAAAACTGGCTGGAGGGGGGCTTTAAATATATCATTATAACCCCATTTCTATTCAAATCAGGCTGCTATTTTCAGCAAAAAGAAGCCCTACAGTTAATTTCCTGGTCACCAAAACAATTTACATAGTTTGTGTCCCAGCTCAATCAATGATTTGGTAAGTATGTTGTTTAAAGCTGCATTCATTCATATTATTTTATATATTTTTTTACATTAGCTTCATAAAACGCCTACGTGCAAGGTAAGAAAATTATGACCTGGCTCGGCAGTTCTCCCCAGTTTAGCAGAGCTTTTTGGTGTCTTTTAGCTCATTGTTTTGGTTTTGCGTCCAACAAGCTCCACTCTCATCATTCCTAGCAGTGGTAGCAGCTGTTTTTAGCAAGAAGAAGCATTAGCCATGTCCTTTACAAGATAATAATGTGTCAGTACTCTGTTTTCAGTGCTTGTTCCACCGACCCCAAGTAGCCAAAAGTCAGTTGTAACAGCATTAAGTATTTGTTATCTTCAGTAGCTTTCATTGGGTTCTCAGTTTCTCCAAGAAAATTTGTATTATGTAAAACAAGTAGAATAATATAGTAACAGTACATATGATTAGTTCAGTACTGCTGCTCAAGACAATTTTAAGACTATGTAGTATTACAGTAAATTACTTATTCAGAATGAAATGTGGCTTTCCTCATCTTGGCATCATGTCTCTGGAATAGCATGGGCTCCCTCTGTTGGCCGCCATACGGCCTGTGTTCCACTGGTGATAAAGGAGATGTGGGGCCAGTGTGACTGTCACTGGAGATAAATGGGGGTCCAGAAGTGTTAGGGCCACTGTTCCTGCTCCGTTCCAAAAATGAGGAAAAAATCACATCTTCAGAGATGAAGAATTTCACTTGATTTAACCTCCGCTGAGAACCAGTGACTGCTATTCTAAGGCCATGTGCTTCCTTATATTGAGCTGCTGACTACTAGTGTTTAAACCCTTGTGTGCCTGCCTCTTTTTTACTTTCTCTTACACACTCTTCCCTCTCTGGCTTTCTTTTTGTGTGTACGTGTGTGAGAGTGTGTGTACATTTCTCTCTCTGTCTCTGAATACGCTGGTGCTTGTGTCTCGGAGAGTTCACTGACTCTAAAGGATCGATGAAGGGAGGAGATTCAGAGCCAATTATTTTCAGCTTAATGGTCCCTAGGGTGCAGGGGTGAGCAACAACAAAACGCCTTCAAGAGACATCAATTCTGGACAAGCCAGCTCCTCCATCTCTGCACTGCCACAGTGTAGGCATCAACTCCCAGCTCTCTGGAGGAGAATGAAGCGCACAGTGCATCACACACTCGTACACACATGCAGTTATGGACAAACACATACACATAAACAGCAGTAATAGCAGCTAGAAAGTGTTGACTGGGAGCATCATGACACCACAGTGACAGAGGATGCTTTAACTATCAGCACTTGAACCAGGAAAGTTGCTTGATGGCAAACAGATGCAGGAAAGAAATCCACTCAAAGAAAAGGAAAGGAAAATAAATAAATACTGTACATACATATATACATATGCTTTTTCAACACCTATTTTAAGTTTCTCAGTTGTGTGGACTTGCTGCTTTTCTTTGTCTTATGTGATAAACAATATCTTTGGGTTAGAATTGCATTATCACATGGTGATAAGGTAACATGCAAAATAATTAACCCAATCTGCTGTTCACTGCTGCTGGGATGAAATGTTGTACTGCTTGCAGCTTTCACTAAACAGTATCAGAAAAACTGACTGAGCTTGACATGCCGAGACAGCATGTACACGACCCTAAGCCTGTCTGGTCCCATGTGGTATGAAATTGTAAACCTAGATCTAAATCTGCTCTAAAACCACCAAAAACCCAACATTGGGGTTAGCAACTACAACGTGTATAAAACATACATGCTACAGATGCTGAGATACTGATGCAAACCAAAAATCCCAAAGACGTAGAAGGGATTTTTTTTCCAAAGATAAAGAGAATATGACAAAGTTTATGGAAAACCATTGTACATTTTGAAACTGACAAAACGACACAGATTTGGCTTTCGTCCTACTGGACAGGTAAACTAACATTACTGCAAAGCATGTGAAATATATTGAGATTTTGTGTTTTAGTTGGCTCAAGTTAAACAACGTTAGCACTTCGGCTAATGCTGACCAGTTGCTAATGTTATCGGATGCAAAATACTACAGTTGTATGGCTTTCCACATTACTTCACCAGCTAACGCGATCCATATTACTATCCAACCCGTTGTCACTCCCTGACTGTCACATATGGACGCATGGTCAAGAGCCATCGTCATCAGTTTGTAACGCACCGGGGATCCCTTTAATGTCATAGTTCAACGCAGTGGGTAAGCTCTGTAGCATCAGTTTTTGACAGTAGAGGCAGGTATATGATATTTAACAGAAAAGATTGAGTAAGCACGTGATTGGGGTGGATGGAGGGCCAGAACTTCGACTTTGAACCAGGAGACCGGAGTTCGTGTCCCGTGTGAAACAAAAAGTCAATGTTAAATATTTTTATTTGTGGGCAAGTTACGTAAATTGGCGTAAGTGATGTTAGTTAACTTACGTTTTAACTGATGTACGTAGTTATTTTAACCCAAACCATGATCTTTTCCTAACCTTAACCAAGTAGTTTTGTTGCCTAAACCCAAACAAGTACTTTTTGAGCCTAAACCTAACCAAACTGCAACGTTTAACGACTTTTATAAGGTGCTGTTTCAAAATGGCGACGTTTCGAAACGCTAACGTTTTATTTTGAAAGTCTAACCGGACGTTGCATATTTATTGTTGCTAAGCATTGTTAACTTGACCGTAAACCCTAAACATCAATAAATGACGCAAAAGGGGTACCCTGGGAGCCAAAGGGCCTTGACCAAGCATCAATATGTGACGAGTGTGTTGTACTGTGTACCTGCAAGAAACTGTGCAATGGTACAAAGCAAATGTGGAGTAATTTGTTTTTAACTAGCCTATAGTAATGCAAGGCAGGGGCAGCCAGCTAACAATAGCAAGGATCTGCTGCTGTTTGCCAGTCTTGGCTGGTTTAACTGTTAAGTAGTGATCCCATACTGTACTCACGGCACCCAGAAGACTCTGCACCACATACATAGGGAGTAGGGTTCATGCTATCCAAAGAAGCCCAGAGGGCCCTCATTAGCTGGGAACCCATTAAATCAAGGATCATTACAGCAAAATTTCATACCACACAAAAGAAAATAAACACTCATAGTACAATGCTACGCCCCCACGAACGACGCAGATGATGGTTATGAGATGATAATGGGGAAGCAAGGGCTAAGCAAAATCTGTCGGTATAGACAACAAGTTGGTTATTGAAGGCTCTGTTTTTCCACACAAGGCACATAAAGCAACATGGGTTTCCACTAATCACCCAACTAATCAGATCAACGAAATGAAAAGGAAGTGAAAAGTGGTGCTGACGCTGGGTCGGAACAACACCTAGATCACACCTAGAACACTGAGAGAAGGAAGACCCAAAGTCAATGTACTGCAATTTCAAGATTTAGGCACTTTGGAGCTATACCAGGCCACATTACGCAACTGGTTTCAAACACTACAAGACCAAGAAACAGAAATCCCAAGTTCACTGGAGGAGAGGTGGAAGGATCTGAAAACCTTATGGAAGGAAAGGTGAGGAAGTGGTCAGCAACATTGTCTCACCTCCTCTTCTGAAGACTGCAAAAATGCATTCTGGGAGATGTAGGAAATTACTAACTAAAGCAGCCAAGACAGGTTGAAGGAATATGTGATCACTAAATAGTTTGTAACAATGTAAAAGAATCAGTGGGGGATTTTTCATTTAAAGCTCTTCTCAGAATCTACCCGCATATATTCATCCCATTCATCTGCACTTTACCTTCATCATTTGAATGGAATAAAACACAGCTGTGTCTTCTGATAATCATCTTAAAAGATTGGGAGGGTGAAGAACCTGCTGGGCTCGGAACCATCTCCTTTCCCAGGTTGCCGAGCAGCGGGACGCCAGGTTGTTTAAAGCAGTCCCACTGGGCGTCTCAGAGGCAGTGCTCAATGAGGCGCCGCCGGCGACACTTTCCCCCAACAGCTTAGTGCTCATCAACTATTTAGATTTGCACTTAACGCTCCTGGGGAAGCTAATGTCTAGCTGCTGGCGGGCAGAGGGAGAGGAAACACTTCAACATAATGGTGAGGAGATAAGAATGGGATTTTATTCTGCATGGCCAAAATCAAGCCTGATTTGGTAGTTGGGTTAGCTTCTTTTGCAGAGAGTGGAGGGGAAAAGGGGATTGGTTGTTGTCCCATGGGTGCCCTCCTCCAGTCCCTACCCCCTCCCCTTATTCTGCCTGTAAGTCAGTCCCCAGGCACAGAGCTATGAGGCTGCTTCCTCTTCCATAAGACAGTTTCCTTCGTCTGTACAGACACATCCCTCTCTGTCTGCTCAAATCCCTCTCTCTCTCTCTCACCCAGGCTCTCAGACCCCCCCTCACCCCTTTCTCCAACACCCTTACCACCACCGCCCCCACACACCACCACCACCACACACCTCCACCACCAACACACCTCCTCCTCCTCAGTCCTTCCATCTCCATCGCATCCCCAGACTCCCACAAGCAACTCCATGAGGGGTCGCATGATGAATGAGCAGACAGCCAGCAGGACCTCTGTGTGTGTGTGTGTCTGTGAAAGTGTAGAGGGACCATGCATGCGCACGTATTTGTGTGTGTGTGTGTGTGTGTGTGTGTGTGTGTGTGTGTGTTGGTCAGAGAGTGATGACCACAACTGCCAGAGTGATCACAGTGGGATTCATTATGGCGACAGACAGGGCCGCCTCTAAAACACTGACCGTGTGTGTGCGTGTGTGTGCGCACATGTCTTGACAACCCCTCTACTAAAATGGCGTCTAAGGATTACACACTGACTGGGATGAAATAAACAGTGCTCTGTGTGTGTGTGTGTGTGTGTGTGAGTGAGTGTGTAGGTTTGATAAATTATTTACATCATTGAGAAAGCAGCGTCAACACTGTTTATGCCCGCACCTGCTCTTCTCAGTGCTTAAAAGATGATTTATGTGTTATGGTCACATCGGATTTCAGCAACTATTGGTCCGGTGTCTTTTGGGACATAAAGTGGTGGTTACAAAGTGCTGCGGGCTCGTTTGGGAGGCGGCACAGCGAGAGAAGAGCAGCATCATATAACTGGACCAGGCAAACTCCTGTCCAGAGAGCTGTTACAGCAGTTTGTTTGCTCTTACACTCAAATGAGTTATGAACACACTAAGGGAGGGAAGGCAGGCAATGCTCACCATGAATCTTGCAGTGTAGGAAGCTATCATCAGGATAGGTTGACACTACTAGAAGTTAAAGCCCCCACTAATGCTCAACTTAGAGAAAGAGAAAAATCGGACAACTCTGTGTGCAGCATCTGAAAACTTATAAGCACTGCTCAGGGAGAGAAAAGAAACCACACAAGTAAATAAATTTTTGATTAGGAGGCATGCAGATAAAAAGGCAGTATTTTAAGGTACAAGGTACCAGGTACATTTTACAACACAGGGTTGTATAACGAGATGAAGTTGTAGTTCCATTTATGCTACTCACAAACACGCTATATACAAAACGTATATAAAGGAGATGGGTGGATAAATAACAAGTCATAGAAATAAAACTATTTTACCTGGTGCAGTGCTCAGGATGAATTAAGCAGTCTGATAGTTTAGGGAGAGAAGCTGCTCTTCTGTCTGGTGGTACAACAGCAGCTACTGTATCTCTTTCAAGAAGGCAGCAGGGTGAACAGGCTGTGGCTGGGCGGATTCTGTCTTTTAGTATCCTTCGGGCTCTGCAGGCACCTCACCTCACTGATATCACTGATGCTTAGTAGATGGGTATCAATAATTTTGCAGTTTTAATAACCTGCTGCAGGGCCCTCCGGTCCTGGGCCGTGCCTATGTCGGTTAGTCTGTGTTCTGTTTGTGAGGAAGTTCAAAATCCAGTTGCAGAATGTGGTACTTAGGTTTGCCAGTCAGTTTCATGGGGAATATTGCACTGAATGCTGAGCAGAAATCAACAAACAGCATTGAAGTAGGTATAGCTTGTCTCAAGGTGTGTGAGAACTGAATGCAAGGCAGTGGAGATGGCATCCTCTGGATCTGTTGGTTCTGGAAAGCAAACTGGTGAGTGTCCAGGCTGGCTGCGATGTTGTTCTTTATGTGCTGAAGAACCAGTTTCTAAAGGCACTCTATCAGGATGGTGGTGAGTGCCACTGACGGCATATCATTGATGTTGTTGGTGTTGAGGT
Organism: Micropterus salmoides; assembly: GCF_014851395.1. Lineage (NCBI taxonomy): Eukaryota > Metazoa > Chordata > Actinopteri > Centrarchiformes > Centrarchidae > Micropterus > Micropterus salmoides. The sequence goes on from NW_024044459.1 coordinate 3,832,220, forward strand.
CTCTCTCCAGTCTCTGCTGATGTCTCTGCTTCTCCTCCTGCCAGCTTTCAGTCTTGCTCTGGCAGTGTTTTATGCTTCTTTGTCACCTGAACAAAAGGCAGCTTTTTTGGCTCTGGATAGAGCCTCACCTCTCCATTCATCCAGACTTTCTGGTTGGGGAATGATATTAGTGATCACCACATCATGAACACATTTGCTGATGTATGATGTCACTGACATCGGGAAGAGGGAGGGCTTTTTAGCTGCCAGGAATATCCATGTAAAAATGGTTTCTATGGTAAAATTGTTCTCATGGCTGTTTGAGTCATTCACAGCTACAGTTAAAACCACATCTGGTTTACTGCTGATGACGTCATACAATTCCTTAAAGTAGTGCATTTTTTAAATTTGTATTTGGGGGAATAGACACAGCAGCAACAAAAACACTGCTGAATTATCTGGGCAGATAGTATTAACACCTTAACAATAAAAAGTCCACATCTGGTAGTCATAGTCCATCCACTTTGACTGCATTGTGTATTTCTGTCATATGTAATCATAATGATACAGGTTTCAGTAATAAAGGCAAAGAAATTACAAATTAAAATGAAATGTAGCAAAGTTTAAGGGAGCTGCTGGCTGTTGCATGCATCTCCATTGCCATGGCTTTTTTTCCAGGTTGTAATGCTCAGGATCATTGATGCGTGACCTGTTCTGTTTATAATTTAATCTGTAAGACAAACAATCATCAAATTCAGTTTTCAAATGAGAACAATACAATGATATCCCATATCAGCTATTTTGACAGAAAAGGCTATTTCTTAATGATAGAATATTTGAGATACCCCATGTGTTTGTTATATTACCCAAATGAACGCTTTCATGAAGGATCTAGGAAAAACTGTCTACATTTTCACATTCACGTACAAACCAGAAATTTGCTTTACATGCTCAATTACTTGAACTTTTATCCATGCATGTCTCATTACAATGCTTGCATTCACATTCATTTTCCTTCAATGTTGCACAAGCATTGCTCTGCTGCAACCAGCTGAACGTGAGACGCAACTTGTCTAGAGCGTCTTAGCTTCAGATTGCATCATTTTCCCCGTAGTATCTCCCAACATGTCCCAGATATCAGTCTCCTGCTGCAGACAGGGGTGTCACAACCGGATTTACATACAGCGCCAACAACACAGACACCCAGCGGTACCACAACGCCACACACCAGCTCAATATTTCATAGCCGTATGAAATATGCCTGAATGTGTGCACGGCATCTGCCATCTTTGGGGCTTTGCAGCCCCCAGGAGGCCCGTTTGATCTGTAATTGGGAAGTGTGCTGAATTAATCAGCAGTTTATCCGCTTTTTAATTGAAATAACACTTTCAAAAACACTGATAACACGGAGAACAGCACCACTGATCCTTCCCTATTGTCTTTTGCCTATTGTCAATGCACACTGATGGCCCACTGAGATTCAGAGAAAAATTACAATGGTGACGGGAAAGAGCTAACAAAGAGAGAAATATCTTTACTGTGTAGACGAAACATTATCTGACTGCTCCATGGAGAATTCATCTGATGGTTTGATTTAGAATTATTTCAATGTTTTGTTGAGTGCTTGACAGCACTGCCACCCACAAAACAACCTTGTAACCTTGTCACCATGTCCAAGACATGTCCTGCCCTTCACCAACAGTGTAACTTTAAAATTGCATTCCAGATGCAGTAAAATGTATGTTATTGTTACTTACTTACTTATTGTTTAACTGTCACATTTGTGTTATTGGGGTAAGAGTATAATATATATATATATATATATATATATATATATATATATATAAATAACCTTTGAACAAATTATTAGAGATTTTAGCTATGGTTTGGTAATCTCAATTTGGTCATCTGTAAGAAAAACAACAACAAAAAACTTGAAATGTGTGCCTTAAAGTTACTGGCATAAATTTAAATGATCTTTAGCACTTAAAGTCAGAGCCACACAGAAAGCCCAGGTCATCTTATTGGATGTCCAGCACCTTTCATATAGTGAGTTTAATTTGCTTCCATCAAGGCGAAGGGACACAATATATGAGGTGTTTTATTCCATCAGTTAGTTGCATTTTAAACAAAATGGGATTTGGCCTGTGGCTAGCTGTGAATTGGTACGGTTACCCATTTTCTCTATTATTTAAGTATTTATATATTATTTTTTCCATTGCTCTCTCAGTTGTTTTGGGTGACTATGACAGCACTAATCTCCTTACTTGTGTTTATTTGTATATATAAATTGTACGTAAAAATTTTACTGATTGCCATTTTTATTCATTGTTATATTTAATATTGACTACTACTGACTGCTGTTTGCAAGCCATATTGCCCCTCAGGAACATTAAAGCTCTATTGTTCTCTACATAAATAAATAAAGTTCAGGAAAATGTTTGCTTCAGTTAAAAGAGAATTAATGATAGTGGATCAATTTCAATTTACATCATTTTTACCAACAAAATGATGAAATGTGCCTTGGAATATTTATGAAACTATTCTTACAGATCAGATATGCAAAGTGAAATATAACACAGCATTCAAATTCAAACAGTGAGTGAAATATTTCAATAAAAACTTTAAAAACCTTAAAAACACGACTTAAAAAAAGAAATCAGAGAATACTGTTCAGTTTTTGGATGGTCAACACACAAGTCATCAAAGAGTTTACTGAATACGGTCACTATTCAGGTTTTCAGGGAAAAACCTGTATTGCTAAAATTTCAGATAGTGTGAATTAGGTTCTTCTAACACATCTGAGACCAGATTAAACAAAAGCAAATATAATTATCTTTAGGCTAAAAGGGGGCATTAAATCTATATTATCCATATCCCTCTGTTTGATATGTAAAGGGGTGGCTGTGGCTCAGGAGGTAGAGCGGGTTAAGATACTGAACCCCGAATTGCCCCTGGCGGCTGTTCCGCCAGTGTATGAATGTGTGTGAATGTTAGTTTCTTTTTGAGCACTTAGGCTCAGTGTATGAATGTGTATGACTGGTGAATGCAGATGTAGTGTAAAAGCGCTTTGAGTAGTCGAAAAGACTAGAAAGACTATACAAGGCTAAGGCTATACAAATACGGAGCATTTACATTTAATGCACTTAAATTGCAGTTGTTGTATTGGACTGGATTTTAATGTAGGCTACAGTTCATAGTTGTGGACAGAATAACAATTTACAGTGTAATACAATCTTATTATGTTGTAGGTGGTAAAATGTGACTGTATGGGGTATGTATTGGGCCTAGGCATCCCCATAACATACCATTATTAAGTTGTCAGAAACTATAAGGTGTGCTGCACTACTGGCCTGCTGGATTCTGTCATCCATATGAAAACACATAATCTATACTATAATTTATAATTTATTATACGACAAAAAAACTACATTATCGGCAACAAAATCTTTCCTAAAATGAGTTTCACTTAACATCATTAACTAAGTCAAGTTATGAATGCATGTAGGACGCTCAAAGCAGTCTCAGAGGAGGTGTCCGCACACAGCTTGAATTGTAGATTCTGTTAACATGAATCCTGAAAAGAAGCCCACAGAAAGGTTCCCTTTAACTGAAAGGATGACTTCAAATTGTTTATGAAGAATTCTGTTTCTCTAAAGGACTCAAAGTACCCACATAAATCTTTTATGTTCTTTTGATAAACAAACATATTTTTAAGTTTTCTTAAGTTAGCATATACATATAAATTGATAAAAATCGATGTATATAATTGAACTACAGTAATTTGAGCACAACCAGCAAAGATGACAAGAGATGTTTGTTGCTAACTGAGCAAACATATCTGTGTTCATCAAATTGCTCAGCATCAAAGAGGCTACATTACACCTTACATTACTTGGTTGTAATTTAAGTGGAAGTCTGGTATTTGCTGGCATCAGTGAGATGAATTTTTTATTAGTTTTACTGAGCAATCTAGCCGATTGTTGGCTTGCTCCGTGCCAGAATTGCACATGTTAAAATCAATGGATCAATTTGCCAAGTCAGTAATGTAGCTATAAGTTGACGCTATCATTTTTCTTATTTAAAACATTAAAACTTGCCTTCTTATCCACAAACTAGTGAGACATAATGAGAGTGAGAGCTCTCTTTGCCATTTACCTCCAAAATCTAAAACTAAACTAAAGTTGCATGAATCACAGGGTCAAGTGGCCCATACCCCCTCATGTAATTTAAAATGTTTTGGTGGGAAAGCTGGCAATAAGCACAGTGCGACAACACTGATTAAAGTATTTTTATGTTGAAAAGATGACCCAAATACAATGCTGATTCAAGTTCATTTTTTTCAACATTTAGACTATGACTTCTGTTAAAAAATGTTAATTCAAAGTACCTGGCTCAAATCAGTCATACATTAACCTTTCTGACCATAACTTAATGTAATTTTTTTCTATCTGGAAGGCCAGTAGCTGTGCCCGGCCTTGTGCTACAGCCATTAATCCATGCGAAATGTGTATTCTGCCCTACAAAGGCAAAAGACCTTAACTCACTACGGTATAGAACTGACAAAAATTACTTTAAAGTTCTTTTGTTGTCCAGTCAAATGAATAGGAGGTTGGCAATTCATTGTTTTTTTAATAAAATTATTAATCTACCTAAAAATCTTGATCGCAAACATGACCTTTGACCCTTATTTGGAACTTAATGTAGTCTGTCTTTGCATTGTCTGCAAAATAATAATGCCAAGGCAAAAGGCATTAAGTTCCATTTGATCGCTCGCTTGGTAGCTGTTCCCTATATAAAATCAGTATAATGAAAGCATCTACATAAAATCTGCTAATCATGGCACAATTAGGCTTAATACAATATGAACTTAATACAATGTAAATGCAAATTAATTAAGTGTAGGCCTATTTGAAGGTCACAAAGGTGCATTACAACCTCACACATCATTAGGACTTACTCTATTATTCCGTTGTTGTATTGATTTGAAACGAAACAACCGAATAAATTTATATTATTTAATGCAAAATGAGTTGACAAGAACAAATGCAAAATACAGACTTCCCGCTCAAATTCTCTGGATGAATTAGTAGGATGCTCAAGAACAACTTATGGATTCAACCTGTTGAACAACAGTGACTATGCTCAAAACACTGTTGTGGATTTAACTTCTCAGAGGACATTGTTTGCAGAGTTTTAAGAAAAGGTAGGCTATCTATGTAGTTGTGAATTGTCACTGCTGAGTTTGTGTCTGTGTGTGATTAGGCCATATCGCATATGGTAGTAGTTTGTTTGCTACTGCTAGCTTGCACTAGCTAGATAACAAGTAATTTTAGTGGATAGCCTATCTATATGGATCTTTCTTGTAGCATAATCGTTTTTACCTTGATCATGGTGTCTGCGTTTCAAAGCCATCTCCACATTTTCCCTCGAGAGCAATGGGCCATTCTTGAAACGTTAGTAACATTAGTAAAAATAATCACTTCAAAACATTAGTTGATTCTTTAGTCAAGCTGTGTGTGGGTCAGAAATGCTTCGATGACATGTATTTATTATACATGGGCATAAAACTGTAACTCCAGCATAGTAAACTGTAAGTTAAATTCACTTTGCTGTGCAGCAAAACAATGGCAGAGAACCTTAATAATAGACCTTAACTCAATTTGAGCGTTTCAGATCACATCATAACAAAGCCTTGGCTTCTCTGGGGCTTTTGAAATTACGACAAAAACAAACCAGTATTTTCTCTAAAAAACAACAAAACTGACTCAAGGTATTTGTCCACATGATAAAGCAGATCTTTAAAGTTCCAAAAACGACAATAACTCATTTTTGACCAAAATCAAAGTTACAACATTTTGCCTTTGCCCGGCAGTATTATATGTCTGCCTTATGTACAGCCTTATCAGTGTATAAATTGTATTTTGTACTATTTACCACTGTATCATATCGAGAAGGGTGCTACATGTGTTATCTTACAGCTACACCATCAATGTTTTTTATATTAACAATGGGGCTCTAAAGGACTTTTTTGCCTCTTTTAGCTATATTTCTTTATGTTTTGTGGCCCATATATTCCATTAATTAACCCTATACTCATCAGCAAAGGCAACTTTGATAAACCCACTATATGCTACATGGCCAGCATCATCCAGCTGATACCAGAAAGTTAGCAACTAGCTAGTGAGGAAAGTGGAACAAAGCTAGCAGCTAAATAGCCAGGTATTTTTTTCAGCAGTTTGTGCTGCACAGGCTCACAGTTCTATTTACATACAGAGAAAGTATCCATATGTCAATACAGCACAGAAAAGGTTGCTCTCTGCCTGTGATTTTGCTATATTTATAGTGATTGCACAGAGCGTTAGCGCAGAGGTGATATAATAAATTGTTGCAGTGGAGATCAATGTCTGTGGGAAGAGGCGAGGGAGGAAGGGAGTGAGTCTCATTGTTCCTGCTCTCTGTGTTTCCACTCTTTAAGGCAGATCCCCGGCTGCCTGTATGACGGATGGCGACCATTCTGGAGTGGCCGTTTGGTACTTGGCATCATGCTGGACTGGGAACCCATGGCCATCAGGTCGGAGACGGCAGCTGTCCCCAGCGCTCTCCAGACGGGGCCCCTAGGGGCCTCCGCTCTGCCTAGATGGAAAGGAGGCGCCATAAATCAGCCTGTCTGGGGGGCAATGCTCTGCTTCACCATCCATCTCAGCCCCCACTCCCTGATGGGGAAGAAGGGGCAAGAGGGGTTGGGAGGCCGAGGATAGAAGGGGTTCACGTACCTCGGGAGACGGAGGAGGAGCTGGAGGGAGGCAGGGCAGGGCAGGGGTCTCTATCAGCCCAATGATCCAATAACCCAGGGGCCAGGAGACGCTGTGAAGAGAGGAACCACCAGAGAGACCTCACCAAGAGTCAGGAGCTACATTACTCAACTGAAACAGGCCTTACGTAGCGTAGACTGTAAACTTTAAAGATAATTTCAGTTAATTACAAAGCAATTAGTTTTGGGCATCATTCCAATCAGTAATAATATCATTGTAATCAACAGGTTAATTGGTGAGATCAGGGAACACATTGTCAAATAATTAAATTGATTGTTGCCAGCAATGAAAGCCAAATCCCAGTGCATTTCAGGTGCACTAGGTTACAGAAGATGCTGTTCATTGCATGGATGTGTTCGGACCTTCCTGCCACTGCTGCTTCACACTGACATGCATCTCTACACAGATATGAATCAAAATACTGTACAACACTAGAGTAAGTGTGGGGTGTTTGAGCATGTGGGGAAGTTGTATTGAAACTGTTTTTTGCCACTGGTGGTCAAAGTAATTTTTTTATGTTCAAGGAGTCCTGATTCTTGTATCTTATGCATGTGTTAGTACTTTAGGAAGTTCCAATATGAGGCTTTACTGTTAGCATGAAGTTGCCCTTAACTACGTGGACCCTGGCACATATTTCTAGGAAAAACGCCTAAAATAACATACCAAAAATAAATCAATAACATCTCCTCAACCATTAGGCCTAGATGCATAATTCTGGTCTCCTTTGAAAGGTCAGAAGCTAAGGAATATAAATCCATTGTATATTAACATGTTTATTTTACCATTACAGACTACGTGGAGATGAAATACAGAAGAAATATGCACCTGAATATCTTCTAATACAACTGGAATACAACTGTAACTGTAAATTTGATGAAAAGAAACTAATATACAACAGTTATTACATCTTGTCACAAGATCTCAGACGTAATTGCTGACGTAATCTGCACTCTGCGTATGCGTTGGCGTCTGTAGCCACCTGTCGGAAGCTCCGTCTTAAACCGGACTCTTATCCAGTTTTAATCCACTCTTTTTCGTTACATTTTTTATATCCTTTTTATTTAACTTAACTTTATTTAAGTTTTACGTGGGTTAAGGATTTTAGTCATCCGACATGGATTTTAAGCTAGATGACCGTAAAAACGCGATCAACGCTACTGATCGCAACAAAGCTCCGGTGACTATGCTAGCCGAGATAACTCTGCCCCATGAGGACTGCTCACTCCTTAAGAAAGCGAACAAGAAGATTGCTGACCTTATGGAAGACATCCGACGACTTTCAGAGGAACTCAAAGAGAAAGATTCCCTGCTGACTGGCTTTATGGATGTCGCTTCAGTACAAGCCAAACAGATTGTTTCTCTTAGCGCAACCGCCAACATCCAGGACACCGTGTTTTGGGACCTCTCTAGTCTTCCCAGGCTTTCATCCTGCTCGACTTCGAAGCATCAGTCAACCTGGGCTGAAGTGGTGGTCCGTGGCTGCAAGAGAGGCTCGGATGGGGCTGCCTCTCCTCCGCACATCGGCCTCTCCAACCGCTATGCAGCCTTGTCTAACGACACTCCGGTCCATCCAGCTGATGCACCTGCGGCTTCGAGTCTCCCTGATACGGATCTCTTTCGGCGCACAGTGCCTGCCGACACTGTTGCATCTCCTCCACCGGCTACATCTCCCGCACTGGGCCGCCGGTCTGCCGCCGGACCTGATCGGCGGCCGTCATCCCGGTCAAAAAACTCCGCTTCTAGCCCTTCTCTCAGGTCTGTTACTGCTGCTCCAACACAACACTCGGCAGCTCACACACTCCATCCTCAGTCCTGCTCTGGAACCACACAACCGGCATCTCCTCGTCCTCTTTTCTCCCCAACCACACTAATAATTGGTGACTCCATAACCAGAAACCTCCGTTTCTTTAACGCTACCACTCGCTGCTTCCCCGGTGCTACCACGGCTGACATTTTAAAAAAACTCCAGGACCTGATGCCGTCGCTCCTGTCCTCCATCACAAGAGTGATAGTCCATGTCGGAACAAATGACACAGCTCTTCGGCAGTCTGAGCAGACAAAATTAGATTTTAACCGTCTTCTTAACTTTTTAAAGCAGTGTGGAAAGTCTGTTTTTATCTCTGGTCCCATTCCCACAGTTGGTCGCGGTGCTGGCCGCTTCAGTAGACTCCTTGGCCTCCACGACTGGCTCCAGTCCGCCTGCAGGGCTCATCGTGTGTCTTATGTGGATAATTTTAATATTTTCTGGCAAAGAATGTCTCTTTTTAAGACAGACGGACTTCACCCAAACAAATGGGGCTCAGAAATGTTAGCTGCTCACATACAGCATGTGGTGCGGTCCACACATGACTTACGTGAATGACTAATCATTCATGCAGCACACCTGGACACACCACCGCTCACTGAACAGATCTCTGCCTCACTGCCACAAACAACTGTCTCCACCTGCTGGCATGTAAAGCCGTCTGCTTCCAGCGCTGTTTCAAAGACTTCTATTCCTGTCATCATCACGCATAGACCAGTAAACCGAAATGTGCACATCCCACACAGAAATATTAGTAATCTCTTAAGGATTAGGACAACTGCACCAACTCCAGCACCCAGAACAAACTCATTTAAAATGGCTCTCTTCAATGTGAGATCACTGTCAAGTAAGACTTTTATCTTAAATGATTTTATCTTGTCTGCAAATCTAGATTTTATGTTTTTAACTGAATCCTGGTTGCAGATGAATGACTATAGCCAGCTAGCTGAACTGTGTCCGCCTCAATATGATTGCTTTAGTCAACCGAGGGTCAGTGGTCGTGGTGGTGGGCTAGTGAGCGTGTATAGGAAAAATTTTAAATGTCATCAAGTACGCTGTGATGAATTTAACTCCTTTGAAGTTCTCACTCTTAAAGTTGGAGGGCTGCAACCTGTCATATTTGTTATAATTTGTCGCCCCCCAAAACCGCCTGGAGGATTTTTATCAGAACTTCCCGAATTTTTATCTACTCTGGTTTTTCAATTATGACAGAATTGTTCTTTGTGGCGATTTTAATATTCATGTTGATGACCCCAACAATGTTAATGCAACTAACTTTTTAAATATGGCCACTTCTTTTAACTTCAAACAACATGTCAAAGGGCAAACACATAACCGTGGTCATACACTGGACTTGGTTTTTACCCTGGGTGAGCATTTCCTCTGTGGAATTAGTGGACATGACCATATCTGACCACAGATGTATTGTTTTTAGCTGTGATTCGCCTGTTACTCATGCCGCCTCACCAAGCTCCGTGTGTTCTCGCATCTTTAATGAACAAAGTGTTTCAAAGTTTTGCGCATTCTTTCAGAGCCAAAGCCAACACCTGTCTGATTCCAACACCAACAATCTGGTCGATCACTTCAATCATATCTGCTTGTCGTCACTAAATATTACTGCTCCTCTAAAGGTTAGGCCTACGTCTAAAGCTACTAAGCAACCCTGGATAAATGACAGTATTCGCAGCCTAAAAAGGGAATGCAGGAAAGCAGACCGCAGATGGAAAAAATCCAGTCTCCAAGTCCATTACCTCAGTCTGAAGGATTTATTAATTAACTACAATAACATGGTTAAGGATGCGAGAACACACTATTTTTCTGAACTCATTACTACACATAAACACAATCCCAGGTTTCTGTTTAAGACTGTGGATCAGCTGGTAAACCCAACCCCTCCTTGTGCCTCAGCTGGAAGTAATGATGACTGTGAATTGTTTTTATCTTATTTTACCAATAAGGTGGTGTCAATCAGAGCCTCTATTACCCCCGTGGCCTCTTATTCAGAGGTTCCTCACCAGCAACAAGAGAGTTTTAACCAGTTTTATCCCATCAACTTGTCTGAGCTTTTAAAAACAGTATCACAAATGAGAGTGTCCTCCAGCCCACTTGATGTAATACCTACAAAATTTTTACTGAAAGTAATAGATTCTGTTGGGCCCCATTTGATCTCTGTTTTCAACAGCTCCCTATCTACTGGTTGTGTCCCTGATTATTTTAAAACGGCTTACGTGAACCCACTTTTAAAGAAACCTGGTTTAGATCCCTCCCTCCCACATAATTTTAGACCAATTTCAAAACTGCCTTTTATTGCAAAGATTCTAGAAAGAATTGTGTCCAAACAGCTGCTCACTGTACTGGAAAATAACAAAATATTTGAAATGTTTCAGTCTGGTTTTAGGAAGTACCACAGCACTGAGACTGCCCTGCTTAAAGTCACCAATGACCTTTTAATGTCTGCTGATGAAGGCATGTGCTCAGTCCTGGTACTCCTGGACCTTAGCGCTGCTTTTGACACCATTGATCACAACATCATGTTAGACAGACTGAGGCACTGGGTGGGGATCTCTGGTACTGCCCTAGAATGGTTTTCATCCTACCTGTCAAATAGGAAGTTTTGCGTGTCTGTAAACAACTATGTCTCCTCATTCTGTCCAGTTAAATATGGTGTGCCTCAGGGGTCGGTCTTAGGACCCATTTTGTTTTCCTTGTATCTGCTTCCCCTTGGACATATTATCCATAAACATGGCATTTCTTTTCATATTTATGCTGATGACACACAAATATACTTGCCCGTCAGATCCACAGACCCTGGAATGCTGAGTTCACTTAACAACTGCCTTTGTGAAGTTAAAAAATGGATGTCAAATAATTTCCTCCAGCTGAACTCAGACAAAACAGAAATCCTGGTCATCGGGTCTCAGCAAATGGCAAATCAAATACTGCCATCTGCTGGTTCCCTAGTAAATCACATTAAGCCTGTGGCAAAGAACCTTGGTGTCTGGTTTGATAGTAATTTAAATTTCGAGCAGCACACCACAAAGCTTGTTCAATCATGTTTTTATCAACTTAGAAATATAGCAAAAATTCGATCTATGTTAACTTTTAAGGACACCGAGACCATTTTACACGCCTTCGTCTCATCATGCCTGGATTATTGCAACAGCCTTTTCACCTGTTTAACCCAAAAATATATTGATCGACTCCAGACTGTCCAGAACTCAGCTGCCAGGCTTTTAACCAGAACAAAGAAATATGACCACATTACTCCTATTTTAGCTTCATTACACTGGCTCCCAGTATGTTTTAGAATTGAATTTAAAATTCTATTGATCACTTTTAAAGCTCTTCATGGCCTCTCGCCTTGTTATATTTCTGACCTTTTAGTCCCATACGCACCAGCACGTACCTTGAGATCCTTGGGCAGAGGTCTGTTGTCTGTTCCAGAGTCTCGACTGAAAACTAAAGGGGACAGAGCGTTTGCTGTCAGGGCTGGAACAGCCTGCCCGAGGAAATCAGGTCGGCTGAGTCAGCGAACTCTTTTAAGTCCCTTCTTAAAACATACTTTTAGGAGGAGGAGAGCTTTTCCCGATCTTATTTGACTTTATTTTATCCCTTTTATTTTATTGTATTTTACTAATTTTATATTAATTTTTCATGCTCTTGTTTTTTTTTTGTATTATTCTTTACACTTGTTAAAGCACTTTGTAACTTGTTTTTGAAAAGTGCTCTACAAATAAAGATTATTATTATTATTATTATTATTATTATTATTATTATTACACAATCTTTCAAAAATATACCAGTTTATATTTACTTTTATTGTTAGTTATCTTCAAAACATTATTTCTTTCCATACAACCACGTTCCAAATAACATAAAGCTTTCAAAACATTGAAATATTGATAAAAACAGTCAATATTCCTGTGACCAAAAGCACTCCCATGCTTTACAGGCCACAGCTTGAGAACAGAACATCCAGACATATCCTGGATGTAGCTCCTACAGGTCACCAGCAGAGGCCAATAAAGATCGTCTCCGCCAAATCAAACTCTTCTTCTCCACTTCAATCTGACGACAGAAACGAAACTTAACACCGCAGCCAATCTAAACAAGATGGCGGCCCGCCAAACGGTCTCTATTGACACTGTTTTTGGATGGAAAACAGCTAGAACAGTGAAAATCAATTGCGCCCCCCGTACCGGGTCAGTCCGTTCCCAACTGCTTGATGACACAATTTTGTTAAAATGGCAGGAATGGGGTAATTTCAGCCAGAAGACCTGGGGGAAGTTGAGTCAGCTATTTTACTGTAATTTTACTTTACATTCTTCTGCATCACCAAAATGATGTGACATTGTGCATTTTAAAACAGAAACTATCATGTCAGGCTTCTATAAATGGAAGACAGACAGGCTTCAACTCCTCTTGTGGATTTGGACAGAGCACTGGGAGAGGTACAAAAATGGGAAGTCCATACATCAGGTTGACGATCAACAGGATGACTTTGAAGCAATACATTGCCATGAAACAACCAGGAGACATAGCTGCAATATTTTACTATCTAAGTGCAATTTAATGTTGGGAACTGGCATTTGAGTTTGCATGATTAAATGACATTGGCTTATTGGATCATTGGATCATCTCCGTTGGCACAACTCACCCCTTATATGGGGCAAGTTGAGCCAAGAGTCCACTTTTTTTTGAAAAGCCATATTTTGAAAACAATTTATTTTAGATATAAATTGGTTGTTCCTGGGGATGCGCGACACCCTAAAATATATGTACATATTATAGTTAGAGACATTACTGTCATGTCCTCACTTTAAATACACCTCAAGTAAAAACTGGCTCAACTCGCCTCACTCTCCCTACCCAGAAGAGAAAATGTTACAGAAAATTATTTAGCTTTCAGTATTATTTTCTTTTGTTATAAAAGAAGAGATTAGGTTAACTCATCTGCCTGTCTTAGTTAGAAAGTGGAGTGAAAGTTTCCTGTTGGAGGAAGTAAGTTAAGTCTGGCTCGATCCCAGTAGCAAGATCAACACAGAGATGGAAAAAGACAACAAGAGCAAATGCAAAAAGGTGTATGGGGTGAGTGAGCTTAAAAATGTATAAGGTTGATGAATTTGTGTGTGATGTGATAAGTGAAAACAAGCAGTATTGAGGACAACAGACAAGAATAGCGACTAAGGTGCAGGGACCTGTGTCCCAGGGGTTAATTACTCTTTTTGCAATGTCTGGGTGAATGAATTTTCAGCTAAACTCACATGGCTAATTACTGCAGTCATTGTGTGACAGCCGACATGTGGTACTGCAGGGGGAGACTTTTTTTCATGCTGAAATGTGTGAGCTACATATGCTCTATTACTATTTTACTGATGTAAGATATTAAAAGGTGTTGCTAAAGCTAAAGTTAAAGGAATATTTCTGCATTGTTTATATCAAACGAAAAACATGAAAGGTAAATTGTAGTTTGTTTCTTTTTATTTTGCTGCTAATTGAGTAATTTAGCTGTACTGCAGAATGGTGCTGTAATCTGTGAACGCCGCCTGGCTGGTTTTATTTGTGCATAGGACATGGAAAATATATGCAATTTTATTTTTATTATGATAACGCAAGGTATGAAAGAAATTGATGATATGGACTGATCAGTTCATGGTTTAAGAAGAAGAATTTAAGAATTTTTATGATTTGATAATTCACTAAGGCCCTAGATAACTGAAACGTCTGAGCTCAAGTTATTGCCCTGTTGTTACACAGGCTAAATTTTTGAGATTTTCTGAAGTGCCTTGGACCTAGGAGTCTGGAATGTTTCCTTGACGAAGGAGATGACAAGCCACCACTGAACCGCATTGAACCCCCCACTATATTTTCAACAACTCTGCCTCTTACTGGCTATACCCGTTGCCTCTATTGTTTATGTTAGGGTTAGCCAATCAGAGGCAGATTAAAGGGCAGGACTTCACGCAAAGCTGGTGACCATAAAGTGAGAGTAGTCAAATATCTGGTGGGGAAAAAGATAACACTGCACTTTGTCACACTTAAGGAACATTTCCTTTAAAAGTTATTAAGGAAATTAAAAATATTTTTATATTTTTTTGCATATTTCATATAGTTTACACAGCATGCTCGAAAAAGTGTGTTTAATATTGGTTTATGTTGAAATATATACTATATACATTATTTTGGTTATTGAAAGGTAGTAATATCGGCTTGGGTTGTAATATTTTTATTTTTCCTTAAAAAAGCACTTTTTTGTCCTCTACTCATGCTGAAGCCCTCCTTAAGAGCCTAAACACTGGTCGAATATTAATTTCACTGTCCTTGGGTTATAAAATACTAGAACAAAGAAAAATATCTGCCCCAGAAGTTGTAAATACAACACTGACATATTATAAACCTGTTATGTTACGTGGCTAGCTTGTTTCAGTTAGCAATTTACACATGCAGCTGTTGCAGAGCAACATTAGCATATATTTGGAGTCATATTTGTGTTCACCTGATAAATGTAAGTCTAATATCAGTCTTCTTTTATCTCTGGTTTGGGCTCACCCTACTCCATAGAAAAATATCTGGCTCTTTAGCTGCTAATTGCCCCACTGTGTTGCAACTAGTTGCTAACTTTAGTTGCTGTCTTTCCTCTGCGCTGTGAGATAACTATTGTTGTGATTTGGCGCTATATAAATAAAATTGAATTGAATCTGGTTTTGCTGGGTTCATCAGAGCTTTCTTGCTAACATCTGCTTCCTCCGACACTGATATGAGTGGTGAGACTGAATCAAAACTGTGCTTTAGCTTTAAAGTTATGTAACAGTCTAATGTAGCATTTCTAAAACCATTCTGGGAGGTCCCAAACGTAAAGCAGGCTTTAAAGTACATTTGTAGTCACCACAACTCACCTAACTAAACATTCACCAAAATCTTTCCAATTAGGCCAGATTGCATATATTGATCTTCACTACTAGCAGCATCAATGTGAGCAGTATTAACTTTAGCATGTATACAGATCTGTCACTCCTTACCTATGATATTTACTTGATTAAAAAAAAATCTAATTGTAATGTTATGTTAAGTGTTCCTACTGTACAGCCACTGATGCTGCTTGTTACTGAGGTCTGAGAGAGTGGGAGTCAGAGCATGAGTACATATCAAAGGGTAACAAGTCGAAGCTGAGACTGATTTTGATTGTGTGAGCGTGTGTGTGTGTGTGTGTGTGGATGTGTGTGAGCATTCATGTGTGTGCCTGTGGCAGTAGCAGGGGTCGAGCAGAAAAGGCTTTCGCTCCATATCTTCAAACAACGGCATGGTTCTATGCAGCAGAGCTCTGCAGACGGTGGCAGTGCCGGGGGCTGTCAGGGTGTCTGAGAGGAGTCACACTGCTTCAAAAAAAGAAGACACAACTTCAGGGCAGAGCATCTGATCCAAGCACGTGCCTCCACCCTCCAACCAGCGCAACAAGGAGGCGGGGGGGGGGTGACTTCTCTATTCGCCGCTGCCTAACTCTCTCTCCAGTGCAAACAAGAGAAAAGAACTGAAGAAGCTACCATTACAGCCTGTCATGCAGCTTAAACACCCTGCTCCATCTCCCTCTATCTCTCCTCCTGAGAGTGGAAAACCAGAAAATGTGCCAAAAGCTAGATAATAAACTCAAAAAGATACATTTTCTTTAAAAAGTCTTAAAGCAGCATGAATAAGTTGACATGTAGTGGTGTTCAGTTTAGGGCTGCAGCTAACGATTATTTTAGTAATCAAGTATTTCACAGATTATTTCTTCAATTCATCAAGTAATTGGATAAATAATAATTTTTTTGCTTGGCGCCCACCGGTACCAGGATCAGCTGTAATTCACATCACTGTGACGTTACAACACGAACTAACCAGTGGGAGAACAATAACAAAAAAAGCATGTTTATACATTTATGGCTAAGAATAGTGGTTTACCTTTGCTAGCCTTCATCTCAACTAGCAATCATGTTTAACGTTAAGGGCTAACATTAATATTACTTTCTTTCACTGTATAGTTTTAAATCTTGTATTTCTTAATGAATTATTTCAGCCCTAGTTAAGTTTCAATTTTTGAAGTAGAGGTAGTATTTGAAAACATAGTAGTTGTAGAAGTAGTTCAAGTAGTCCTTGCAGAGGTTGTAATAGTGGCAGAGATTAATGAAATCGAAGTAATGATGAGTGGCGATAGCCGTAGCAGTGGAAGCAGGAGGAGGAGCAGCGTAAGTATATACTGTATACGTATGTATATAGAGGCTATCATATCATTAGTAGCCTTTGTAACAGTAGTAGTGGCAGTGTGCTCAGCTGTGGAAAGTAATGAGTTACATTTACTAAGTACTGTACATACCTATGTACAGTTTTGAGGTATTTGTTGGACGGTTAGGTATTTATCTGGTTATTTTTCTGATAAAGATTTTACACAGAACATGAGACAAACTACACAACATGATTGAGCTTTCAGGCAGAGGTGTTTTTCGACACATGAAAGAGTTATGTAAGTCTCAAGTCATTATGCAGCCTTCAACGACTGTGCAGTTTTAATCAGGGTAACAGTTAGTGAAGTAAATTTACAGAAAAAGTGTTTTTTTGAATGTATATCTGTTGTTGATTGCACACATTTTAAGAACTTGGGGAGGAGCAAGTCATCACACGTCAAAGGGATAAAGTCCCAGTGAAGCCTTTTATGATTTGGTCAAGTCTTAAGTCATCAGATTTATGACACAATCTTAAATCCAAGGAATGTTACTCAAGATCATGCCTCTGACGTTTAGAGCTTTCAGCCACATTTCACTGTCTTGATTCAGCAAATGGATCACCTGATAACAAGTGTTCACATATGGGGGGAGGTGATAAGCTCTGTCTCTACTCAAAGATGTTTGGTGTCAGATGTGAATGTCATTTTTAATATTTCTCTGGTCGTCCAATGACTCCTGGTCAATGACCTTTGACCTCATCCCAGTAGATAGGGTGAGTGGTTTTAGTCTGGTGTTGTCATCTATTTCTGTTGTTCATTCAGTCTGTTGTCTTACTGTTTCGTCGATGTAGTGCTCCCCCAGCTGTGACAACATGATGCCATACACCACTCTAGTTTTCCTCTGAGTGTGTTAGTCCTGCCTTAATGGTGGACCAGCAGAGATCTAAAGTGTTGAATATGACTAGATTTCCACACTTATGTCCCTGTTTTGACACTTGGGATGCAGCTGAAAGCTCCAAAAGCTAATATAAGGATCTTTAAGCTTATATTATTTAGATATAATTTGTTAAAAGTGGCAGTTAGTTATACTTCTTGCCTAAAAGTACCAGCCTGAGCTCCAAAAGTATAGGTGGGCCTGTCAGTCTCCTGAAGCTCTGAATCCAAAAGCCATATTGGACCAGGGTCTCATCAGAGGTACACAGGTCCTCAGAAACACAGAAGATGGCCTGACTTTGCAGAGCCTGCAATAAAAGTTTCAAATCACTTTAAATTTCAATGATCATCAATGAATCATTGCAGCTATATTTTAGCATTTGGCTATGATGATTGTCTACACTCTCAGTGAAAGACAGTCTTTAAGGGTTAGTGTAGTAAGCACAGCAGTAGTGCTAATAGTCACGTGGAGTTCCACTGGCAGAGGAGTCACACTGCTTCAAAGAAAGGACAGACAGCTGCAGAGCACAGTATCTGATCCAAACTCAGGCCTCCACCCTCCAACCACCGCAACGAGAAGGAGAGGGTGACTTCTCTATTCACAACTGCTTAACTCTGTCCAGTTCAAACAAGAAAGAAGAGGTGCAAAAGTTACCATTAGAGCCCATCACACATCTTAAACACCCTGCTCGCTCTCCCCCCATCCCTCCTCCTGGGAGAGGAGAAGCAGAAAATGTGCCAAAAGCTACAGAATAAATAACAGAGCCAGAGAGGGGGGAGACGGCCCGCTTCAAATGAATGCTAATTCTACTAACACCCCCCATCACCACCATCACTGCACCCCACCACCAACAACTTTGTTCACATATTGATGTGTTCTGCAATCAACTTCAATGGCACGAGCCATCTTGTGGGAAGAGAGGACGATCAAGCCAGGGAATGGAAGAGGGAGAGAGAGAGAAAGTCAGAAAAAGAGAGAGAAAGTAAAATGGGGGTCCCAGATTATTACTTCACTTGAGCCCAGCCACTGCTTTCATTAGCCCCCCCCCCATTAATTAGCCTCCTTGAGCTCATTTGCAAGTCAATGGCTGTGGCTGTAGGACTTTGAGCCGCAGCGCCCCTGTGATCTCTGGGTCCTCCAGCCCCTCCACCCCTCACACACTGGATGCAAGCCTTCCTGACAATTAGTACAAAAGAGATTCATGCTCCGTATAGCCAATACATTATTCATATTTTCTCCTCACTTAAATAAATCATAATGTTCTTGAGGGTTTTACTTAAACAACATGCTTTCTCTCTCCCTCTCTCCCAACTACAGCCCACTTGCTTAGCTAACATCCAAATGATATCGGTTTGAAACGACCTTGCCCCATATTTGGGTCACTCCCCCATTTTCCCTTTGAGTTGATCACCATGGGCCTGAGAAAAGAGGACAGTTTGTCCACTACTTTACCCTAAAAGGACAGATCAGACCCCATGCTTTTAACTTCTAAGAATTCCACAGTTTCTGATTTATCGAAACAGCGTACCGCTTTTATTATGCAGTCGGTTTTGATGCGTCCGACTAATCAGCCTCTTTTTCCCCATTGATGCTTGGGTTGAAAGTCCTCCTGAGTTCTGACTTCTCCCTCAGAAAACAAGCCATCATCTGGAGGATCACGGGCCTTGATGCCTCTTATGTCCTCTGCACTGATCTGTTAGCAGTGTTGTGCTGGACCAGCGCAGTCTGGACAGAGCAGATCAGCTGTCTCAATGATTTAGCAGCCCTTTGTACTATTATTCATCTGACTGGAGGGAGCCAGTGTCCAGCTGAGGGCCTGCATCTTTTATGACCATTTGCAATCCATTCAGACAAAGGTACTTCCATGGAATACTTTCGGGACCCACAGCACATGTATATTGATGTATATGGCTGCGTATTGATTTCGAACATCTTTATTTCATTTTGAAAAGGAGGAGACTCGCTATGCTAATATATGTATTTCTTGGGTTACTTTTTAAAATGTATGTCTTGCTTTTTCCCTCTTGTTGACGTTGATGTGATTAGACAGATTTTGTCATATTTCCTGGCGCACTTGTCATGTTAGTTAATCCATCAATGCCTGTCCGACAGCTGTCTTTTTCAGCTGCAAACATCACCAGTCATTTGGAAAGTTGCACAGTGCGCTTCAAGGTACATAATCTTCCACTTTCTCCCTCAGAAGTTCCTCAGCCTCACTTTGGCTGTTGTATATTTGAGTGTTTTACTCCAGCATCACAGGGTCTGGGAGATCTGAGACTTCACGTAGACACAGCTAGCCTGTCACTTGAGACTGGGTGGAAACAGGTAGTGCAATTAGCCAGCAGAGAACATGTTTATCTGTCAGCCCGAAGACAGGATGGATGGCTTTGAGGAGAAGAAGGGGAGGGACCTGCCCCTTTTAACTGTGTACAGGCTATTAGACTATTTCACAGAACTCAATTTCAGATACAAAAAGGGGAATGCCGGTGCTTCCACCCTCCACCCCCCCTCACCCAATTAGGAGAAGAATCCCCCTTTTTCAGCATTTATTACACCTATTCAGTATTCTGGTTGCTGCTATCAGTTTTTCATAACTAGGCTGCACAAAGAGCAAACGCTCCATTTGGAGTGATTTGTTGCCCCGCTTGACCACTTCTTTGTCTCGGCCGGGCTGACTAAGCGCTGTGGAATGGGGCACCCCTGCTGTTTTATCAAGTCTGCTGAATCCATAATGAAATAAGTGAGGGTGACAGTGACAGTGGAGGGAGGGGAAGCAGAGGTAAGAGCAACAGACTGCCTTATTTGAATCATTTAAGCAAGATGCAATTACGGCTGCGCCCGGCACAGAGGAAACAGACAATTTTAAAGGCAACACAAATCAATGAGCGCAGCGATGGTGATGTGTTTGACAGAAGTGCCTGTTAGTGGTATACGGCTGCTCTCAAGGATCATTACACACCCTGTAGACAATACATTATCACCAGAAGAGAGGAATGAAAACAGAGCAGTGGGAGGCAAGGAGGGGCCAGTGGGCCATCTGTATTATGGCTTTGGACGGCCATTCGGAGATGGAAAATGACTCTTGCTTTTCACATCTTCAAGTATTCTTGAATTCTTCTGGCACTTTTGCATACTTTGTACACACACTGTACAATTCTTAAACTTTGTGCTATGATCAAATTAACTGTGATACCTTGACAAAGCAATTACAACCATGATGAAGTTGAAGAAGAGGTTTAAGTTCTGTTTCATGCGTTCAGCCTTCCACACATCCATGTATGTTGTGATCACATCCACACTGGGATCAAACACGCTATGTGTTCAGAATATTTAGAATGTTTGCAGGTACCTGGTTTTATTCATAATGTATTTAACATTAGTATACTGTCATAAAGTTAACTGGGAGACTGTTTTAATTGTTCTTAGCCAAGGAGACCATCTTTGAGATCACTGGAAGCCACCATTGGTATTGGAGGTGCTAGTGCATTTCCCATAAACCTCGCTACTTCGTATCCCCTCTCCCCCTTCTCTAGTGTCTTTGAGTTTATTGAAGTGGATTAACACTCCTCCCGTCTGATGTGACAAAGAGCAAACTGCACTTCAGAGGCTGCCAGTCTGCAGTCTATTTTTGTATTTTCATGGTAATTATACAAATGTTTTAAACTCCTTGTGTTATTTATTGATGTTAAGTCAGACGGAGTACCACAAAGTCAATGAGCCAACAGTATAATGACTTCTGTGGTTCAGAAGGAGCTTTCTAAAGTCTCATATAATAACCCTTGATGACGTCATCATCTTGGGCTTAGAAGAAGAACATTTTTGACATAAAGCCTATGTTACTAACCAGAGGTGTGGAGTTTGAAAGATGTGGGTGTTTACCAGGTAGGGTCTAAGGAAAGATGCTGTCGAGTTGCATTATGGGAAATGTAAGGGTCCAGTGTTTTATGTAAAAATAAAACACTAGGCTGGTGTCCCAGCCTCTGCTGCTTTGATTTTTAACATCCCTTCTTTTGTAAAGTATTCATTTTTATCTGTCTCTCACAAGTCCCCCAACAGTATGGAGGTGCAATATTAAATATTTGGAATACCCCTTTAAAATAACCTTTTTCAACCCATCTATATTCTCAAAACAAGCATACTGTATAACGATGGAGTATTCTGTGGTGGTATAATTTGAGGGTTGAAGTCATTTTAAGGGTTAGTTTTATTTGGTTGATTTCAGGAAGTCTTCATATGTAATGAGATGGAAGGAAGAGGGGGAAAATGAAATACGGTCGCCTACTGTGTCAGTTTTGTGGGATTTAGGCTTTTCCAGTTAGTTAGTCTTTACATTAGATGAGCTCCAGTAGCATCCAAGCCCAGTGTTAGCTATAACTTTGACTGATCCCTGCACCTCTGGGACATGTCAAGCACCAGCGCTTTCTCTCTCTCATTCTCTCTTTGTGTTTCTCTCTCTCTCTCTCTCTCTCTCTCTCTCTCCCCCCCCCCCCTGCCTGAGGATGAGGCCATCTGGTGTATGTTGGTGGAGCCAGGCATGCTGACTGGAGTCGGTGCGGGCCAGGCCAGTCCCTGTACTGGAACACAACTCACTTTGTATATTGCCTTGTTTTGGCCGCAGAGCCTCGTTGATCCCCCCAGCAGAACATTTTACATTTGGAACACTCCTCATTTACACTTGTACGGACGAGCTGCACAGCGGCGAGGAGTGGCCTCATGAATAAAATTAGCATATCAAAATATCAGCGGTGAAATTATCAGTTTCCTTGCGGAGGGGAATGAGGAGGAGGTAGACGAGGGGATTGAGAAGCAACTGTGAGAACTTGTCAGAGGAAATTAGAGGGGATGTCTGGACCATGGACTCACTGGTTGGAAAACACAATCAAACCCCCAGACTAGAGTCCAGCCGTGTGTAAAAGGAAGAGAATCTCTCTCCTTCATCAGCTTTTTTGGCTCTTTTTTCCTCAGCTCCAGTGATCTCCAGTCCAGCTGCCCAGTCAGGAAAGCTTGAAACTGTCGATTCAACATCAGCCTTACCTTCCTGTGGCATGGCCTCCTACAGGCGGTGTTTAATATATGCATGGATTGATCTCTCTATTCTGTCTCTTTCCAGGGCAAGCCTTCTCGGTACCTGATGCCCCCCACCTGAATGGCTCTCTATGGAGGACCGTAGCTGGCCATAGGAGCTCCATGCAGGTCCACCCCTCATCTATCAGTGACACTACTGGCTGACAGAGCACTTATTCACGCTCACTCATGAATATTCAATTTACTCCTACTTCAAGGGTACAAAAGACATATCTATACACAGGAGAGAGGAGCGGCATCTCTCTCTCTCTCTCTCTCTCTCTCTCTCTTTCTTCCTCTTTCTTCTTATACTTTGCCTTATCTCTTTCTTTTTCCTCCTCCTAACTCTTTATACATCTACAACCTAAACATCAGCAGCAATATACAGGCCTTAATTTCATGCGCATGTTTCATTAGAGGTGTCGACCAGGAAACATTTTTTCCCTGACACTTTGAGCAAGCCAACACAATCCTGCACCGTTCGCGCGAAGGAAAAATCCCATTTGTCCTTTGTCAGCACAAACACTTTAATTTGAGGCTTTCACTCCTGAGTAAGCAGCAGATCTCCTCAGAAGCCCAGAGAGACACAGGAAACGCATGTGGGTCCTTCAGTCTCTCCCTCATCAGCAGAGGCACACCTCATTCCGCATGGCCTCCATGTTTTTATCAGTCAGCGGGAGCATGCTTAAGTCAAAAGGAGAGGGGAAAGTGCAGGTGTGTCAGCGTATAAATAACCAACACGACCGACAGCAACAGCGTTGTTATGAAGTCTTAAAATGCTGCCTTATGCGGAAGAGTTTACAACACCACGCCTGTGACTGTATGAGAGTGTACACCATTATATCCATTTGTGGTATTACTTTCACAGTGACTGCAAGACATGCAAAAGAAATTGAGTTCTTGGGAAGAGATCATTAGGCAGCAGGATATAGCCAGGAGGAGGCTATGACAGGTGTAAACACATTTGTCTGACGTGGTCGGATTATTTGAATCATACTGACCACTTAGGTTTTCCTGGATAAGGCTATCAGTCAAATACCTGCAGTTCATTCATTTGTTCATTTTTTACTCAATTCCAAATTTGTGACCACTTGACATGGATTATATCCCAGCTAGCAATGAGTTGAAGAAACCCTGATATGTGATAATAATCTAAGGTCAGTGGTAATACAGACAGACAGGCACTGCTATTTATACCATTAGAGAATTCAGGTGTCCCATTACAGGGTCTGCCTACTTCAAAGTCTACATTTCAAGACTGAATATGACATAAGGCATCACCAAAGTGCCATTCCTAAGGTTCCAAATGCAACCAATATGTAGATGTGTATGCTTTGCTGTCTTCACAACCATTGCTTGGATGTGGCACATATCTTTAGTCGTCTGTCCAAATGAGGTACCCTATGGAAAAGTCAAGACAGCGCACATTTGTTGTATGCTTGGTATACACAGTGGTTGTCTTATTGCATCCAAACAACCTCTGACATCAGTTTCATAAAATCAGAAAGTGACCGACAAATTAACTTGTTGATAAATCAGGGAATAGAAGATGCATCCCATTTCAGGGATCCATCTATCGCCTGCTGCCTACAGTACGAATCATGCGGTCTTGTGAGGACTGTGGGCTGAACCTCATTGCTGACTTAAAATCGTCATCATCACAAGATATCACCCTTGTTCGACTGACAACTTGTCTAGGCAGCATCGTATCTGTAAAGATCATGGTCACACTGGAATTTGCAGCACGCTATTTCCCACCATTGCCAACATTCAGTGCCAATACAGGCAGTAGTAATAGTTGATATTTACATTATAATAATTATGTATCAATACATTTTTATTATAGTTTTTAATATCAGTGCTCTGCCTGTCTGTACAGGGCAAAGACTGCCTTCTGTCCGGTGTCTGCTGGAATAGGCCCTCCCCCCCTTTGACTTTTCACATTGTACGCCAGAAAATATGGATGGATACATTTCTGTGGAGAATATTAATGTGCCATGATGGGGTAGCTACAACTAAGATGGATTTTGTTTTATAAATGACTGAATTGTTCCTCCTTTTGGCATGAGATGGTGGAATTTAAAGACACTGATATCAGTAGACATATTAGATGCTGGCAACCCCAGTCTAAGAGTACAAACTCATAACAGGACTTGGTAAAAACACATTTTGGAGACATTTTTTGGGTCCCTGAGACTTCATCAGTGTAATGACAGGTGATGTTTGCTCCACTAAAACTTGACGAGCAGAGGATTTGACTCTGACTTGTGTTTGAGATGATCAGTGCTTGTAGCTCTCTGGGTATGATGAGAACTTAATTAGCTGTTTGTGAATTTGGCTGCTGTGGATTTCACTGTGGAATGCAGAGACAACACTGAGGCAATGAGTGGGCTACGTGCAAACCTCTGTTCTCATAATTGCACATCTGTGTCCCGTTTTGCTCCTGTGATTGCCTCCTCCTCTCTACAGAGGCCAGCTGCAGGTGACTGCAGGTAAAACGGGACCTGGGAACCTGTCTGCTCTCTGATCAGCAGAGATATGCAGGGACAACTGGGACGGTTGTTTTGACAGCACACATGCATACACAGTATGTATACATGTGGAGTACACTCTCAAGTCTTACACAAGTATACCACCTAGTGGTTGAAGAGAGACCTGCAGGTGAAAATTGCTCAGATTAAACAAAATTAAGATATTGTGCAGTGGTGTGATCTCTCTCTGTAACACGCACACACACATTTGTTTCTATATTCAATCTCACCTGTTTTTTTCTCTTGTTCCTTCACCTACTTCTCTCATGATGCCATTTTTAATTTACAGATGTTGTAATCAGGGGCCTTTATAAACACTAAATTATTAAGTAATAACACAAGAGATTCCTCAGTGCTCCCCATAGGCAGATTTGAATAATTGCATGAAGTGCTAATACTGATGAATGATGATGATAATAATAATAGTAAAAAAATAAAAATATGAAACATGATGCATAAATAGTGGTTATTATATATAGGTATTATTGGTGTAAGTTGTACCTTTACTGAACGCAAAGAGAATAAAGAGTGAAATGAAGCAGAACTGTGGTATAATGTGGTGAGCACATGGCAAAGCCGCACAGCATTTTGCCACATGGTGTCAATGTGTCAAAATGAAGCGTTAACACACTGAAAGTCATCTGAGGTTTGAGCCAATGGGTCTTTATACAACACCATATTTAAAAGTTATCAGAATCATTACATTTTCCCATTTTAAAAGTACAGAAGTATGTCAGCAAAAGGTTTTCAGGTATCAAGCAGTACTTGTCATGCAGAAAGGCACCTTCATATCATTGGATGATTATTAGTTATGCAGTAGTATTTATCAGATCATATTGACTGGATTTATGTTTTACATTTTAATCTGCAAAGAAATGTTTAACTATAGCTGTCAGATAAATGCATTGGAGTAAAAGTGTATAGTAGCCTAAAATGGGAATATGGAAGTCAAGAACAATTGAACCACTGTACAGTTACCACAGCTTAAGCTCATTCTGAAATACTGAAAACACAGTAGACTTTTTAATACGCGGGAGAGGTGAAACATACAATATAATAAAATAAAAATGTCAATCCACAAAAGTAATGGCTATTCATCTAGATTATTTTCTTAAATTAAAAAAGCATACCTGCCATCATATGTGTGACTGCAAAATCCCCATCACGTTAATTCCCTGTAGTCGCATAGGGCCTGTAAATTCATGGTTTACATTCTCCCAAATTCCCTTTACAGCTGCTTTTTTGTTGTCATTTTCCTCTCTTCATGGGATTTCCTATTGCCAGCCATTTCCTTTGAGGATTAACAATGAGACTCACACTAGCTCATATAATTTTTTTTCTCACAACTTTGAGGTCTGCAAGCTTCTCTTGTTCCATATTTTACCATTAAGAGTGAAAAACTAGGTGAAATTTTAATCTGAATGTTTTACCCCAGTGTTAGTGAAGAAGAAGTGGATCAATTTCCATTTATAAGAGATGACAAATAATTCTGTTAGAGCCTTGGTCTGCTCAGCACAACTTCATTCATCTGGGATTAAACAAATATGCTATGCTTTGATAGACAATGTTATTCAGCCAGTTGTCTGTCAGTCCAACACTTTGAACCACGACAAGGTGTCCTGAAGCATAGGGGCCAAATTTCCATACATTTTGTAGAGAATATTTATGGTGTTGTAAAATTATGTTGCATTAGCTGTTAGCTCTGCTGAGATCATTCTCAGGAACAACTGAATCAATCAAGGCACTCGTTAGCACACTGGCCTTTTCCATTGAGCTAGGACCTGAAATAACTTATCCATGCATTTATCTCCAGTCGACTCGACTACTGTAACAGTGTCCTTACAGGGCTCCCTAAGAAATCCATCAGACAGCTGCAGCTGATTCAGAACGCTGCTGCTCGGGTCCTCACTAAGACCAAAAAGGTGGATCACATCATTCCAGTTCTGAGGTCTTTACACTGGCTTCCTGTATGTCAAAGAATTGATTTCAAAATCCTGCTGTTAGTTTATAAAGCACTAAATGGTTTAGGGCCAAAATACATTTCCGATCTTTGCTGCTTTGTTATGAACCATCCAGACCTCTCAGGTCGTCTGGGGCAGGTCTGCTTTCTGTCCCCAGAGTCAAAGCTAAACGAGGAGAAGCAGCGTTCAGTTATTATGCTCCGTATATCTGAAACAAACTCTCAGATAACTGCAGGTCTGCTGAAACTGTCAGTTCTTTTAAATTAAGACTGAAGACTTTTCTTTTTACCATAGCTTTTAATTAAATATTTAAGATTTTTCTTTTGCCACTGCCTTTAACTAGTAGCTTGATAACTTACACTGCACTGTAACTTTTACTGTCCTGTTTTCTTTTTCTTTGTTTTTAGCTTTTTACCACTGCTTTTAATTAAATATTTACATGGTGAGATAATGAGAGTGAGATTGAACAGATTGAAGGAAGTGGTCTTGCAGGAACCTGTCCACCTGTAAACGCGCAGGTGGGTCCAGAGTATAACTGGATCAAAGTGGCCTGCGGACAGACATGTCCTGGTTTCTCTGTAGTGTCCGAGGGTTTTTGGAGTTTCAGTGGACCCAAAGATTGCTATGGACCAGAGTACAGACTACCTAGAGAGTAGATTAAGTTTACTTCTCTGTTTATTCTCTTCTCAGAATAATTGTAACTCAATTATTTGCTCAACCCCTCAACCTGTTTTTATTTTCCATTTAACTCTTTTAACCCTGATTTTACACTGCACTGTAACTTTTATTATATTTTAATGTGTATTTTTTCAATTTTTCTTTAAATGCTGCTACTGCCAAACCCACATATCAGTGTGAGCCTTGTGTTGTACTGGATGAACATGAGGGGTTGACTCAGCTTTGTATTGTCTCACTCCAGCTGGAGCCCAATTCTGAGGACACAACTAACACCGCACTGGCCAGTCCCTCTCTCCCCTGTCTTTCTTCTTTTTTTCATGCCATCACCCTATATTGTTTATATGGCTGCTTTCAAAGGTGGTCTCCGTGGTGACGGTGTGACCCCTGCTGCTGTCGACCAGGTCCTCAGTAGCAGGCCTGATTAATGGCCGAGGGGCGGCCATAAAGACGATCTGCTGTTGCCAGATTAGGCCAGGCAAACATGGCCCTTTATTGCTGACCAGCCAGGAATGTTTGTTTACAAGGGAGCATTCCGCCATTTTCTGCCATCAGATTTACAGAAATGCATCCTGGCTTTCATGAGCTATATATCTGAAGTTGTACTGTAAAATATACTGTTGGATGAGAGGATTGAAAGTGTCAGCTATTTACTGTGTATGGATATAAGCTTTTTGAGAATTTACGAACTATATTTAAACTGTTTCAACTTCATGAAGCATATGCAGAACTCACTCCCCGAAGTATTAATAACAATGTGTTTTCCCCTCTACAGCTGCTCTGTTTTCATATCATGTTACAGTTTCGTGAGATCAAGATGCAGTATATTTCCCATGGTTTACATACTGGAGAAGTCAACTTGATATCAGGTCTGTTCAACCGAGCAGCTGGGTAAGACAAAAAAAGGAGCGGGGGGGGATTGTCACTGTGTTTCTGTCCTGTCCTCTAATGCTCTGCTGGGTCTGTTCTTCTGGGAAAAGTCTTCATCCTCGCTCCACATGTAGGTCACTGGCCTTTTGTGTGCGACGATGCGAGTGTTTGACGTTTCCATACCGCTCTTACAATCCCCAGGTTGTCATGGAAATACACTGGGTGGCAGTGGCAGCATAGTTACAGTGGAGGAAAGAGTGAGCAAAAGGAGGAGGTCAATTAGCGCGGCCTCTTTTGTGAGCTTCTGCTTACTGTGGCCAAGTCTGTTGATTAAGCGGGCTCTGACCAAAGGCGTTTGTTGACTTCAGGCAAAAAGCAGGACAGATTGCTCAAATAACTGGGAAAAACCAGCGCACTATTTATCACACAGGAGCCTCATTAAGAACTGCAGCTCTTCAATGTGGTCAAAGCACATGGGTTAAAGATGTATGTGGCTTTCCTGACTGTGAACCATCCCTCCAAAAGCCTGAATGGTCCTCTTCTGAATGCTCAGTCAGCTGCCCATCCACTGTACTAAAGTGCGCAGAGTGTAGTGTTGACTTGGAGCCAGTAAAAGAGCTGTTTGCACACTAAGCTCAGGGCTGGTAGTCTAATGAAACACTCTGTACACATAAACACACACACAGGACTTCAGTTATGTCTGTACATATGATGATAATAAGAGTAGAAACTAATGCATCTAACCATGTGTGTAGGCAGACCCAGGACACATTGGGTAAATTTAGGCTATTGCCTTATGTATTTTCACAACAGAAATCTTCCAAATGTTGAATATTTAAGTAGGTCAGGGCCGTTTCACCATGTTGTGTGAACATGTTGTTCTGGGATGCAAAGGGAAATGCCTTAGTATCTCTTGCTCTGCATTTCTGTTGACTGCCACTGTTTTTGTGACCCAGTTTGCCCCACTCCAAGATACTTTCCTGTTTTCACCAGCTGTCAGGTTTACAAGAAGTTTGCATTACCACTTGTGTTGGGGTTAAAGGAAAAATCTGTAACAACCTGGGTTGTCGTGTTTCCCAAGCCTTTTTCAGAAATCTAAATCTATCTGTTAAAGTAATGGCTTTTTGTTATTCATACTGCAGGTGTTTGATAAATAAATGTTACTTATGGCTTTATTCAGAATTGACAGATCATTTACTTAAAACTGCAATAGCTGATTGCTTTGGCCACTTTTGTGAGTTGGTCACAGTTGCCAGTCATCTGGCGAAGTCCAATACTCACTTTTTGTCACAGCCAGAACTGGAACTCTAGTATTTTGTGTGGTGGGCACGGCTTCATTTCTAGCACCTGGTGGAGCTCCTCACCTGAACCGCATCATCTCATCTACTTCCTGGTGAAATACTGCTAGTTTCCTGCTACTCATAGATGACCTACGATAGATTCCTGTACCCCTGGAACACCAGTCGGACCGCACCATCTCAAGCCTGCCTGCCTCCTGCCTTCATCAGCCCTGCAAGCCAACTCACCAACAGATCATTTGTCAGTAAAGACCGACTGATTTTTAAAAACAATTTTTTTTACTACACCTGTTGCATTCTGTATCCGCTCCTGGGTCACATAACACCTTTAGTTCTGTTTTTGGTCTCCACCAACTCTTTAGGGAATATCTGGCTCTTTAGCTGCTAAATACTAAACAGTTGTGTTCACCAGCTAGTCGCTAACTGTGTCTGTCTGCCAGTTGGTGCTGAGCAGGTTGAGTAGGCTACAATGTCTTATTAGAGCCTTTTCGCTGAAAACAGCGTCCTGCTGAGGATGAAAACATCACTCAGCAGTGACAGCGAACCAAAACAATAAAGTTGTGGGCGGGCCAATTAAACACTGACCTGAAACTCACTACGAACTTATTCCTTTTATTTTGTCTGTCTAAGGGTCACTTTGCCATCAATCGGAAGTCACAGGCATGTGTTGCCTTCAACTCCCCAAGTGTAGGGTGGCTGTGGCTCTCGGAGTAGAATGGTCATTCACTTATCAGAAAGTTGATGGTTTAGTTCCCGGCTTCCCCAGTCTGGATGTCAAAGTATCCTTGGGCAAGATACTGAACTTAACTTCAACTTTATCATTCTTAACTTCAACTTTATCATTCTCCTTAGTGACAAAGTACATCATGACTTTATCCAAGTGTAGCTTTGCACAACCCCAACCTTCACCGGTCTAGTAACTATGGCTGTCTGATAAATGCTCTGTATTTGTATAGCGCCTTTCTAGTCTTCCGACCACTCAAAGCGCTGTTACACTACATTGCATTCACTCATTTATCCACATTCATACACTGAGCATAAGTGCTCAAACGGAACTAACATTCATACACAGATGGAGCTGGCATCGGGGTTTCAGCGTCTTGCCCGAGGACACTTCGACATGGAGGAGCCAGGGATTGAACCACCGATCTGCCGATTTGCAACCCGCTCACCTCCTGAGCCACAGCCGCTGAATGCTATGGAGTAAAAATTGCATTGTTCATCTCTGAAATGTTGTGGACTAGAAGTATAAAGTTGCATAAAATAAAGTACAAGTACCACAAAATTTTACTTGCTTGTTTGATGAATGACCATCTTCAGCTCAACGCATTTATACAGTGAACACACACTTTCTCATCAGGTCATTGTGTTGTTTGATTTTATAAAGTCAGGCAGAACACAAGCACTGACAAGTTAATACGTTGGGACGCCTTTAAATCATATTTGCTCAAATGGTGCGTACGCACAGCACATTTAGTGTTTTTGATCTCCCTAATGCTTTTGTGGCAGCAAGTCTCTGTAGCCAGGTTCCAAATTCTTGTGGAAAGGCTTTGCAGAGGAATTCAGGTTTTTAAAGCAGTACATTAATGTCTATGATTTGGTGGGGCATGTTTAACTATAATTGGAATGACCATATGTCCACATGCTTGATATTTGTTGAATTCAAGATGTTACTCTGAAAAATGTCAGACTCAGAAACCATATGTAACATGTGCAGTTGAAAATAGTAAATGCAGTAGTAAATAAACTCCTTGTCAGTTCATTAAAATACCCAAACTTCAGCATATTTAGTGGTAGCTACGGCATTTATTTTTTGTTTCTCTTGCAGGAGTCAAACAAACATTAATCACATGTTACACAACAGAAGGGTGTGTAACATGTGAATGAAAAATAGGGAAGCATGGCCATGAGATGTGACAAACAGTGACAAAAAAAGTAATCTTGTATTAAGAGTTAATTTGTTATTGATATTTCCAGGAGAAAATCCCCTGTATTTTCAAGGGAGAGAGGGAAGGGATAGGTGGTACAATAGGAGGTGGGAGAGTGGCAGTGGGTGGTAAGGAAGAAAGGGTCCAAAGGGTGAAAGACTGGCTTAAGTTAGCCAGGGGTGAAGCTGGAGCTGCTCCAGAGAGGGACGTTGCTGAGGGTCTACTGCCAAACGCAGGCGCAACACGTCCTGGCAATTCTGAGACAATTGAGAGCTGCTTGTATTTTGCCTCAAACTCCTGTCTGCTGATTTCCTCTGAGGAGTCCCAGGTCCTCTCATGGGTCCAGGTTAGAGACCCTCTGTCTCTTTCCTGGTCCATCTCCATTTTGAGTGACTTTCCTATTTATTCGCTTCACCCTTACAACGTCCTCCGAGAGTTCATGCCAAGAGGTCCTCTTCCTTGAGACCTCCTCGTCTCTGGAGGCTTTTCTTTTTCTTGGGCCCATGCCTCCATAGCCAGACTCCGAGACCCCCTTCCTCTTCCATGGTGCATTTCTATCAGAACCTGTCTTTCTCTTCCTGGTGACAGAGACATCACTGGGCTCTGTGCTGCTGCTGTTGTTTTCTATAAATGAAAAAACTCCAGTGAACCAGCTAGCTAGCTGCATGTAATGAATTCTGGTTACTAATTGTATGAAATGGCCTTTCTGCCAAGTCACAAGACAGGGCCAGATACAGAGATACCATACAAATAGAACTTATGTTTGCATTTTCACAGAAAAAGTTTCATAGCGTGTAGTATGTTCACGGAGGCCACCAGAATTAACACAAAATGAAAGTTCCTAGTAGTTGCTTTAAGTACAATTTTATTATTTTAAATACCTTAAGTAGTTTGCATAATATCTGGTAAACCCATATGTTTGGTCTGTACAATCTAAATCCCACCGTCTCGGAGCGGATCACAGACTGTCTCTCGGACATATCTGCATGGATGAAGGCTTGCCACCTTCAACTAAACCTCTCTAAGACTGAACTCTTGGTCATTCCAGCCAAGCAATCTATCCACCATAACATCAAACTACAAATTGACTCCTCAACCATCACTCCAACCAAGGTGGTGAGATACTTGAGTGTCATGATTGATGACCAGCTGTCCTTTTCAGACCATGTTGCTACTGTCTCTCGGTCATGCCGCTTTGCTCTATACAACATAAGGAAAATCAGGCCCTACCTCACTCAGTATGCCACCCAGCTTCTGGTACAGGCCATGGTTATCTCTCGCCTCGACTATTGCAATGCCCTCCTAGCAGGTCTTCCAGCTTGTGCGGTGAAACCCTTACAAATGGTTCAGAACGCAGCAGCGCGTCTGGTTTTTGATCAGCACAAAAGGACTCATGTCACTCCATTACTCTGTGACCTCCACTGGCTCCCCGTGGCCTCCCAAATCATATTAAAGTCACTAATGCTTGCATACAGAGTGACTACTGGGTCTGCACCCATCTACTTAAACTCCATAATACAAACTTACGTTCCTTCTCAGACAATACGCTCCTCCAATGAACGCCGCCTGGCTCTACCATCCCTTCACACAAAGCAATCCCAGTCCCGGCTGTTCTCATCTGTGACACCACAATGGTGGAACGAGCTACCACATGCCATCAGAGCAGGGGCGTCCCTCTCTAACTTCAAGAAGCTCTTGAAAACTCATCTCTTCCTCACACACTTCCTCTTATAACACCTCTAACTCCGAACCTCTAACATGCACTTCCTGTGCTCTTCTTCTTCTATTCCCTACAATTATCTTGTATTGATAGCACTTTTTTGTTAACTCTCCTTCCCTAGGTATTTACCCCATTGATGTGATATGTACCATGAGCTCTTACTAGTATTTATTGCTGCTCTTACTAGTATGTATTGTCAGTTGTAGATCTGTAGTTGATGCTCTGTTGATGCTTGTATGTTGTTCCTCAAATGTAAGTTGCTTTGGATAAAAGCGTCTGCCAAATGAGTAAATGTAAATGTAAATGTTAAAAATCTGTTTACATATTTTGACAATAATCCAATAATATGTAACACTCTGAAAGACCCAAGTATTTATTTTTTTGATACTTTTTTTATTTTATTTTAGAATGCAGGACTTTTACTTGTGATAGATTATTTTTACACTGTTGTATTTGTATTATAACTTAAGTTAAGGATATGAGTTCTTTTTCCACCGGTGGGACTAATTTGCTGTTTTTTACAGGACGTCTTACTTACCTATTCTCTCAGAAGCTGAAGGATGAAGATTTTTTAACTCCTGCGCTATATAACGATCCATGTCAATGTTGAACAAGGTACAAACACGATTACTTTACTTTATTTTAATTTACAGTAAAGGGTGAACCAACACTTTTAACTTGTGAGTCTAGTGAGTGTTTGATCTAATATTTGGAGAACTGATCACAGAATGTTCTATGTGTTCTATTATGATCTCATCAAAGTGTTTCTAGAATTCTGTGTGTTTCTGTGTGTGTGTGTGTGTGTGTGTGTGTGTGTGTGTGTATGTGTGTGTGTGTGTGTGTGTGTGTGTGTGTGTGTATGTTTACATAAATAAATGCTAACTGACCAAAATTCAATTGAAACACTATGTTTTCTTTTGATTCCAATAAAGCATTTTAATGTACAATATATGGCCAAAGATATTTGGACACCCATTCAAATACTGTTGTGTGCTGTTTGGGTTATTTTATTAAGCTAAATCTGAATTCTCTGCTGCAGCAGATCCACACATATTTCATGGAATACTACAGCATACTATACAAAATGTTACAGGAAATCATCAAAGGAAACCATTGGGTAGGTTATTTTTTCTATTACGAGCTATGCTGTTGTAGTGAAGTATTTGTGCTTGTCCCCTTCCTGTTTCAACAAGAAAATCCCCCTGTGTGTACTAATTCTAAGTAGGTTTTGTGTATGTAGTGTGTTCACTGGAAAAGTCAAGTCAAGTCAATTTATTTATGAAGCCCAATATAACAAATCACAAATTTGCCTCATGGGCTTCTCAATGTGTACGATGCCATGCATAGATTTGACCCTAATTAATAAAAGGAAAAACCCAAAAAACGGGAAAAGCTGAAAGACCCATAGGCATAAAAACTGAGGAGGGATCCCTCTCTCAGAACAGAGTAGAATAGATCAACATAATAAAATTACTTTATGGACAATCAGCATGACAAAATTATTGATAGAACAAATGGATCTGGGAGAGTCGCCTAACAGACCTGAGCCATACTACCTCCTCTCCACCAAAGAGACCCGAAGGAGGCAAGGCTCAAGACCACCATTCACACAGATACAAACAGGACAACATGCACACAATGGAGAGAGAAAGGGAGACTGAATCTCCTGGAGAACAAAAGTCCAGGTCCAAACATGTGGAAAGAGACAACGACAGCCAGGGGGAGAAAGAGAGGTCCCAGGATGACAGAAAGGGAGTTAAAGAGATGTAGTGGTTTACAGAAAGATACAGTAAAATCACACTATTCAAATTAGCTTTATTGGCATGAATGTAATAACAACATTGCCAAAGCATCATATATACACAACATAAGAACAATCGGCCCCATACATTTCATTAAATAATTAAAGCGTAAAGTAATCAAAGTGTATGTGTGTTTGTGTTAAAAAAAACAAACAAATAAAAAAAAACTTTCACACCAACATTCTTGGCTGTCACAATTTGAGAAATCCCACAGTTGTCGAGAGTTACTATTACTTGATCAAACCGGTATCTATGTTGAGCAGGGTCATTGGCCAGCATCCCAGTTTTATAAGAATTTAGGAGCAGGAAATTACCTGACATCCAGTTTTTCACAACAGACAAGGAGTCTATGACTGTTTATGATTTGGCCAAGAGGTAAAATGTAAAGAGAGAAAAGCACATGGCCAAAATCAGTGCCCTGAGGTACTCCATATTTCACATGGGAAGACAGATGGGAAGAGCTGCTGGTACTCTTTTCTGCCCTCTCTATATCAGTTTTTTTTTTGTGCATCATACCTATATCATACCTGAATTTATATCTTTATGTTCTATAGATAAATTAACCATCTTCACTTAATTTAACATCAGCTTGAAAGCAAATGAAAACACAAATAATATATATATTTTTTTTTTTGTAAAAACATTCAGGCGTCAAGGGGTTAACCTTACAAAGCCTGGTTCCAAAAGGGCACAAAGAGAAGTCAGATGATGACACAACAGAGCTTAGAAAGTAAAATCCTTCCCTACCAGGAGCTGATCATTTGTGTGACACACTAAAAGTAGAGAAGAGAAAATATCCACGGATTTCGCAGGGACTACAAGGAACTAGGGGCAACTTTATTGGGTGCTTTTTCATGAAACAGGTTGCCACAGCCTGGATATGGCGGGACATTAAAAAAAGGTTTACATGCTGTGTTTTACTAATGCACTAATTTGTACTAGTTGCATCCAGGTTGTGAACAGTGCAAGATGCTGACCCATCTATACGCGCTTGTTTGGGTTGTTCAAGTGGCCCATAGAGCATGTCTTATTATTTTGCTAATTTATCAAACTTTCTTACCTCAGCTTACTCGACCTCAGAAGATCACTCAGTCACAGCTTTGCAGCATGACCCATCAGTTGGCTGTAACCCGTTTTCCAGTGGTTCAAACCAGCCCAGAGGAAAAATCTTTTTCTCAGAATAGTCTTTTCTTTAACACAAATGGATACTGAATTGAGATTACAATAGGAGATTGGAAGTCACAGATGAGATCTCATCATTGTATCCTTTTGAGTTCATTAATGTCTTTCTTATTGCTCTTAATTGCTCTTGCTCTGGGGAGATATTCGTGAGCTTGATCGTATTACATTAATGTCCATGCTTGAACCATTCTGGAGGCTTTCCCTGAGCTGGATTTGAACCCTGCCTTTGCTGTTCATGGGGCAACAACACTGCCACTGCACCATCCAGCTAAAATTAACAGCGAAGTACTGATTGTCTTTAAATAGAGTAGAATTTTCCTTTACTTAAAAGAGGAGAAATACCAAATCCACAATTAAAGTCCTCAAAATTTTACTCAAGTAAAAGGTATAAAAGTATTCCATAGTGAATGTACTTAAGTATCAAAAGTAAAAGTGCTTATTGTGCATGACAGATACATGTTGTATCTCAGTTCTTGCGTGTATTCGGTCCTTAATGAATTAATCTCAAAACATAATGTCAAAGGATTGGGTGTTCCAGTTATGCTGGCTGTGACTACCTTAACAAATTGGAAAACATGACATTTGAAAGTGCATTATTTTCAATGTCAAAATGTATTTTATTTTTCTCAGTAACTTGTAACAGATAATTAACAATAAATACAATAAGGATTTGAAATTAAGGGGAGTAGAAGTACAAACCCCCATAAAAAGAAAATACTCAACCTCAACATTTGACGTAAGTAAAGTACTTGAGTAAAATAACCCCTAAGTGGCATCACTAAGACAAAACTGAGAAATATCTTGGAGCTTCTTTTCTGATCCACATTCTGGACTGAAATTACACTTAGAGAGCTCGTCTTTTAATCAAAATAAGATGATTTTTTGCTCCAGTATGAGAAAACTGAGACATATTTGAGAAGAATCATAAGATCCCAGGAGTCATAGCTGAGTTTTCTTTGAGCTCTTTCTCTGATCTCATGGTCCAATGTTCAGG
The DNA here is from genome assembly GCF_014851395.1 of Micropterus salmoides. Taxonomy (NCBI): domain Eukaryota; kingdom Metazoa; phylum Chordata; class Actinopteri; order Centrarchiformes; family Centrarchidae; genus Micropterus; species Micropterus salmoides. The sequence continues at coordinate 3,869,974 of NW_024044459.1, forward strand.
AGACCCTTAATAAGACTTATTTAAGATCAGTTAGAGATCTCTTATTTTGATCAGAGTCAGACATAAATGAGATGAATTTGAGAAGTGGGAGAAAAGGCCTTTGGTCTCACCTTGGTATTAAAAGCAGCTCATTTGTGTCTAGGAGAAAAGAAGGAAACAACTACGAGATCTCATCTTGGATTTTGCTTTCCTATGGGAGGTTCTAACTTGAAGCCACCACTGGCTATGTGAGCATTGTTTCACTTGATGTTGCCCAGTCCTGGGCAAGTTACTTCCAAAATGTAATACATTATAGATTACTAGTCACTGTCATTTGAGAGTAATTAGTTATATTACAATATTACTGTCTCTGAATTCCAATGCTTTACAGTACTTTTGCGTTACTTTGAGTACAGACCGGAAGTGCTAGCTAGCTAGCTACGTTTGTGTTAAAGGTGTTTACAGCCGGTGTGATGTAATGCATTATTATTAATAATAATAAAACCTCCAGATCAGGTTGAATGTGTGGCACCCACTTGGGTTATGCATGGCAGCCATTTTGCGCCAGAACGCTCACCATATTGGAGTAATACAAGACTAAGAGTCTACAGCCATGCTCACAGCTCAATGTGGCTGTAGCAGTGCTTTTCACTAAATGCTGCATCCTATATGCTCACAGTGACAATTTTAACATGCTGCTAACACAATGCGGATGTTTAACTAATAATGTTTTCCTCATCTTATTTAAGTATGTCAACAGTTGCTAACCAGCACCAAACATTAGACAAATTCATCTTTCACTGGATAAGTGGCTGTGGATGAAAAGTCAGGGGATTACCAACGCTAAAAATAGGCACTGTCTAATTACAATCTGTGGCCAAGTTACAATCTGAAAAAAAGCACATCAGTTGTGCCAGCTACCAATCATTCATATTTTATTTCTAAATGGAAAAATGGGTGCCCCAGGCACACGAGATGTCCGTAGCAAAACTTACTCAACAACACCTTCAAAATAAAAACTGCTAGAACCTCTCAAAGGATATGAGGCAGGCTTTTGACATCACTATTTTTGTTGAAATAGCCTTCAAATGATCCTAGTGTGAACCCAATTCAAACTAAGACGTGTCTTTTTTTACTAAATAAACACTTACTATCACTGTAGCGTGCCTCGCACCATCTTTGAGAATAACTTTATTTATTATGTCATAGCACAGGGACTTTGTCTGAGGCATTATTGCAGAGGTTTCTTTGGAGCAGAGAGTACACAACAGTAGAATGTGAACTTATACTCTAGTGCAACTACTGCAAAGGAACCCCAGCTACAGCGTGCATATCTCTCATCATTGTCCTGTGAGATATAAAGGCGTCCTGTGTATAGCCTACTGTGTGTACTGTGTGTGTAAGTGTTATATGTTAATCTTTATTGGGTTTTACTGCAATGACACGGCAGTGTGGCATCTGTTCACAGTCAAGCTGAGTTGGATGATTACAGAGAAAGAGTAACATTCTCTTACAGTGAGAACAAATTTATAACAGGGTCAAACTATCACTTGCTGACAAGGAACTAATTTCAACTTCATCACAAACTCAACATGGACAATTATTTTGTCTCTATGTATCACTGTCTATCTTGTGATTATAAAATTGCGTAGCCCATCAATATTCTGGCTTCAACACTTTGAAAAATAAAACCAAAACTATATGAAAGGTAAGAGTAAAACATGTTTCTCAGGTATTGTGGGGAATCTGAACCTTTATTTCAGCAACACAGGAAGGCAAAACATTTTGTTTTTAAATTTCACTAAGAAACTTTAAAAGCATACATGCCTCATTGTACTTTCCAGAAACCTTTCAGGATCTGTTATTCCCTATCCATTTCTCTTCAGTGCTAATACTGACAAGAACTGTAAGTGACTGGGTTTTCACAGCAACGCCTGCAAGCCCCAGCGTGATTGAAGGAGAAAGTTGTTGTTCAGTTAGATGAATAGGCGACAAGAGAGGAGGGCGCAGGGGGAAAGCGACGTCCAGGAGTCTCAGCCTGGAGGAGCCTTTGTTCCTGTGGGCTCTTGTCCAGTTTTTCACACTGAGAGCAGATACCCAGGTGGAATACTAATGGCTGGCTTTGTCATAGCCAGTCTTTGTCTGGATCACTGGATTGTGGACATTAGGGATGTTAAGGCTTTACTCCACCAGTCTTACTCTCAAGTACATCAGTCTCTGTGTGTGAGTCTGCCCAGACAGGTGTGTGGACAGCCACACTAGGCAAGATGTTTGTGTTAAAGGATTATTCCTGCGGTGATAACATTGTACTCACCAAGTTAACCACTGAGTTCTATACAGCGACATTGCTAAAAAAAAGTCAGTGGGCAATTTTTTGTTTTATTTAAATTTTTTTATTTAAAAGGGACAGAGCACATTAATGGACATTTAGTGTAAATATGCCAGATTTAGCCAGAAGGCTAATTTTCATCTGTAGTCCCCGACAGGTCATTACAATACAGAGGTCAATATAAGAAAAGTTCAACAAACAATAGAAAGAATATTAAAATACTCCACAATATTATTAATAAGGTTATTAAGACATGTAGTTTCAGGGTGCTATTTATGCAAGAAAGTGCTATTCTATGCAAATAAATGCAATTAAATGGATTAAAGTGCTAGTCAGTGCAGTAAAAGGCCGCATCTAGTGTGGGACCACACAGCAGGGTAAGTCTCCAGCTGAATGATCCCACAAGGTCCTTCACTAGAGTCCAGAATCATGAAGGGTCACTGTAAGTGAAAGCCAGACAATTGTAAGTAACTATATGTATACTTAAACACACATATGCCAGACACACACCAACAATGTAAATAATTTAATTAGTGATCATAGACTTGATGTGTCTTGAGCCATTGTTTAAGCCAAGTCTTGATTGTAGGTGAAGTGGGGCATTCACAACTGCAGCCGGTAATTTGTTCCAGATCTCAGTACCCTTCACGGATAATACACGGATAATACAACAAAGCAGTAGTCTCTCCCGACTTTTTAACTAATATCATATTCATTCAACAGCAGCAAGGAGTATGTTTACAAAACATAACGTTTCTTAATGCCCACTGGCTGAAATAAAAAATAAAGCAGGTGAATCCTGACTTTTGAACTTTGCACATGTATTTCTAAAGCCTAGCATATACTCTGGAGCGGACAGGACAGCTGCGGACCTTGCGGATGCAAACTACTTCTGTTTATACTACTTTCTGGAGTCAGCTTGGCGGACACGTTCCACACAGACACTACGCGTACCCCCTCTGATGACGATTTTTTCGAGCAGACACCATAGACAGTATATTACTGGACGAAGCCACCCCGATGATTTGAATGGAGAGCAGTGAAGCCAGTTTTGGACCAATAAAATACTACTACAGGGCTACTTCCTGTTGGCACCAGTGTCTACTGCGCATGATCGCGCAGCATAACCGTGGTTTAATTACGTAAAGCAACGGCAGAAACACCGTAATTCTGGTAGCTGCACCAACAAAAAGTTTCATGGCTCAGTGTGTTTGACTGACTCGAATCGTCACTGATTAATCAGCCCACCTACGAGGCTCACCTGCCAAACACCAACGCAGCGTCACTGATCGCCGAATAGTTGTTTTAGATTCACTGAAAGTTTATAATCTAAGCAATATGGTTACATCTCTCGTGTGCGACGGGATGTCACAGGGTTTTGACGTAATTTTTGGGCCTACATGGAACCGTCCGTGCAGGCTTTGGTCGGCTTTCCTGTTTCAACTGTGGCTTACCCCCTTGGCAGACACGGACAACTGCATACCCCACGGACGCGGACTACTTCTGTTTATTCTACTTTCTTCAGTCAGCTTGGCGGACACATTCCACACATGCGCAGTAAATCGGTTTGTGCCCTGGTAGCGCTAGTGCGGTCACAAAAAACTGGAGGCACACAGATGTCCGCCAGACCCTATGCGTACCTCCTCCGATGAGGATTTTTTAGACACGCTGACCCTCGCGTACTCACGGACGTGGAAAGTATAATCCTTGCCCAAGAGCAGTATTCAGTATTTTTACAAAACATACATCATTACTTAACGCCAGTCTCTTCCGAGAGTCCAAGCATCACTGGCTGTAGCAGCCGGAGTTTCTTTTAAAGTTTCACGTTGCTGTGCTGCTTTAGCAGATGTTTCAGGGATCAGATGCAGAACTGTTAACGGTTGATAGCTTTTTGCTGGTCGCACTGAGTTTACAACGGACAACAATGTTCTTTGCATCTTAGACTGTAACACGGCAGTAACGGCAGTAACAGGAGTAACGTTACTTCCAGCTGTTGAAAGAACGCTTCTCTCCCTCATTCTCCATTCCTTCTTTAGCACTCGCCCAATCACGTCAAGGTTGGTGCGTCCAGTAATGCAGTAACATGTGAAGGCCCATACTTCACCAGCTCTTTTTAGCCGGTGAAATATCTCATCTCAGTAAACATTTCATACTGAAATGTATCCATCAAACATTGTCAAACCCACAGGCATTGGGATACAAGTTGGAACATTAGCTTGCACAGCCGTTGGTGGTTCTCCGACACTATGCTAGATTCTGCTAGCCCATGTTGTGGTGACCCTCACATTGCTGGTTGTAGTGGTCCTTCTCCCATTGTTAACATTCCTCAAAGTGTGCTAACTTAAATATGCCTACACTTACACAAAAAACTGTTTAGTGTGTACAGTGCAATCTTAACTTAAATAAATAACAAAATAAATATTTCAAAAATAAAACCCAAGATGTGATCAACTGGAGTTATTGAACATCTCATAAGTCATATTGTTTCTTGAATGAGTGATTCACTTGACTGACAATGTATTCTGTTTATTTCAGTTGTGTTTTCTAGTCTACTTGCTTGTCCCACCTTAGCTTCTTACCTTTTTGCCCAAGTCTAAATTGTGAGGTCAGGTGTTTAAATATGTGACCTATACAATTTTTAGTGATCAATGTGTTAATCTGAAAATGCAGATGAAAAGCATTTGGCACATGTACTGTATTGTGAATACAAATTTGATGTCAAAAGGCATACTTTTCAAGCATGTTGCACAAAACCATCAGATGAAAGTAACCCAAACAAACCAAACTTTAAGATTTATTGTACGCTGATTGTACAACAACATTTTTATTGACTATACAGTATTAAAACCGATGTCCAGTTAACTTTAGAGTCCCATAGAAAGCAAAATGAAGGGCTATGTGGTAAAAATGTCCGCTGCCCTGCTGCTCTTGATGAACTCTCTGTGCCAAATGCTTGACACTGCTTGCGTAAGTAGGGTTCTTTTTTTTAAAAATGGCATTTGCATGACAAAGGCAGATGGCTTCAGGGTACTAAGGAGGGAGGGATGGGTGGGTGGGGGTCTGAAGGGAAGCAGGAGGCAGGAGGCAGGAGACAGACTGAGACTCTTGGACAGACGCACTGGGATTGCTGGCTCTCTCCCAGTCAGGACACCAGACACTCTGCTGGATATGCTGGATATTGAAGCCGAGATACTGGATGAGGAGTCTGCACCAGATTTGGGTTTGAACGTACCACACATGGAGTTTGTTCACAGATTACTCAGAGGCTTTCTGCTGCTTTGGAGGAAAATGGGGATTCTACAACTGAGAGTGCAACAATGAATTAGGACGTACACTCAAGATTTTTGAAAACTACCTGTTGAAGAGTGACACACTAAAGTGTTTCTGGCTTGCCTTACCATGCCATACTCAAAGCATTTGAGATATTATTGGCACAAATACCCATAATCAATAGGGTCTTGGATTTACTTTATGACTTACCTAACTCTAAGTGAATTGCATCTGGATCCAGTGGTAGTAATATATCCTGGGTAAGCTAGTTTATTTCACTATTTCACAGACTACGCTGTGTTAGAGATGACTGGGGCCCTGCATACTGGACTCATACTCTTCTCATTTGCGGTAATAACCTTCTCATTCTCTACCATAATATAACAAGAGCTAAGCAAATAGTTTTCTGTGTGTTTCTTTTCTAACTTGTATTAAGATTTCATTCTTTTATTTGAAAATACTACTCAGTGCCTCAACATTTGGATATAATGATACCTGAAATTCCATAGCACTGATTACTGTTCTCACGTGTTACCCATCTATTTTCAAATGGCGGATTATATATTATATATATTATTATATTAAATGTGCAGGCAAATTCTGTACAGAAACTGTTAAAATAATAAATTAAACTTGACTTTTTCTCCTTTAGGTGTTATGTGACAGTGAGCCAACACATGCTGTGCCAGACAGAGTGGGGGACTCACATGGTGAGACAGTTAATCACTTTTAGTGGCCATCTAGCGGCCAGCAGTTTGAATTCATAGTACTTACTTCCCTTGTACATCTACTTGATCAATTAAAAAATCATCAAATATGTATTTGATTGATGCCACACTATTTATAATTTATGGTTTTGTTGTTTTCTGTGTCTGACTCTCCAGAACAACCCAGACTAGTCCATCTAACTTCTCACTGGGCTCTCCAGTTGGTCAATGACTCGCTTGCTTTCTCCAGGGCTGACAGCTTCTGTAGAGGCCAGCTCAGCTCACTTGCCTCTCTTGACCAGTCAGAGGAACGGGAAGGAGCCTTGGAGCTTCTTCAGCAGACTGGACTTCGCTCCCCTATCTGGGTCAGGGATCCCAGCAAAGCAGCCTCCCAACCTGTGGCCCTCTCCAAACAATGTGAGTGAAAATAGCAGACCTACAAGCTAATAAAACAAGTACAGAAATACAAAAGTAAAATGTAGAATTTCATCAATTACTTCTTCTGCTCGTGTTTAGATTTACACTTCTCAGCTCTATACTTCCCAAAGGAATCCCGGGAGGGCTTTGCCCGTGTCATCATGCCCTTTCCAGCCCTGTCTTCTATCAGTGTGTGTGTTCGTGTTCAGTGGAACCAAGAGTGGAATGAGGTGTCCACCATCTTCTCCTACGCAGCACCTGTCTTTACTAATGAGTTCCAGTTAAGAGGACAAGTGGACATGCAGGGACGCATCCTCCTGGCAACCATCATCCACGGGAAGCACCTGCCATATAAGGCGTCCTTTCCCAACGATGGAGCTTGGCATCACATCTGTGTCACGTGGCGCAGGAACGGTGGCCACTGGGCTATCTATGTGGATGGGGACAGGAAGGACATGGGCTCTGGCACAGATATTTCAAGAGATATCTACGGGGATGGGATACTCATTCTGGGTCAGGACCAAGATTCATTTGGAGGGAATTTCACAGAGCCCTTTTTTGGAAATATCACTGACCTAAATGTTTGGAATATTTCCCTGGAAACAAGACATATCCTTGCCCTCAATGCATGTTCACCCATGACCCAGGAAGTGTTTTTCAGTTGGAACCTTGACCACCTAAGCAGCCATTCAGTGGTCAAAGAGGTGCAAGTGCTTCTGTTTTGCCCAGGTAAGATCACATTCTGTGGATCACGTTCTGTCTCTTTCAAATCAGCATTTCATCATCTGTGATCCTTTCCAAAGTGTCTACCGAATGGTCCCATCCATGAGTTTAAAGAATTTTATCAGACACCAAAACACTGCACAGTGGTTTATAATGTTCTGGGTTATCATGATGACAGTCATTTTATCTTTAGTCACAGTGATTGCCAGAGTAGTAGTTAGTAGTAGCACATAGTAAAGACGAGAAAGAGGAATGTTTGTTTGCACATATTTCATTGGCTTACACAGTGTCTTCCCAGTTGACGTTGCATTGTGTTTAAATGGAACTTTTTTCCAGTCCGCACTATTCTACTCTTTTTTGCTGAAGCATTGCATTGGAACCCAGACTGTCATCACAGTGGCCTCATTCAACAGAATGAAGGGGCTGGGTTTTTTTCACGTATGTTGGTTTGGACCTCATTTGGAATGGAGGCCTCATGTTCCCTTGACAGCCAAACATATGTAGGACAAAGCTTGACAAATTCAGTTTTTTTAAATAGCGTATATTAGTTACAAATCATTAAATTATTTGCTGAAAAAAATGATGTATTACTGATTTAGTTTGAGTTTTAAGTAGGTGAGGGTGGGCTGTCCTATAGTTTCACTCAAATGAAGACATAAATTTGGAATTTTGCATCATGCTTCATAGGGTTTCCTTCTTATTTTGATTTGTTACAATTTGGATCCTATTTTTGGAGTTTTCGATGTAATTTGTTGCAGTAATAATATTGTTATACTTACAAACTGGATTAGTGAAAATGATTTCAAAGAGACAACAAAAAACAAACAATCATGTTACCTAATCTGTTTACAGACTGACTTCCTGGTTAAACTTTGACCTAATGTGCCTACTATAATTGCGAGTGCACGCAGTTACAAAGAAGTAATATTTACAGAATGTACTTGAAGTACCAAAAGTAAAAGTAATCATTATACAGAATAGCCCATTTGTAGTTAATAATTAATTAAAATGAACTAAATCTTCAACTATTAAATAAATGTAGTGGAGTGAAAACTACAATATTTCTCTCTCTTGTACCTAAGTACTGTTCTTGAGTAAATATACTTAGTTACATTCAACCACTGGATAGGGACACATTAGGGTGACTGAGCGGAGAGAATAAAGGGGAGTGAAAGTGAGACAGAGAAACAGGGAGGGGATTCCCATAGCTCCAGCAGTGCGGGGGCGGCTCCGGGAAGAACAGAGTTTCATGCAGTGGTGAAGAGTAACTCCTACACTGTCTGACTTTCTTTTCCTCTTAAAAGATTCATGCAGTCAATTCAAGCTTAAAGAGATTAAGCTGTTATTTATATTTTTCACAATATATTTGTATTCATAATAAATTCACAATTCATTCATTAATTCATTTGTTGTCATTGACCCCTTGATGTTCCTGAATGCCATCGTTTGTTTTAATCAAATCTCATATTTACCTTAGTTTTTTACCAGTGGAGAAATTTAAACATACTCAGGCTGACTCTTGTTGTGTGTCATTGTGTGGATGTGCGATCACATGAATGTGTGAGCAGCAATGCACCAGCAGATGGAGGTGCAGGGCTGCAGGACACTGCAGGGTTGGTCAGACCAGCTCCCACTGTTCAACCTGACGGACTGTTCCCATCCACTGCCATTCATCTGCAGCAGCAGCAGAGGTGAGCCTCGTACACTGTACACAAAAGCTGCTGTAGTCAGGTTATGTCAAGGTTTGTACTGTACTTGTTAATATAAATAGAATATGAGTGCTAATGATGACTGGATATATTGACTAAGGTAAATACATTATGGTGCAGCAGCCTGCATGTAGTGATGGAAGTGCTACCCCATATGTCTATAAAGGTTCTCAGTCATCCAGCCCTTGATTTTATCCCTCCTTGGATACCCCAAATGCAACCCTAACCCCCACAGAAACTGTTGACCAGACTCAAAAAAGAAAATTCATAAAATCTTCTAATTATTTAACATAGATGTTTCTTATTCTATTAATTTGCTGTCAAGAAAATAATTCTGGTCCTGAAATGCTGAATCCTTTACTTTTTCACTTTTCTCATTGCCCAGTGGTAGTCCTATTTTAGAGTTAAATATGTGTCTACTGGAAATATCCAGTAAGATACCTACAAGTTTCAATTGTAGAATGCATACCCCTCCAAGGTTCTCCAAAAACACAAGTTTCGCAGACACTATTCAGAGATGAAAAGTGTACTCCAAACTAGGGGTGGGGGAGAAAATCGATACAGCATAGTATCACAATATTTTCCATGGCAATATTGTGTCAATACACAAACGTCAAGTTTCAAGCACAAAGCAGAGAGCACAAATAGGACTTTTAGTTGTAAGCAAGTATTTTATACTATGTATTATTAGTTAACTTGTGTTTATTTGTATTTTTTCCACTACTGACATGATGTGAAGCATTTAATATCTCATTTCATTTGAGGGTATAGTGTTGACCCGTGACCTTGAGTGGTTACTGTCAAAGGTTACTAGACTGACAGATAAGATTAAGAGTATAAATGTATAATATATCTGTCTGCTGCAACTAAATTATAATTTCTGAGCCTTAAGTGAGGGAAATACCCCTGTTGACATGGAGTGAGAGATCAGTTTCTGCTGGGAGTTCAGGGTTTTATTCTAGGACGCTGAAGGATAAGTTCTTTGAGCAGCAGAGCATTCTGCCATTACATCATCCACACTGAAGTTACATTTCTTTGGCACAGAGCGTTACCTGAAGATGAAGCAGATAAGTGATTCTCAGAACTCTCACCCCACTGCCTTTATGAGCCATATGATGAAGCTCTCCAACAGAACCCAGGTAAACAACCTATACATCCTCATTTAGCACAACTTGGCCTTATTTTCCCACTTCTTTAAATATTTCACTGTCTTCCCAGGCTTTGTACTGTCAGATGCCTTCTTAGCCTGTTAACCACACCTAACATTGAGTTAATCATGAGATAGTGTTTTAAAGTGTATTTAGGTGGGACATTCCATTTATCTTTCTTTTTTTAAATTTAGTTACACCATTTTGCATTTATGAAGAATTCAGTTGTAAGTGTGATGTGTATTTTCAAAAGGGTTTGGTGTAGTTTGCTATAGGCGGATGCTGATGCCAAGATTTTGCATCAAAGCTCATTCATTTAGATCAGGACACTTAAAAATAATTGTTTGCATTAAACACTGCCCAACAGTAGTGAAAAATGAACAAACATGTAGTCAAATAAACTAAATAATATCCATCATATAAGAGATCACTCTGACTGGCTTCCCAGAGTCATAAAAAATATTGAAACAACCTTAATGGATAATAATACAAATAAAAACACAGGTTTTGGAATTTACATATAATGATAAAAACAATAGCTCTGTTGAACCAAGTGTCTCTGTGTCCACTCCCAGGCAGTGCTGGGCCAGCAGCCATCGCGGCTAGGCAACCTGGCCCAGGCGTCTGCCCTGCTGGACATCTCTGTCCAGGCCCTGGAGGACACCCAGCAAGAGGGACTGCAGCCAACAGACATGGTGTCCCTCATCCAGCTGCTGTCTCTGGCTGCTGACGTCCCAACACAGCCGTTCACCGATGCCGCCAACCACAGCCAGGACAACATCCAGGAGTTCAGCCAGCTCTTTGTTAGTGTGGCCGACAGCGTCATCAGTGAAGACAATGCCCTCAAGTGGCAGGCCATCAAAGAGGTAGCACACTGACAGTAGCACTGATGCGTATGCGGCTCCTGACTGTGGATACACATCAAGTTTGGAAAGCTGTGTATTTAGTGTATTGTATTTTCTTATGACATGAAATATCATAGATTTAGAAAGGAAATACTTTTTGAAAATTTCTTCAGGAGAATCGGGAAATAAATAGGCTACACTAGAGGCATACAGCAGAATGTACAGTATTTTTCCAGCCTTGACCCAGCCATTGCATTAAAGGGTCTCCAGCTGAAGTTTTGAAATTAGAGTTTTCAAATGTAATCTTTTTTAATAACTTAAAGGTCCTGCCTAAATTCACTGTCATCAAGGCAGTGCAAGTCTGTTTTAGTTCCCTTTTTTTGTCTGGAAGGCACTGGCTCCTTTTGACAGCTTTTTTCTAAGCTTTTTGTTGTATGATACACATCCGTTAGTTGACAAAACTGTTTTGTGAAAGAGACACTTAATGTTCCATTTCTTGTTGTTGTTGTGCTGACAAGAAACAGGTTTAAAAGAAATGTGTTAAAAAACAAGTAAAGTCAATATATCATGACTTTTAGTATCATTCAAGTCCACATAAAAGCATATTTTTGTTAGACCCTTACTACCTGCCCATGTCTTTAAAACTCTATTCCCCAGTTTGTAAGACAGGCTTTCTGCTAAAATGTGTACTGTCCAAATCCGAGCAGAGGTTAACATCACCAGGGTTATTTTCTCAGATTTTAGGAAAAGTCCACCAGATCCACAGAAGACACTATAGCACTGTTTTCGCAGGTTGAGTGGTACTTTCTGTGACAAGTATACTGTAACACACATTTCTCTATACTGAGATCACAACACAACACTCTTCACACTGTTCCCTTTAGCACCATGCAGCTCAGCACAACAGTTAATCTAACATTTAAAAAATGAACATCCAAAGTGCACTAATGCAACCAAACACACTTCACAAACATCTCAGGATCAACCTGTGTATCCAAACACTGACTTCCAAGAGTAATTCTTTGTCACTCAGCACACTCTGACCTAAAAACCAACTAACAGCAGATGTATTTTCATTTTTTGCATAAACACAGATTCAAAGAAGTGGACAGCACTTTTTTACTTCATTGATTGCCATACCTTACAGTATATGCATTTATAAAAATATTTCAGTATGCTTTTTTACTAAACTAAAGTAATTCCAGTAATGTAATACCAAATGTGTATTTACTACTCACAATAATTATTTAGGAGAGCTACAGATATAGATATTCAGCAGTGAACTTCTGCATTTAGCCAAGAGTTCTCTCCATCCTTGGCAATCTTCTGCAGATTTATCCAGACTTCCAGCATTCATCGCATCCAGGAGAGACATCTGATCACGTGGCTGGCAGCCATAAACGTTCCACCTCGGAGAGGAAAATTATTCCTCTGCGGGGTTGGAGGTTTTTTTAGATGTAGATTTAGCAAAAAGTATCAAATAATAGTACACAGTTAGGTAAGTATGCATGAGAAATAATTTATGAAACTTGGAAAGATGGGGATGTTGAATGCATTTTGTGTCAAAGCAATGAAAAGCAATCCACAGTTTAGTCCACATTCCCTGCATTGGTGCTGACTGTGGGAAGAGTTTTGAAAATGTGTACTCAATTATTGCATCAGGGCTACAACAGGTGCCATGTTCCAGCAAATGTAGATGCTGCCATAAAGAGCACGAGGGCTCACTGACTGGTGTGATGAGTATGAAAATGATCCATAGACAGACATACTGCTGCTTTTTCAGCTCTAAAGCACTAGGGGGCAGTATGCTTCTATAGATACATTATTATAAGAGCTCATCATCAGCCCAAATGATTAAGTTACCTCAAGAACAGTTGAACAGACCCATGCTATAGCAGCCTCCATACATGAAACCATATTCTAACCCAGTTGGTACATTGCATTCTCTTCAAACTCTATGACCAAGTCTTTTATTTTGTCACTTCTGCATCTGCACTACTGATGATCAACTTGACGAGGTTGCCTTATGACAAGTGTTGTGTTTCTCTTAGCGCTTGCCTCCCTTCCCCCCAGGCCTCTCAGCGCTCCAAGGCCACCTCAGCCCAGACTCAATGGATGAGCAGCACTCTGAAAAACTGTGGCTGTACTCATCTAGAAGCCTCCCTCTCTCTGCTCCCAGCTCTGTCTCCAAGGCTCAGCTCTTAGATGGGCATATTGAATTCAGAACGAGGGGTTTCAAAACAGACAATAGCAAAATCCACGATTGTACACTGCATTATAGGCCAGTCTACTGAACTGTGTGTGCCCTGTTCACCCAAACTGTATGTAGACTCTGGCAAACAGTTAACTGCGCTGAAAGCATTTTCTCATTGTGTGGCGTTTGAATGGTCATTTTGAAATGTACCTCTTTAGCTTTGCCGAATTGCTTTGTGTGTTTTAGGTGGTGAACGGCCCCATGGATGTGGTCAAGAGTATTGACTGTATGCTGACCAGCCTGAGCCCTCGCTTGATGGCTGAGACTGATCACCTGACCATTCACAGCCCAAACATCAGTGAGTCACACACACACACACTGACATAATAGAATGCATGAAAAAAAAACAGAGCAAAGGAGTGTGATACAAAGGGATGACACATTTGAGTTAGGTGTGGGTCCATCATGTAGGTCCTTTAGAAAACTGTCTGCACAGCAAAAAAATGTCAAATGATGTAACAGTTGGCCTTTAAGAAGTTAAAATCTAGAAAAAGATTTTGACTTTATATAATAGCAGTTTTTAGTGCTGTATGTTAAACCATGACTTTTATATCTGCTTTACTTTTTGATATTTTTCAATATGTGGCATCAGCTTCATTTCATAATCATAACTGTGGTTGACAGACAATATGTTAACTAACAGACATTACCTTATCGTCAAATCAAATCATGAAAGATGTGCTCCCTGATCCCAGCTGATAAGCTCCCAGACAAATTCAGTTGGAGACACTAACTATCCATAATATTTCTGCTGAGCTCAAGATACACTTTTTTTAAATCATGTGGATCTTCAGTGTGACCAACAAAGGGCAAATCATTAATAATTTATTATAATAATGATTATTATTACTGAATATTATTGATATTTTAGTAGATTGTTATTTTTTTATTGTCATTGTTTTAAAAACAATGAAAATCAGTTTATTAGCTCTCAGGGATTACAATATAAATACCAAAAATAATAAAACCAGGATAAATAAACACAATTTTACCTCTATAGCTATTCAGAGGAAGCTTCCCTGATGATCTGTCAAGACAGAGTGTGGTGAAGAGATGAATATAAAGGTTTATCTCTGGGCTTTTAAGCAAAACTACACTTTATTACAGCATGGGTTTTATTTTTGCAGCCCTGGGCATTAATTGTATCAGTGATGATAACACTGTACTCTTCGGTAATTGCTGAACTTTCTGAACAATATAATATCCAATGTGACCAGAAACAAGAATAACTAAACAGGTTGCAAACAAACCCACGGGTCTGTCAAACGTATTTGGTAGAGAAAATGAAGGCGAACAGTAAAATGATTACCCAAAGTGTCTATTAGAAACATCCATTGCTTTGACCTACTGTTAGTAGGTGCGTAGCTGTGCATTGACAGTTTCCAGTGCAAAATTGCAGGTGCACTTACTACAGGTTTGCTTGTTTAAGTAGATTCCTGAGATTAAATAAAGTACTGCTTTCTTACAATCCTGTAGAAATATGCTACAATGGTAACACCTTTACAGCTCAGGATAATCAATCTTGATTGAAATTCAAACCATTGCGGTTGTGTTGATAGTGTGGTTACTGAAAATGTCTTGTGAGACACAGAGAAAATGGAACCAAATAGTCAGTACATGAATGTAACATGAGGAAGCATATATTGAATATCCTGTCCTTTCTTTTCCAGAACTGGAGGTGCAGCAGCAGAGGCTGCAGGACGGATCCAGAGGATCGAGCTTCTGTGGACATGAGACAGAGAAACACACAAACCTGGACTGTATTTCAGTCCCACATCAAAAGATACAGGATCTCCACAACAACGGTAAGAAAACGTTGCAAGAGCCAATTATCTTTCTCCACTTGCACTTATAGCAATCACGTATTCAGACGTATCTATCACAATGCTGAGTGTTTGCAAAGAGAGACACATTTTATTAACCTACGTCTTGCAAGTGAATGCAGTGGACGATGCACTAATGACAGACTTGTGAATGTGTAGCATACATTCACCTACTACACTCCCAAGGTCTTGCAGTGAAGTGCAGATGGAGGCGTGTTGGGTTTTGCAATAACTATTCATCTTGAACAATAAGTGGTCCTAAATGAATTACATTTCTGTTTTATTTGGATGTCTGGTGCAATCTGAAGAAAGCGCCGTCTTAATGCTGTGTTGAATGTGCAGGCTTCCATAAGCTCACGTTGGTCAACACATGGTACGGCTCTCTGCGGCCTCTTTTCAATCCTGAGAACAACATCTCCATGGTTCCTACTGTCACCGATGGAAGCCAGAGGTAACGTACAAGCACAAGCTTCCCCCCCCCCATGTCATTTTCTGCTGTACCATCAATACACTTGTCACAGTATAGCATGTTTTTTTTAATACCAGGTATTGCTGTACAGTCTCCAAATGAATTGTGGGCGAAAAGGAAGTGGTGTGAAAGAGTGTTTGCCACATTCCTGATTTATTTTTTTTACATGTTTGTCACACTGAAATGTTTGAGAACAAATTGGAATATTAGACAAAGATAACGCAAGGAAACACAATGCAGTTTTAAAATGAAGGTTTTTAATATTAAGGGGGGGAAAAAATCCAAACCTATATGGCCCTGTGAGAAAAACTGATTGCCCCTTAAACTTAAAAACTAATTGGTCCACCCTTAGCAGCAACAACTGCAATCAAGCGTTTGCGATAACAGGCAATGAGTCTTTTACATCGCTGTGGAGGAGTTTTGGCCCACTCATCTTTGCAGATTTGTTGTAATTCAGCCACACTGGAGGTTCGAGCCTTAACTACTTTTGTAAGGTCATGCCACAACATCTCAATCGCATTCAGGTCAGGATTTTGACTGGGCCACTCCAAGGTCTTGTCATTTTGTTTTTCTTAAGCCATTCAGAGGTGGACTTGCTGGTCTGTTTTAGATCATTGTCCTGCTGCAGAACCCAAGTGCGCTTCAGCTTGAGGTCACGATCAGACGGCCGGACATTCTCCTTTAGGATTTTTTGCTAGACAGCAGAATGGTTCCATATACCACAGCAAGTCTTTCAGGTCCTGAAGCAGCAAAACTGCTCCAGATCATCACACTACCACAACCATATTTTACTGTTTGTATGATGTTCCTTTTCTGAAATTGTTACTTTTACACCAGATGTAATGGGACACACCTTCCAAAAAATTCAGGTTTTGTCTCGTCAGACTACTAGGGTATTTTCCCAAAAGTCTTGGGGATCATCAAGATGTTTTCTGGCAAAACTGTTGTTTTTTTTTTTGCTCAGCAGTGGTTTCCGTCTTGGTTCTCTGCCATGCAGGCCATTTTTCCCCATACTCTTTTCTTATGGTGGAGTCATGAACACTGGCCTTAACGGAGTGCAGTTCTTTGGATGTTGTTGTGGGGATTTTGGTGACTTCTTGGATGAGTTGTCGCTGCGCTCTTGGGGTAATTTCACTCCTGGAAAGTTCACCACTGTTCCATGTTTTTGCCATTTGTGGATTATGGCTCTCACTGTGGTTTGCTGGAGTCCCAAAGCTTTAGAAATGGCTCCTATAACCTTTTCCAGACTGATAAATCTCAATTACTCTGTTTCTCATTTGTTCCTGAATTTCTTTTGCAGCATGATGTCTAGCTTTTGAGGATCTTTTGGTCAGCTTTGTTGAGACATGTCCTATTTAAATGATTTCTTGACTGAGAACAGGTGGGACAGTATTCAGGTCTGGGTGTGGCTAGAGGAATTGAACTCAATTTATTTGATGATCTAAAACATTTCAGTGTGACAAACATGCAAAAAATAAGAAATCAGGATGGGGGAAAACACTATTTCACCACTGTATTGTTTATTTTCATGCTGAAAAGTGTGTTTGTCTGCCAAAATAATGGTTACTCCAACACTTTTGTCACCACATTTTTGTTGTTGTCTAGAATCAGGCACTACACATTACAGGACTACACTGAGTTTATTCTGCCTCCTGACCTTTTTCCAACACAAATTAAGCAAAAATGTAACTGATACAATTTATGACGGCTCCATTCCATTTAGTTGTGTCAGTAAGTCATGTTAATGGGTGAGCATACATTTCATGCATCTGTAATTAGTTTTATTAGTTCCACCTGTCTATGACAAGTCATCATGTCTGCTCAGATAATGGTCCAAAGTCCTGCTACATTGCAGCTTTGCATAGCTCACAGTAAATTGGTGGTTAGCATTTTTGTAAGTATGAAGATACCAGTAAACCTTTTGTTAAATCAAAGCAGGTGGTATTTTCAATTTTTGGTATTTAATACATTTAGTATTAATGTTTTAGCTAGCTGCTAGATAACTTTGATCAATAAAACAATTAAGAGTAAAAGAGATCCTCTGCCGTTTAAAGTGTCTGTTTTTGTGGAATTTTAGCTTTGTTTAGATTCCTGGCATGTTTCAACACTTGTCATTAAACTATTCAGTTCTTATTTTAGCTTTTAGAATAAAGGTATCAACCTACATAGCACAGGCATAACTGTAAGTTACTCTATGCTAAAGTATCAGAATGCACACTGACTGGATATAGTTAAACCACAAATTAGCCTTTTCTGTACTGAAAAATAATAATAATGAATGACTTTGTGTAAATAAGCAGGTATTTGGGCACTGTCCTGGGCTCTTCTGTCATATCCACCACAGTGCTGGCAGACGACCAGACGGTTAGCACAGCAGTTCGCTTCAAGCTCCAGCACAAAGTACAGGTTAGCAAAATCTGACATCTTCACCATTTTTGTTCTTAATTAAATGGGAAGTGGTCTGTACTTATATAGCACCTTTCTAGTCTTCTGACCACTCAAAGCGCTTTGGACGACCGGCTCTATTTCTGGAGCAACAGCCGCCCCATAATTAGATATCTTATTGATTATATATTCTATATTTTTTACAGAATCCCACTGGCACTGTGTATGATCCAGTGTGTGCCTTCTGGGATTTTGATCTCAAGTAAGTACCAATGAACATTTTGAAAAGAGTTTGCAACTTGGAGGTCTCAGATTCCTCTGTAATACAACAGTTATCTTACCTGTTTCATCAAAAAAAAAAAAAAGTGATAAATGCTGCAAAACTTTTTGATAGGAGAGTTTCATTCTTGGCATTCCTGTATTCATGTAGTTTTGTAAGTATGTGCTGTTTGTGTCTGTAACTAGTCTGGAAGCTGGAGGGTGGTGGAATACCAAAGGCTGTGAGGTAGTGTCCAAACAATATGGATACACTGTGTGCTACTGCAACCACACCACCAATTTTGCGTTGCTGCTGCAGGTTTATGAAGCCCAGGTAACAATCCTCTCTCCAATTATAACTTTGTAGTCTGTGTAGGCTTCCATCTACAGTATGTGCTGCTATTTACAGCTTGTGTGTGCGTGTGTGTGCGTGTGTGTGTGTGTGCGTATATGTGTCTGTGTTAGAGGAGCCTGGAGAACGAAAAAGCTTTGCAGGTGCTGACGTTCATTGGCTGTGGAGTGTCTCTGTGTGGCCTCCTCTTCACCTTCATCCTCTTCATCGCTGTGGGGTGAGTCACAAACATCACAGAGTGCACTCTGTAAAGCTCCGAGGGTGAAAAGCATTTCATAAAACTCAATAAATGGAAAAAATAACCATTGTGCTCTGTAGGTATGTCAACAGCACCACAGTGAAACATTTTTCCAAAATCCTGAGAACTACTGTGAGATCTTCATTCAAATATTTTATGCTGTGTGTATTTGCATGCATGGATGTGGGTGTGGGTGTGTGTGTGTGCGTGTGCGTGTGCGTGTGCGTGTGCGTGTGCAGTGTTCCTAAATCAGACCGTACCACCGTCCATAAGAACCTGATTGTTGCTCTGAGCATCGCCGAGCTGCTGTTGATGTGCAGTGACTGGGCATCTGCAAATGAGGTGAGACTCCACATGCGACATATTTGTAAGTAAAATATAAATAAAGTAGGTGGAATGTTCATAAAATAAAGTATTCTTTCTACCTTCTTCACAAAATATATGTGCTCGTAGTCACATTTCTGTGGGCCACTGTTGCGTCATTAAAACTGAAATCAAACAAAACTTGTTTTAACTTTGACAGTGTGTTTGTGTAAGAACCTGTCACTTATAGTAAGAAGCTGAGAGCAAAACACTATAAAACTTTGAGTTCTTATGTTAATGATAGTAGTATCATGAGGAAGCGGAACATTTTTTGTGACCTGTATCTCCTCTGGTGCCAACATTAGGGCACAAATTGAACTTCTGACCTCTGACTTCCCACCCACAGATCCGATTTTTTTAGTTCAGTCTAGATATTAATATGGTCATGAAATATACTGTGTTTTGGACACAGATTTCTCAGATTTCTACTACTATTGATGAATTACTGACTCAAAAAATTATTTCACTTTCATCCCAGGGATGAAACCATGTTTTGTTTTTGGATGTTTGTAATTCTGCAGGCAGCATGCTTCGTGGTGACTGCACTACTCCACCTCTTCTTCATGGCCTCCTTCGCCTGGATGCTGGTGGAGGGTCTGCTGCTCTGGAGCAAAGTGGTGTCGGTCAACATCAGCGAGGACCGCAGGATGAAGCTCTACTACATCATTGGCTGGGGTAAAGTCTCATCTCCATTCAGTCACTTGTCAAGTTGGAGTTGGAGATTTATGTCCTGGTTACCTAGGTTTGGATCAAATCTATCAAATCTGCTTTAATGTAAAATTTTTTCTTAATGAGTAAACATTGAAATTTATTTAAGAAGCATGCTGACAGATAAATCAACATAACAAACTGTGGTTGTCACATTTGCAAATTATTCGCCTTGTTGTTCTAACACTTACAAACTTTATCTCCCTCATGTTTGTGCGTAATTTTGATAAAAACAAGTGATTTTTCAAATCAGGATGAAGAACAAATACAAGCACAGGAGAAAATATTTTAATACAATGTAGAACAAGAAAGTATCTTGTTCACTTTTACTGGTAATGTGTTCAGCCGTCCCTGATGACCTCACTTGTGAAGTGAAATGAGAGTGGAATTAACTTTTGCCTGGTTCAGCTGCTGGAGGAATATGGAAAGTTGCTTCCCTCTTTCTCTCACACAGATAGGGAGAGTTCATGTGTGGACACACAGGATGGGGTGGGCACAGGCGGGCAGCTCTACATGGCTACAGTGGCTCAATAGTGCTTCTGTTTGATTCCTTCTGGGGAATTAAATATTAAAACACTGTCACAAGAAATGCTGGGGCTGTTTCATTCACATCATGTAAATTGTATACTATTAATCAAAAATGTAAAATGTGGCCTACTTTTTTTTGTTATGTCATGCCTAACATCAAACAGTATGTTAGTCCAAAGTACAGTCACAGAACTCCAGGCTAGACACCAGGGATGCGCAAAGCCTGGAGTGAAACCATATATATATATATATATATATATATATAATAAAATAGCCTTCAAGTATTCTCAAAATCTCAACTTCTCTCAATGGTTTTCCATTCCATGTACTCATATTACACAAACAAACTTTATATAAAGGATGTATATGATGATTTCTAAAATAAATAGATGAAAAAACTGAATTGAAATGCCACCCCAAGACAAGGATTTTGCTCTTTCATGTTGGGGAGTGTAATAAACGTTGCAGCATACAGAAGCTGCTAGATGGGCCTTTAGACTTTTAGACTTATTTGTCCAATCGAATGATGAGTTACTGATGTTAACTTATGTCAGTGCTTAAACAAACATTATATGACAGACTACAGATGTGATGTAATGCTATACTGCAACCTTAACCCAGCTTTTTTTTTAAAACATCTCGCAGGTGCGTCTGTTCATGTTAGAGCTGAGAACAGTGTGTGAATATGCACCGCAAATACTCAATATTCAGGTGTTCCTCACGGCTCTCCATGCAGATGTCCTGTATGTTCCCCTTCAGACTAAATAGACTAAGAGACACAGCAGCAGTCACTGTTCCATAAATATGTCTTTAAACATGCTGCTTCTTTATTGTCACAGCACTACCACAGTTAATTTTCTTTTATCAAATTGTTTTTCAGGACTACCTGTTCTAATTGTTGGTGTAACACTGGCAGTATCAGTGGACAAGTACAAGGCAGATAACCACTGCTGGCTCAATGTGAAGACTGACACCATCTGGGCCTTTGTGGGACCTGTTATATTTGTCTTGGCGGTATGTAATCTCATGCCGTGTGTGTATGTGTGTGCCCTCATCCACCTCCTGTACCTCCTTACAATTATTTTTAACTGGTGCTTCGTATAATGTTTGTTAGTGGAGCTTTTTGAAAACTTTTGCATTTGAATGGGCCATACTCTTATATACTTTTTTTTTTTTTTGCTGAGTGTGATATTGTTTGTAATGATTGTTAAAATGTTTGACATTAGTTGATTTTTAAAAGTTTAAAGGAGGAAGATGAGAGAGAAGGGACAACAATAATAACAATCCATATCAAATGTATACAGTGACAGCTTTCACTGTTAAAGCCCAAGGCATTGTTGAAGTGGACTTCAAAGGTATCCCATGCAGTGAACAGGACTAACCTCTACACTTGCACAGCATGCAAATGATGCATTCCTGCCCTAACCAACTAGCAAAAGACAGAGAAGAAGAAGACTGATAGGTAGCCAGGCATGGATGTAAATGATGCAGGTGATGAGAAATGTATTTAGCATTTGTTAGGCCCATAGACTGTATAAAAGAAGTGGACGCAGTCATCGTGACATCACCCGCTGGTTTGTGGACTGCCATTTTTTCAAGTTTGGCCGATAGGGCGCCGCCATGTTGATTTTTTGCAACCAGCGGCACCTGACGTGACCATATTTGGATGAGACGGTGAAACTAATGGCCATTTGTGGGGCTAGTTAGCTTGCTTAGCTAGGTGCATCTGTAATTCACCTTAACTGCCATTTTAACAGGGCTGAAAATTTTGTCTAGCAAACAACAGTCTAAAAACTAAATGAACTCCTAATTAATAATTTTTTTAGGCTCTGGTTAAATTTACACAGGGCCGTGGGTATGAGTCACTCTAGCCTGATTAGCCTGATAAGTTGCCATGGTAATGACTTGTCAATCACAGATAATCCCACCCTGAAGCAAACTCTGCTTTATGGTCTATCTAAATGGGACCATAATTTACTAAATGAACATCATGTTGTATTAAATGAGACTTGAAACTAGCGATTTTGAAAGTCTTCACTGAGGTAATAAATCTGGTGAGAAATAGGGTAATTTTATCATTATTTCTAATTTCTTCTTTTGCAACCAGAAGAGCCGATCCCAGCTGGCTGTTCGATAGAATGCAGGTTTAAGGTTTAATCAGGTTTCTGACGGAAGCTTCCTGTTTGGTTAGGCCTCAAGATACACAATGCATTCTAGTAGACACGCAAACATAACTGGTTTTATTCACAAGAATATTCACAGGGCACCTTTAAAAAGATACAAAACATGAGTGACATAATCCCTGAATGATCCCAAACATCCCCCAAAATCCCAAACAGAAGATCATAGGAAGATCCTTCCAGATGAAGATTGAGCTTATACACTATCCTTCTATATTTCCTCTATATTCTATTTTTGTGTCTCAGATAGACCAGGAGCAATGAAAAGTGAACTGATGTACAGCTGAATACTGTTCACTGTGATGTGATTTCCTGCAGCCTGAGGAGGAGGGTACACTTTCCCTCCTCTACATGTGAGCTTGAGGCCAAGTGGATCTGCAGCAGCATGTCTCCTGTTTGCTGAAGGCCATGTTGACGCTGTTGTCCTCTGTCTGCAGGTCAATGCAGTTGTGCTGTGTCGGGTTGTCATGGTGACAGTTTCCAGTGCTCGCCGTCGTGCTAAGATGCTCAGTCCAAGCTCAGCATCAAAGATGCAGACCTTTGACCTCACTTGGTGAGATACAATGGCTTCTCTACCTCACTCTGTCGCTCTCTCTCTCTCCTCCTGCTTTTTATGCACTCTCTTTCACAAGTCTTTTTCTCGTACGCCCACGCTCTCTCACACTGTCTCTGAATCGCACAATCATTTTTGGTCGAGCAGCCATAGTCAATCGAGACAGTGTGAGAGATTGGGAGTTTAGGCTCGGGAGTCTGCTGTGGGAGTTGTAAGGGCTTATCAGCTTAACACCTGGTCCCAACACAACTGTATGCATGTGTGTGCGTGTCCGTGTGTGTGTGCTACATTTTGGGGTCTGACTTAAAACTACATTCTGTTAAATTAATTGTTATTTTATAAGTGTTTTAATGTTGCAGCTTCAATTGAGCAGTGTTTAGTTCCTCTAGACAATTCTCAACATGATCAGTGCCTAAAACATGACTTATGAAAGCAACAGTAAAGGTAGTATGGTTACTTTAAAGTTTGTGACATTCCCTGAACAATCCTAATTACCGAGGACTGTTTGAAGGCTTTTTTGTAATACATGTACATCTTCATCTTTGTTATAAGGCCTTGAAAACACAATCCTGACTGTCCAAGGAATCCATTCTTAGTTCGGTTATTTTACCACATCATACAGAAATACAGCTACTTTTATATTATTGATTATATTTTTTATATGAGTCTGGCCATATTTTTCTTATTGTCAACAAATCCCCCGCAACGACTCAAACCAACAACACATTAGTCTGACTTTGCATGTATGTACAGTGTAAGTGTATTTTTCTACCCTGTCAGTGTCATTCAGCCTCAAAGCCATTCATTCCTGCCTAAGTCATAAATCTTTGAAAATGTGTTACATACTAAAGTATCAACTTTAGAAAAGTCTCAGTAATTAAAAACCTAAAACACATTTAAGCCACCTTTTTTTTTTTTTTTTTTTTTTTTTCATCAAACATTCCTCAAAAAGGCGGAAACGTCTCGGGTTACGTATGTAACCCTTGTTCCCCGAGAAGGGGAACGAGACACTGTATCGGTGACGACACTATGGGAATGCCTCTGGGCGTGGCAGGGCTGAAATCATGAATGAAACTACTCCAATCCTATTGGCATTGCTAGAACGGTAGCATGTGACGGCGTAACTGGGGGAGTATATAAGCACGCCGGCACAACGGACACATTAGATCTTTGCTATGAAGCAAGGTACTCCAGGCGGGGCGAGGTGTGGCCGACCGACGCAGTGTCTCATCCCCCTCCTCGGGGAACAAGGGTTACATACGTAACCCGAGACGTTCCCCTTCGAGGGAACTATGGGAACGAGAATACCCACTATTCCACGCCGAAGCCTCCGCCTGCCCCCCCAGCGTGCAAAAACCTGTAGGCACGACTAGGAGGAGAGCGCACGGGTGCCGGGTGCAGAAGGAAGGTCCAGACTGTAAAATCGGATGAAAGTGTGAGGAGTGGCCCAGCCAGCTGCCTCACACAAATCCTGGAGCGAAGCCCCTACGAGGAGGGCCCTAGAGGCCGCCATGCCTCGAGTGGAGTGCGCCCTTACGGCCATACGTGAAGGTAACCCACGCACCTGATAGGCCAGGGAAATAGTCTGAACAATCCAGTTGCTGATCGTGTGTTTAGAAGCGGACCCGAAACACACCAGCAACTGGTCTGCTTTCCTCCACCGGGAGGACCTCAGAGTGTAAATACTCAGTGCCCTAATCGGCAGAGCAGATGAAGTCTCCCGTCCTCCGCCGTCACATGAGGTGGGGGATGAAACGCCTGCAGCACCGTAGACCCTGCCAACCTGGACGGAACCTTAGGGACATAGCCCGGACAGGGGTGCAGGATGGCTCTGACCCTCCCCGGGGCAAACTCCAGGCATTGAGGAGAAACCGAAAGTGCCTGGAGATCCCCCACCCTCCTCAGGGAGGTGATAGCGAGGAGAAAGGCCATCTTAAGGGTCAGGTGCTTGGCCTCAGCCGACTCCAGGGGTTCGAAGGGGGCCTCAGCCAGCGATTAGAGAACCACCGCCGGGTCCCAAGTGGGAACCCTGGAACAAGTCACGGGTCTCATCCTCCGGGCTCCACGGAGGAAGCGCACGACCAGTGGAAGCCTCCCCAGAGGCCCATCCCTCAGAGGGGTGTGGAACGCCGCCACGACAGCCAAATACACCTTGAGTGTGGATTGGGAAAGGCCAGCAGAGAAACGGTCCTGGAGGAACTCCAGCACCATAGTAACCGGGCAGGTAACTGTGTCCACCGCCCGTTCTCTACACCAGGTGGCAAACACATTCCACTTCAGGCCGTACGTCCTTCTCGTGGACGGGGCTCTGGAGCTGAGCAGCGTCTCCACTGTCTCCGCCATTAGGCCCGCCTCCAGGAACTGGGCCCCCTCAGGGGCCAGACCCACAGTCTCCACAGGGCGGGGCAAGGGTGAAAGACCTGACCCTCCACCTGAGACGAGGAGAGATATTATGTCCGAGAACCACACTCGGGCCGGCCAAAACGGGGCTACCAGCAGTAGACTGACAGCGTCCTGATGGACCCGCTCCAGAACCGGAAACAGGAAAAGCATACAGGCGCATGTCTGTACCATGGCATCCAGCCCTAGTGGGGCTGGGGGTGAGAGGGAGAACCACAGGGGACAGTGCGTAGTCTCTCGAGACGCAAACAAGTCCACGTCTATGGGGCCGAACCTTTCGCATAATGACTCCACCACCTGGGGGTGGAGTCTCCACTCCCCAGGCCTCAGCCCCTGTCTCGACAGCAGGTCTGCTCCCTGATTCTGGGTCCCAGGGACGTATGTCGCTCTGAGGGACTGCAGTCTCTGCTGGGACCACAGGAGGATCTGATGTGCCAGTTGCATAACGAGCGCGAGCGCAGACCCCCCCTGGTGATTCAAATAGGCCACCACCGCCGTGTTGTCGGTCCTGACAAGGACGTGGCGACCGCGGAGAAACTCCTCAGAGCTCTGAAACCGCCAACATTTCCAGGCAATTTATGTGCCAAGCTTTAGAAATGATGCTCCTCCCAGGAGCCTCTCGCAAAGCGGCCGTCCATGACCGCGCCCCATCCCGTGAGTGAGGCGTCTGTTGAAATAATTGTTCGGCAACAGATCGCTCCCAACACGGGACCTTGGGACAGGAACCAAGATTTCCTCCATACAGACAGGGAACGAAGGCATCTGCTCGTAACCCGTATCAGACGGAGCGGATTTTCCCCTTGGGGAGAATCCCTCGGATTTCAGCCACCACTGCAGGGCTATCATGTGCAGCAGGCCTTTTGTCATCTATCGTGACAAACCAATCCTCGGATTGGATGTGACTGATGATGGCGGGGATGGTGAGCATCCTGAACCTGAATCTCCTCAGAGATTGGTTCAGGGACCGCAGATCTAAAATCGGACGCAGTCCTCCGTCCTTCTTGGGAACTATGAAGTACCGGCTGTAGAACCCGGACTCCCTGACTGGCGGGGAAATGAGTTATATGGCCCCTTTCTCCAGCAGAGAGCGAACTTCTTGTCCCAACACCTGGCTCTGCCCCGCGTGCACCGCAGTCCAGACCACCCCGTTGAACTTCTGCGGGGGGTGGACCCGGAACTGCAGCCTGTAGCCATCCACTACGGTGCGCAGGACCCACGGGGAAATGTTTGCAAGACCACGGAGCGGGGAAATGTTTGCAAGACCTACGCATAACATGTTATGCGTAGGTCCCCGGTGGCACCCTGAAGTGGAGGACTGCCAAGGAAACTCGCCGGTGCCCCCCGGTGTGTGAGCCCGATCGTTTTCCAGCTGCAACCCCTCAAGGCGGGCAGACTGGTGAAAGCTCGCTGGCGGTTAGCGCGTCCCGAGCGCCAAGACAGCGGGAAAACAGCGCCTGTTGTCTGAGCTGCCACAAGGGAGGGACCTCGGTCAGCCTCTCGGGGGGGCCTGTGGGTGAGAGCGCCGCCTCGCGTCCCGGTTTTGTTGAGGCTTCGCTTCTGGCTCCGGCGGTAGGAGCTAGACGAGGGCTGAGCTCGTCTCTCTTCAGCCGTCGCCGTCCTGGAGCCCGGCGGGGGAGGGGCACATATTGAAAGCTGTCTGGGAATGCGGCATCCCCAGACAGTGTCCCCAGCCGTGATGTAGCGCGGGCATGGAAAGACACACTGCCTGAACTGCTCACCAGCCATCTCCTCTGCTTCTCCTTCCAGGTATTTTCGTCTTGTGGTAGCTTTCTTCTGAGTAGTCTCAAACATGCCAGAGTGCCTGCTGAATAGAAAAAAGCTAATGTGTCCGGTGTGCCGGTGTGCTTATATACTCCCCCAGTTACGCCGTCACACGCTACCGTTCTAGCAACGCCAATAGGATTGGAGTAGTTTCATTCATGATTTCAGCCCTGCCACGCCCAGAGGCGTTCCCATAGTGTCGTCACCGACGCAGTTTGAGTTCCCTCGAAGGGGAACAGTACATTTGTTGGAGACAGTGGTCAGGGCTAATCCACATTTAGCATAATTGTGATTGAGTCAAAATATAGTGTGTGTTTTCATGGTATAATGAAAAGAACAAGTCTCCCAGTGCAACAGTGTAGCTCATAGATGTGTTTTTAATTTAATTTGTCTTTGTGGACAACAATGGAGCTTTATTGCACAGTAGAATAAGATAAGAGATATCAAGGTTTGGATACACACAATACTTCATTACAGTACATTCATTGTTGGTTTGAGTCTTTTAATGGATTGTGGACAATAAGCAAAATATATAATCAATGTAGAATTTTATATATTTTATATATTCAACTTCCTTACAGCATACATGCTGTATGACTGCAAGTCAGAGGCTGAGCAGCATACACAATTTCCCTTTTCATTGTGTCAGGTCTGTTTATGTTGCTATGGTTACAGGATGATAGTACAAACAGTTCTAGTAATTCTGCTACAGCAAAGTTATGTATGCAAGCAATATTTCTAGCAGCATAACCACAGGTGCATAGTATACACATATCTTTTTTACTTTCTGCAAAATAAATAGCCCAAATGAACACTGTTGGGAGTGAGGTATGTGAGTTATTCAGGGTAATAGGAACAATTATTCAGGGAAGCTATGCTGATGTTGAACTTTTTAATGTAATTTTTCAAAACTGTACGCACCACAAATAAAACTCCATTCACCTACAGGCAGAAATCTCAAAGACCCAGATCTCAGAATGTGATGCTATACAATTAGAGGTCAGCATACTGGAGATATTACTAATTACTAATATATGTCTTACCGCTGAGGAGAGCAGCTACAGCGCCATTCCCCCTCTCAATGTATCTGTTCACTCCCTCACACATAGACTGAAAGTAGATGTCTGTGCCAGCTTTACAGTGTTACGTGAATTCAGGAGATTAGAGGGAAAATGACTTTCAAAAATAAAAGGGAAGACAGGGAAGTAGGTGCTGGCTTTGTCCTTGCAGTCTGAAAACTCAATCTCTCTACCCAGGTGCAGCAGTGTGACAACAATAGTGGTTTGAACAAAGGCAACCTTTTCCGCCTTGCCCCATGAAATGGTTATTGGCCGTATAAGCACCAGGATCATTGAAAGGATGATTGCAAAGAAACAGGAGTATGACTGTTGTAGGCGGTAAAATCTATAGCTGTGCAGAGATGTTTGTTGAAGATTCAAGGAGAAAATATTTGAGAAGAAAATGTCATCGAAATACCTTGAAAACTCCACTCTGCTGGCTCCTTCTGTCGGTCTATACTCATGTTTTATGAAATGCTTGACAAAGAGAAGGTATACAGAGTACTGAGGAACCAAATGGCACCACAACACAGTGAGAAATTTTGCTTCACTAGTCTGTTAGACCCATTCTTATTAATCTCTATTTGAGAGTATGTGTATACTTCATGCACATATTGTATGTGCATTTATGGATCATGTATGTGTGTTCTGTGTATGTCCGCAGGGCTGTGACCCGTCCAGTTCTCATCCTGCTGCCAGTGTTGGGTCTGACCTGGTTGTGCGGAGTGCTGGTCCATCTGTCTGTAGTAGTCGCCTATGTCTTCATCATTCTCAATGCCTTCCAGGTAAACAAAGACATGTGATATCCTCAAACTTTTCATATCCAAATCTAAAGCTTTTTACAATTTGGATAATGGTGTAATATAAGAAGTTATTTAAAGCTGCCCAACTGGTGTACATAAAAATTCCAACTTACACTTAATACAAATCATCAATCAAGCAATCAAATTAATACCATCCTATAATATCAAGTTGTCAACATGGTGAAATTTTCATTTTAATTATGTTCAAGATTAAGATTATGTGTACTAACTGGCAACTTTAAAAAAAAAAAAAAAAAAAAAGTAATGTGTTATCATTAAAGTGGCTATAATAAATATTTTTCATGATAATAATGTATTAAATGGCATTGTGAAAACATTAGCCATACTGTTTTGGTTGACTCTCAACGCTGTCAGGTTGTTGTTTTCAGCAGGCTGCTATTTTCAGTGAAAAAGCTCTACAAACCACTGTACAATACCTGCTCAGCAGAAATGTTATTTTCAAAACTTCTTGTAACTATTTCCCTTTGTTAGGAACTCAGTATTTAAAAACAGTTTTAACCCAAGCTCAGTTTAAGCATGTGGAACAGCTCAAGTTGAAATGTCCCATGACATTATAATGCATGTATTGTGATGTGATGTGACCGGAGAACAGTGGTAGGTTGGCTCTTTAGTTTCAATTCCTTCTGATGGTTAAAAATGGGTGGGGTCAAGTTCTAATCCACTACAGCACACCTTGTTGGACAGGGGTGGATCTAGAGGGCATAGCTTAATATCATCTATATGTAGTAGTTTAGCCAAAAAGCTCCTTGCTAGCAGGTGAAAATGCATGGCATGCACCTCCTTGTGTCAGCGGTGGTCAGCAGTGCCCAAAGTGCATGAGGAGCTGGGCTGCAGTTACCATTTCAGCATCAACTGTTTCATCTTGAGGGGAGCTTGAGTGTTCACATTTCTTTGAAACCTGCCCTGTTTGTTTGATTTATGTATTAACCTTTTAACTTTGGCAGCTTTCAGGATGTGCACACAACTGCAAAGTCGATACTCATGAGATACACCGTTGGAAGGCAAAAATTCTTGTGATTCAACCAATGCAATCTATAATAGAAGATAGAATCACAACAGCGTGTACAAACAGCGCCTCTTTCAGACCATCCACCTACAATCCAAATTGATGCAACTCATCTATGAAGCCTCATTAATCCACCGATTGATTACATTCAAACATTCAAACAGTCTTGTTACATTGTCAAAGGTCCAGATGATCCAATTAAGTAAAAATTCCAAAACACATTTTTCCATCAACAAATACCCAGGGACTGCTGCTGCATCATTTCATATTTGCCAGCAGACTGGCCAAAAATTTCATTATAAACGTAACAACTCCAGTTTGGAGGGAAAAATTGTGATATCTTGTTTTTAAAATGGCTTATGAATTCCTTGAATTCATGACCTACAATAGCCAACAAGAGCCTGTGCTGTAAGGAAATGCCAGCCCCTGTTGTTTGTGGGTTGACCAAGCCATTTGCAACCAATTGTGCTGATGACTGGCACTTCGTGTAGCCAATTAAATTCTGATATCTAGCTAGAACTAGAAAGTTCATAGTCAACCGGCAGAAAAACATCTGCGTAAAGCCTCAAATATGCTCTGGAGCAGATGGACACACAGACAGCTGTGGACACCACTGACGCGGACTACTTCTGTTCAGCTTGACGGACTTGTTCCATATGTGCAGTAGATCGGTTGGTGCCCTGGTAGTAGTCTGCCACAAGAAACGGGAGGCACCCTTGTGGCAACCTGTGTAAATATACATTTCCTGTGGTATTGCTATAAAAGTTAAACTTGGACCAGGTAAGTCCCAGCTATTGTTGTCTGCTGGCATCTGTTTGCAAACATTTTGAGGCTAAATGAAAAAACCTTCTACTTTTAGTCTGTTTAAAATAAATTTATTTTACTCAATGCCAGTAGCACTTACAGTAATTCTTCAAGAACAGCATTCAGTTTACTTTGGGTATGCCTTGGATAGGTGTTTAAGGCAAATTTTACAGGAATGGTAAGAAAATAAATGCAGGTGGGAAATTTTGGCCCTAGAGGAAATGTAAAGGGGTCACCAAAAACAAGAAATATTCCCGACGGGATGAATAACTTTTCCCAGATCAATGGCAGACAAGAGTGAATATTATGTTATTTTAAGTGTTTTTCCTGGATAGGGACAAATAGCTGGCTGTTTCAATGGCTTGGTATTGGCTGGCATGGTCTTCCATTAATGTTAGTGGAGTAAAAATCATTGTGTTTTGTCAGAGGTCTGCCTCTTACCCTTGGTGATGATGCTAGTCACCTCACACTCAGCATAGTTTTACTATAGTGTTGTATAGTTGCCATAGGGCAGTCTGTCAAAAACTCACTGTATTCCATTAAGGAGCTAGTGATATTTTAAGATGAAGCATGTCGCCTCAAAATGCCTCAAAGCGCTATTTAAGGGAGGCTGGGCAACAGGTTCAACCAAATCTGAGCCGCTATATTGTTGAATGAGAACTGGTAAGTAGCTATAAGTGCTGTACAGCACTGGTACTGGTTCAGTAATACGCACTGTAATGACAAGGATTTGTTACTTCTGCAATCAAATGTTTGAGTAGTAATATCTGCTGGAACAGGTGGACAGTGCACCCCAGAGGAGGACACCCACATTGTAAATATGGTCATTGCAAATTACTGCATCAAATTCTGAGAACAACAGGACCACAAACTGGCAGATAACACCAAAACATCAACAGAGTCTCCCTGCATTGGATGAACCAGCTGCATAGAGTCCCTTTTCCTAGAACCTCAGATTGTGTAAAACAAGTGAGGAACACACATCCATACTTTACACATTTGGACACCTGTGTGTATCTGAGTTTTACTATCCTACATACAGAAAAGTGTTTCATTTATACTATCAGTGCGTCGTTGCTCCTTCGTGTGAATATTCAAAGACGTTTGTGTGTGCTGTATTGATGCAAAAACTCAAGTCTTCACAAGAGTTTGAGATTATTTCTAAAAAGCAACAAAACATCATTCACTATAGCTTTAAAATGATGTCTTTCTCATGTTCATTCATGAGCATAGTTCCATGACCTCTGCAGCTACTGATGCGTATGTGTGTGTCATAGCTTTGTACTGTATTGTGTGGCACATGTAATGTCTGTACCTGCTCATTTGCAGTTGTAACATTATAACTGTGACTGTGTATTCATGCACGTGTGTGGGGGGGAGTCAGGCCTTTGAACGAAAGGTCATCCCACATCTACCTCCAGCTCTCCTCCCCTGATAACATAACATTTACTTCCTTTCTCAGACACTCTTCTCTCACCCTTTTCCATACACTGTACTTGTTTTTCTGATATGGTCCATTCTTTACATCCCTCTCTCCTTGTCTTTTCTCACTCCACCCACAACCCTGTGCTCTTTCCCGCTCTTTAATTAATCAAAATGAGCTAGCCCCTGGGTGACCCCCGGAGAGCTGCTAGTTAATTTAGATTTACTGCTGGTGTCCAGTTGAGGGCAGATAACACTAGAGAAGGAGTTCTTCCTCATGTAGGTAGGAGGATAATGCGGGGCCAGCCCTTTTTCTTTTTCTTACCAAAAATCCTTTTTTTTTTTTTTTACTGAGCTACTTCAAAAGTTTATAAAATCAAAGTATGACGGACAGTCTTAGGTCTATGAACCAGGAAAGCAGATGAGAGCTGGTAGAGCAAAATAGGGCTCACTAATAACATCCAGCAGAGTATTCAATTCACTAAAACTTCTGGTCCCGGTATCTGATATTATTTGTCACTAAGTCTTCCACTTCTGATTCCTTCCACTAAATTTCTGCATCAACACTGAATTATTGTCTGACTCAGTATACTTATTTTTAGATTTATTAGACATACTGTTGGTAATGGTGTGATGCAGCGTAAACACAAGTTTACACACTACAGTATGGCAATTTTATTTCTGTCGCTGACTGTTTACTGTCATAATTATGAAATTAGACCCTATAATCAAAGTTTAAAAAATTTTATCTTTTCATTTGTCATAGTTCTGTTGTGATCCTAAGGAGCAGAGTCTACTTGGGCTCCACCTCTAAGACATCATTGCTTTAATCACTTTATGCATTTGAATTATGAATTTTTAGAGCAGTTAGATATAATGACCTATGTTTGTGTTTTTCTGACAAAACCCGTTCATGTGAATAATGACTGACTTTCTCAGAGGCAAAGCCTCTTAGGGATGAGGCGTGAATGGATGGTTTGGTTTGTGTCTGGCTTTGACACAGAAGATTGCAGTTTGCATCCTGTGTCTTATACCAACAGC
Source organism: Micropterus salmoides (assembly GCF_014851395.1). Classification (NCBI taxonomy): domain Eukaryota; kingdom Metazoa; phylum Chordata; class Actinopteri; order Centrarchiformes; family Centrarchidae; genus Micropterus; species Micropterus salmoides. Next base: position 3,903,549 of record NW_024044459.1, read on the forward strand.
CAACATTGTTTTCTGACTACAATGATCACAATCTTTCTCTGCACTTAACAATGTAGTTTTAGTTGCCTAAACTGAACCAAGCCTTAACCATAGAGGTGGCACTTAATTAATAATTTTTCTAATGGAAATGTGTTTTCTGGAAGGCACAGTCAAACGATGTAATCCTAAAGATAGGGACGCCAAAATCATTAAAATGCCCAGATGGGTTTTTATTAAGTTTGAAAGAATTTTAGTGTTCCTATTAGTAACAGATATTCTGATTGAGACCACATGATGCATCCAAATCTACCAGTATACTCCAACAGAAGTGCCTGAAACCCCCTAACCCCAAACTATTCCAATGTTGGAATGTCCAGCCATGTCTGTAACTTTCTAACAGAGCCAAGCTGACATATATGCCCACTGAGAAAGTAAACAGGGTTTGAACTTCTCTCTTTCATTTCATGTATTTCCATCACTTTTCATGTGGCACAAACGCCTTCCAGGAGAGACTGTATGAAAAAGTATTTTCACATATTTTCACTATTACAGTTTTTCACAATTGCTAACACACTGAATCAAACACTCAGTCGCCTAAATCCATTTGTCAAATCAGTCACTCATTTGGCAAAACCTTACAGTTTTTTCCAACTGCTTACACACATTTTCAAAACTGTCTCCTTTTTCCAAAACTCTACACACAATTCTCCCAACTGCTCGGAAAAAATGCAAAATGCCTCATATGTCCTTCAAAATGAAACACTGCATTCAAAATGCCATAAACACACCAAAATCCTTCCTCCCACCATCCAAAGACATGCGGATTAGGTTGATTGGTGACCCTAAATTGTCCTTAGGTGTGAGTGTGAGTGATTGATCGTCTATGTGTGGCCCTGCGATGGACTGGCGACCTGTCCAGGGTGTACCCTGCCTTTCGCCCGATGCCAGCTGTGATTGGCTCCAGCCCCCCGCGACCCTGTACGCAGGATAAGCGGTTGACGATGGATGGATGTAAATTATTGGATATACCATGCACACATTGTTGTTCTAAATCTAAAACTCATTTGTCTTTCACAGGTGTATTTGTACACTCCCATACAATGTTGTAGAGTAAAACTAATCTGCTAAGATGTGTTGAAAAATGAACTGTAAACACCAAATGCAATGTTGAAACAGCAAATACTTATTTGGAAAAACAGTTATTTTTACAGTTGTAACAGTAGTACAGTGTTGTATACAGTAACATTCAAGAAATTAAACCATAAACATATGTAAACCAAAACTATAATTTTTTCTTTTATTTCCAAAAATTAATACTTATTTAACAATACTATACTGCTGAAATAACCAATATAATGTTGCAAACGGTTCAAATTATGGACGCCGCTGTAAAGCGACTCAACTTGGGCTGGACTCTCAGTCTAGCTTCGCTCATGGTCAACCTGTGGTCACATGATCAATAAGTGTGGCCCTGATCTCATCCGTGATGGCTCTCCTTCCTTCTCTTCTTTGCCCTCGTCCTCTTCCTCCTCGTAATCGTCGTCCTCAGTCTCCTCTTCCTCTTCCTCCTCCTCTTCTACCAACTCTTCCTCCTTGAACTTTTCCTCTCTGTCCATTGTTGGCATCCATTGTTCAAAACAGGTAATTTGACCTTTAACCTATGTATAGGTCTACTGTATACTAAAGCAGTGATTGGTTAGTGATCAGTTAAGCAGTTAGTGTTTGCACATGTGAGGAGTGGCTGTGTGACCTGGAGAAGAAGTGTAGCATTTTGATTGGTTGTGTTTGGAAAAGGAAAGCAGGTCACTTCCTGTTAGATTTTTGTGTCTTAGGTAGAGAATTGTTTGTAGTGTTTTGAAAAAAGTGTTTTATGCAATTGAAAACTGACTGAAAGGCTGAGAAATAGCTAATCGTTTTGGTGGTTTGAGATGAGGTTTTGCTCTTTGAGTGAGAGGTTTCAAAAATTGTGTGACATGTAAAGATTTTGTGTGTAAGCAGTTGGAAAAAACTGTAAACAAGTTCAGGTAGTTAAGATACTTTTTGCAAAAATTTGCACTGTGATGCACTTGTGTTGCAAAATGATAAATACACGTAGCAAAAGTTAAAATGATTATAGAAATGTGTCTTAGCAATTGTTAAAAACTGTAACCACAAAACCTTACAACAAAAAGCAAAACATTATACATCTTATAATGGATGTATAATGACTTTGACTTTTCAGAGATACAGTATTGGATATATTGACCAAACACAGCACACACAGTACAATTCTGATATATATTTATTTTCAGCAAAACCAATTGTGGAAAGTATGAAGTACAGAACTGTACAGTACAAAAAACAAAAAAACCTAATTATTTCTTCTTGCCTGGCTGTATCTGGCCATAGCACTTTGTCCACATCACAGTCTATGTCCTCTGTTGCAAGACAGTGAGGGAAGTATCGTCTTGATTGGCAAATCCACCCTTGCACAGATGCTGCATCCACTTGATCGCTCACATCCTCCATAGCTTGAAAGAGGGGCATCAAGATATAGGGCTGGAGGTCATAAACCTTCCACCACCATGCCAAAAAAAACTCCTCAATAGGGTTAAGGAAGGGAGAGTATGGTGGGAGGTATTGGAGTATATATAGTTGATGCTGATGAAACCAGTTTTGGACCAGAGCAGATCGGTGGAAAGATACATTGTCCCAGATAATAATGTATCTCATCTGCTCTGCATCCATTTGGTTTTCAACTGTGATGATGTAGTGTAGTCTGTCTGAAAATGTGAGTATGCGGGCCATGTTGTAAGGACCAAATGTGGCATGGCGGTGGAGGACCCCATTCTGGGAGATGGCAGCACACATGGTGATGTTACCACCACGCTGGCCTGGCACATTGAGAATAGCTCTATGCCCAATGATGTTTCTCCCCCTTCTTCTAACTTTAGTCAGGTTAAATCCAGCTTCATGAAGATAAATTCATGCTGGATTACAGCAGCTTCCATTTGTAAAACTCTCTGAAAGATAGACAACATTGTGTTGTTCATTGTCAGCCTACTATACATTTACGTGAAAAAGGGTTATTTGTGCAGTGTGCATTACAGTACATACCTCCACATATTCATGCCGCAGGTCTTTTACTCTCTCCAAATTTTGTTCAAATGGGACTATGTTGAGTTGTTTCATCTGTTTTTTAAGGATTCGCCCCCCACCTGATGAACATTATTGTAACACTGTGTTGTCATTGAGGATGTTTGGTTGAATTTCTGTGGGGCGTGTTGCATTATTGGCCAAAACCATGTTAATGATAGCTCTCTCTTGTTCTTCAGAGAATATTCGGCCCCTTCCACTTTGATGTGGTCGACCCTCAATCCTGTAGACCAAGAAATATACAAATAAATACAGAGTACTGATGTACTGGATATTGTAAGCTATATACTGTATTTACTGATTATACTGTAATGTACTGTAGACACTAATGTACTTCACCTGTTCTCTTGTCAAAATGTCCGAATTACTGTTGCAACAGTATATATATATATATGTTGCTCTATTATCATTTGATAAATTTGGTCTTCGTCTTCTTTGTCCATGTCCTCTTGGTCTCCCTCTCTGTACCCCTTTTCCTCCACGTGCACCCCCTCTCATCCTCTCTCTTACTGGAACATTACCTTCCATTTTTGTTGATAACAGGTAAACTCACCTGCTGCCTTTTTATAGTGCTTGCACATGATTGGTGAGTTTAGAGTTGTGCACCTGATGGCAACGTTTGATCAATTGGTTCACAGGTGTGGCATTTTAGACGAGACATTGTGTGAGATTTTTGTGTCTAATGTAGCCTGTGTGTGTTTTGCAATCACTGTGTCTAGTGTTTTGCAAAAGGTGTGAGGCTGAGAACGTGCTTATAGTTGTACAGATCTGGGCTTTAGTTTTGAGTGTAAGGTTTCACTGACCATGTGTTATATAACATTTTAGTGTGTAAGCAATTGTAATTGTAACTGTAATTTACATGAATTGAGTTTATTTTGAAAGGGACTCTGTACAGCTGCTTCATTCAATGCAGAGAGACTCTGATGTTTTGGAACATTGTGGCCCCTATGTGGTCCTATAGTTCTGAGTGCGATGCCGTTATTTGCAATGCCCATATTTAGAATGTGGGTCAACAGTCGACCTGTTCCACCAGATACTGGTTTTCTTACAATTCTGTAAAAGCATTTGATTGATAAAGTAGTAAAAGATCCTTGTCTTTACAGTGCATATTACTGAACCAGTAGTTACTTACCGCTTCTAATTTCAAAAATAACCAGATGATACCTGCAACAGTATAGCGACTCAGATTTGGTGGAATCCACTGCCCAGCCTCTCTCATGCTCCTCCCATGGTTGACAACATGGTCAATCACAGTGGCTCTGATTTCATTAGTTATGTTCCTGACTCCCCTCCCTCTTCCTCTTCCTGGTCCTCTCCTTCTCCCCCATCCTACTTGATCTTGCCCTCTCCTCCTCTTACTTCTTCACCTCCTTGTTCTCTTCCTCATCCTCCTCTTCTTTCTTCCCTTTCTCGTCCATGCCCTCATTTTCCTCCTTTAATTCTTACCCCTCTAATGCATCCATTGTTAGCCAAACCAAATGTTTACCTATGGCCCATTTATGCATAGTGCTCATGCTCTGATAGAAAAGTGAACTAATAATCTAAATGTGAAATGCCAATTGGCAAAACACTGTAGCAAAACAGAGGAATGTTTACAGTTTTTATAGAATTGGGTTATTGAATTGCAAACTGAGTGTAAAGCAGCAAGTTGTGTCTACAGTTTTGAAAAAAGTGTGTTATAAAATTGCACACCGAGTTTAAAGCAGAGAACGTGCATTCAGTTGTCAAGTGTTAATGGTTCAAGAAATAGCGCTTCAAGACTGACTGTTAGTGTTTAAGCATCCAGAAAAAACTGTGAGGTGTTTGGGCTACTACTGCTGCAGTGGACTGTTTATGGTTGGCGAAGGGAACACACTTTTATAGTATTTTTCTTTAAAAATAAGATAAATACTGTACATCACAGCACATACATGAGGTCAGCAAACTGCAATATTAGAGAAAAGACTCACAAAATTGCAATTCTGGTGAATATTTTCACTGTAATAGTAAACCAAGTGACATGGAGACATTGATTTGGATTCACTTGAGCTAAGAGTTGAGTATCAGAATCCAACTGAAACCTGTGCTAAAAGGGAGTAGAAAACCACACATATCGAGAGAAATGAGGTATTTAGCAATACATGGTTCTCTCTTTATTGGTAAAGGGAAAAGCAGAGTTTGACTAAGATGGAAAAGTGGAGTACTAAACGTACTTGTTGAAGATTGTCTACAAAAGCTGTATGAATGCAGTTAATTCTTCTCCACTTTCCACCTTTCACATGTGCTTTGTAATGTGTCTCTTATCTTCCATAGGGCTTGTATATCTTCTTAGTGTATGCTGTGTACAACAGTGAGGTAAGAAGGCATGCAGTCCATTGTCAGTGTTGCTGTCTGTCACCACTGCGGCAGAATATCAGAATGTATCTTTGTATGGTATGCGGGGCTGCCAGCCTTTTGGACAAACCAGTGGGTGTAAACGCTGCTTCTCATTTAGGTGAGGAATGCCATAAAGAGGATCAAAGAAAAGAGGAAGGCCTTATCTTTCACGGTGAGTGCGTAACAAGCACACAACAGTGATCCATCAGTAAAGGCTGGAAAATAAATTCCCTCTATACCAATGTTTGTTTTACTGCAACTCTGACTTTGCTTTTATGTGGGCATTTTTGGTATAGCTGTAATGTCCACATATTGTACTTTAGGATAAAATCATCACTTTGCTGCACTTCTGATTGAGTTGAGATGTATTTCAGAACTGTTCCCAGCCAACCAGCTTCCTACCTTCCCAGAGGGCCCCAATTACCTCCTGGGGGCGTAGTCCACCTACTGCCTCCAGCCCTGAGACCAGTGAGACCTCTGGACCCCCCAGCTCCACTTCAACATCATTGGTCATCAAGAACGGTAGGCTGCATAACCTGAGGCTGTGTGTGTACTCTGTGTGACATGGTCTTAACTAAAGTATTACTTATAAGGCTAGGGGAGATATTTTGTAAGGTAATGTATGATAAATAATTCCTGTTTAGATGTGCAAAATCTGTAGGTGGAAATGGAAATGTATATAAATACTGATTTATTACCAAACTGTCAGGAAACTGCCTAAAATATAAAGTCTGAGAAAAGCAGGTGTAAAATCTCAGGCTGTTATATCACACACACACAGAGGGAGAGTCAAAGTCAAGTTAGTTGTATTCAGTTCGGGCAGAGCCAGCTGATAACAACAGGTACAGTTAGCAACACCTAGCGGTTACCGTAGTGCTAGCAACAAGTAAAGCTATCTGTCCATCAGTAAATCACAGAGAGCTGAGGCAGAGCAGTGAGAGGACATCAGAGGGAAAACCAGAAAATGTTTAACTTTCCATAACCGTAAAAGCACTTTCTGAAAGACATACTGAACAACCTCCAGCTCTAGCTCAGCTGGTGTTGTGTTGGACAGTGGGTCCGAGAGCGGTATTTTCAGTGTGCGGGGCCATCTACTGCACTGAAGGGCTGGAGGAGGTCCTATGCTACACACATCTCTCCATTACGTCAAGAAGGGAGCCAAATTCAAACTACGTGTTTGCACACGTTTACTGCAAGACTGAGAAGGAGAAAAGAGAGAGGATGGGTTTTTTTTCCATAATATGGGAGTCACCGGGGACACATATTTATGATAAAAAGACATGAAAAAGTGGATTTTTCCTAATATGGAACATTTAATGCTAATCAGGAGAACTACAGCTGGCCTCATTTACAATATGTAGTCTCAGTAAATACCTCGCTACATTTGTTGAATCCGTTTATTTCATCTTTATGTCAATGCAATGGTCAGTGACATGTCCACCACTGCTGTGAATGACACTCTCTCCTGCACCTTCACAGCACTTTGTGACTGAAATAAGTAAATGATGAGTGGTGAGAATAGACATCAGATGCCATTTCACTTCATTTCATATTTTGGTTTATCTCATCAGCAGAAATCTGTTCTGCAGAGACAAAGCTACAAATAAATGACATTCATTGTTTAGATAGAAGGGCAAATAAAGGAGATCTGCATACAGAAAGAACCAAAAGATTTTATATTGAGAATTCTCACAATGTTCTTTTGTTGTTCATATTGTTTGCATTTTTGCTCCCCTGTGTGTATTTTATGAAGCTTTCTTTCTGTTGTATTTTGTCTTGCTTTTATAATCTTTGTCTTACATGTTTTGGCCTCGTGCTTGCTCGTGTTTGGAATTGTTGGGTCTGTGTAAATAATATTTTAAAGAGTACGGTCTAGGCCTGCTCTATATAAAAAGTGCCCAGTTATCTGTTATGATTTGGCGCTACATTAATAAAACTGAATTGAAGTGAATAAACAAATGTGTTTGTCCTGAAAGTGAAAATGCTAACTTGAAATACAAATAGGTGTTTTTGTCTTACAGAGAGCTTCAGAAAGGAGAGCTTTGTGAGTTTCTCTATAAAACCAGCATCAGGAAATCAAGTAAGTAACATTCATGCATTCATGAATACACTGTTACATACATACATCATACTGTTGGCATTTAAATATGACTTGGTATTGTTTATGTCTCTTTAATTAAAACAGGTGGTGCAGCTGATTGGGTTCAAGCCATCAGGTACAACTCTAACTCTTGATCCGGTTTGTTTATAATTTGAGGGTTGGTCTCATTTGAAATTAAGAGATGGTTAACATTATTGATCCCACACAAAGAAACTAGACCAAAATATAGACACTTTTGTAGTAAACAAGAAAGGACTAGTGTCACCATTGCTGGGGGTACCTGACAACGGCCATATACATGTAAATTAAAACAAATGTGGAATTTAAATCCTTTTAACTTGAAATGGAAAGTAGTTTAAATGTAGTTAAGTTGTTTTAACTTGAAACTGTAAACTAGATTAATGCAGAAATATATGCCTGTTAAAGACTAGTTAAAGGAAGTTTTTGGCATTGATTAAGTACAATAATTATTTGTTTTAACTCAAAGTATGAAGTTGAAAGAAGTTATAAAAAAACATTGTTATGCATTTTCAAGGCAGCAGGTGAACTTGCATTTCCCTGTTAACTACTTGCGAGGACTATAATAAAACACACAGGACTACGATAACTAGTATGACTTGGAGTTAGAGAGAAACAAATCATCTGTCCAAAATGGCTCAACAAGCCAAATGCTTTGAGTACTTTAAGGATTTTACTGTAAGTATTGATTTTCAAGTGTGAATACTAAAGTGTGGGCCTGGTCGTCTGGTCAGTGTTCCATACAGTATTAGTTATTTGACTCTTGCTGCACTGATCTCTCACTGCTGATGAGTAATAGAACATTGATTGTAAATAAATCTATCATTACATTTATTCACACTTTTCTGAAAATAAGTTAAGTTAATTAAGTTTAAAATCTCAGCATCCACCTTTGACCTGTGCTCCTTCCTTGTTTTCTCATGGATGCACCGAGCTCTCTCTTCGTCTGGTTTTAAATTACACTGCACATTGAGTACGTTTAAGCAGCCTTGAGAAAAGAAAAAGAATGATGTATTTGCATTTATTCTCAATGAAAGTCCTCATTTGAGTTGAGTGAGTTGAGTCGTCAGTGTATGTTATTATTGTTTCTATTAGCAGAAGTGTTCTATAATGGTGGTTTAATGTGGATTACGGTCTGAATGCAAAGTATTTTGTTCTTAATTGTCACTTATACATAAAACAGGAGAAAACACAGGATAGTTGTAATTTTTCTGTAATGAAAATCATTTTAAAGGAGTATCATCTATTGATGATTGCAGTCTAAACAAGCTTCCTAAAACCCTTGTGGATACATGTGTAGAGTGTTTGGGTCAGAGCCCAGCCAATGGTCACACACTAGATGTAAGGAACATTCTCATTATGATATAAAGACCTGACTGGAGTAGAAAGAGGTGCGGGTTTAATTTTTCCCAGACTGTCTCCATTTACCTGTGCAGTGTACAACATGTGTGAAAACTTCCCTAGTGTTTTTTTGTTGATTTCAATGTGCAGGCCATACACAACAGATGGTCCCCATATTTCCAAAGGGTTAAGTCACTGTCAGTGGCTCTAAATTGCCTGGCAGTAGGGAGAAGGAAGTTTGTAATGAATTCATTAAATGTTTAGCTGTCTGTGAAGAACGCCTGATGGATCGTGTTTGAGTGCTGCTCGGTGTTCATTGTTGACTGGCGAGACAAAGCAGAGGTTCATTCCTAACGGACAGGGCTGGCTATTCACGCCATCAGCCATTAACCACTCCAACACCTGCTCTCTCTCACTCGGCCTTTCATTCCCCTCCTTTCTTGTTTTCTCTTTTGTACACAAACACACTAGCACTCCTGTAATGCAAAAACATTAAACATCAGATCGAGCTGGGAGTCGTAGCTAATGCCTTTCACTGTATTTCACTACAGGTTGTTGAACTGCAAATGGAGTGGATCCTGATACTCATTTACAATAAATGTGCACCACACTGAAAGAAGAGAGAACTGGACACACACACACACAGATCCCACCTGAAGAAGAGCACGGCCACCACACACCACACATATACACACACACGCAGGAAAATTAAAATGAAGGAAGGACCCTCTCTCACTGTTCCGTTCTCAGATCAGATCAATGATCCCTCAACTACTCACTTTTTTAACACATCTGTTTCTTTATCGCCAACAAAATGACAAAGGAAAAAACTTCTGTTATCTGTATGGCTAATTTAATGTGGTTTTTGCAATGTGGGTGTAATAACCCTTTAATTTAAACACAAGGAATATTATCTTTTATTTACATTTTACTACTTTACTTAAAATATTACCAACACCCACACAACTATCAGCAACATTGTCTAATTGTCTTTACCAAAGACAATTAGGTCATTTCTGACTACAAACACAGTTCTTTACTGGACCTCCATGATGGTGTGTCTGCTATGAAATATGGGATGCAACTCTTGCCATCTCTTTAGCATAATTTCCATAAAATGACATGCATTAATGATCTCTTCAGCCTATATGTCTGGCTAATATTAATGCTGGGCTTCATTCTCACTCTCTCTCATGTTGTTTAAATAGCTCTGCAATAGAAATTCAAGTTTACCAGGAAGAACAAGGCTCCAACATGGCAATATGGTGTGTTATATAGTTAGCAAACATTTTCAGCATGGACCACTGTGTTTGATAATGGCTTGCTAGAAAGTGTGTTACTGTTGTAAATAGATGATTACAATAAAGAATGAAAAGACTGTACCATTGCAGCTTACTATGGAGCTGTAAAGCACCACCAGATAGATGCTGTGAGTTTAAAACCGATATTCTTAACGCTTTAGAAACAGGAGGTGCATGTTCTGTTCAGTACCTAATGACTCTAATCGCTCTTAAACCTATCTACAGTATTTACTCTCAAACTACTGTTGGCTTTAGACACTGCACGTTGTCTTTTTTCTCGTTGTTCTGTAGCAGCAGCCATTTTAACTCCTATCCTACCAGCTTAAACTGTTCCAATCTGTTTGTGGAGAGCAGACCTGGAATCATGTTTTGACTGATATTATATTTTTAAATAAGAATCACAATTCTTGATGTTAGCTGCTACGGTCTAAAATGTGTTCTCTCTGTTGTGTTGTTAGACATCATGGTGTATTGTTCAACACGATCTGCCTGTTCTACATTTCCACATTTTTGTAGATGGACATTTGAGGAACAAATCAATTTTCCTCTGAAGATACTTTAATGGCAAAATTACAAGTGTCACAGTAAGATTGATGTCTATTTTAGAGATATTGAATGACGACTTTCCAGGAATGATTTGTTTCTAAAACTGATGTTTAATGTTTTAGACTATTGCTGAATGTTTGCTGTGTGTTTCTAGACAGAAGTGTTAAGTCAGACACTGCTGTGACTGCTGTGTTAAATCTATATATGAGCTCTGTATCATTTGTGCAAAACTGATGAATCTTATGCAATAATAGCCGACAAACAAGTGGAGCTTTACTTCACTGAATTTTATTGGTTTGATGCTATTACAATAAAATATATTTCAAGAAAACAAAAATGTTTTGGTCACTTTCTCTTTTGGGAGAAAAACACTACAGTTTAAGACGGGACAACTGTCAACTCACAGGAAAATAAAAAGTGAACTAAGAGCAAAAACAAAGGCTATATCAAGAGAATCAGTTCCACAACAGTAGCGATTTGACCTCAACATAAAGCAGAGAACTTTTTTGGTTGAAATGTATCTTCGTCTTGCAGTAGATATTCACTTCACAACATAAATATACTGTACAGATTGATAACACACAGCTGTCTCAACTGGAAAAACAGAGGTTGGTGTGTGTGTGTGTGTGTGTGTGTGTGTGTGCTTTCAGGCAGACGTTAAGGCAGGCGGAGTGATTGTCTACGATACCTTGAAATGCCACATCAATGGACGAACAAGGAATGATTTTGAATGTCCACTGTGAGAAAGTTGAGCTACACAATATTACAAACACTGCTTTGACTGTGTCTTTGTTTTTCAGTTGGTCCAGTTGACAGTCATCGTGAATTTCAGTTACATTGTCGTCATTGATGAGAGTCACATGCTTTTAAAAAAGGTGTGTCACTTCTAATGAATGTGGGAGCACAGACTGGGACAAATACAAATACATTAGTGTTACTTTTCAACACGGAGTGCCGGAGCTAAAACACTGACTGCTACAAATACACTGTATAGTGTTCTCGACCCGTAGACCCAGGTTTCTGATACTGTGTTCTGTTGTCCACTGGTTGATAAAATATTTAGTTTTAATTGCATACCATATGCAGGACTGACAAGAACAAAATTCTGGATAAAATACTACTTATTTAATTATTTATAGGGGACATTAATTGGTCAAATTAGTAAATTCATCATTATGTGTATTAAGGTGGAATATGTGACTCTGTAGAAATCCAATACCATGACACATACCATGATACAGAACAACGACACAGCAAGTAATGTAACTAACGTTAGCTTAGTTGTGGGTTAGCTAAAGCTGCTGCTGTGAAGCTAACATGCAGAGAGGTCGGGACGGTCCCAGAGCAGCACAGCAGCTCTAGACAGTGATACTCCCCTGCTACTAAAGCTAACATCACAACAACAGCATGTCTTTTTGAACTAGAAAATAAGCAGAATGTCCGTGGGCAAGTCATTTAATGTTGCTGACACACAAATCATTGCTGGCACGGCTGGAATAGTGTTGTGTGACCACTTTGTTTGTTTACCATTTACAGAACCAGGGCTGTGTACAACACCAGCTAAAGGACTGTGAGGAGATCTATGCTGAATTTGACAAAAAGGCGTGTGTTGGATTAGAATCACATAGCCCACCTATAAAAATACTCATCTTCCTACATGGTAGGACTAGCAGTGTGAGGTGTGGATGAGACTGAGGCAACTGTACAGGTGGTTGTTCTAAGTCAACTTGCAGAAACATAAATCGACACATTTCTTTTGCACTGACTAAAAATGATGTCTACAGGACAGATAAGTCATTCACTACTGATTGGTTAGGGCAAAACAAAATAACTCCCTCTTTCAAACAAACTTTCTGACATTAAGAAGCTTTCAGACATTTTAGTTTGTCTCATAAAAATGATGCTTATACACTACTAATTTGCAACAGCCAATGTAAGGCATGTAAAGCTCCCTTAATTGTGTCACCATATTTTTATTTAAACCATTTAAATTAATGTATTTGCAAAGTTGCAAAATGTCTGTACTATTGTCAAAACAATTAAAGAGAAATTAGCTTAGGTTTTGGAGGCATTTGATGAGTGGTCATACTGCTGACCTAAATACTCACTAGAGCACCAAACATGTAAAAATCAACAATAATGCGCTATTTCTTACTAAGCTACAGTGACCAGCTGTTTTAGGAACTTACAGTCTTTTTAAAAATCCAGCTATATATTTGTGAAGTTATTTTAAAAGTCTTCAGTAGGAACCAGTGGGCTTGAGGCTGAGTGCTACACAAAGTGTAGGGAGGTCAGAAAGTACTGCAAATGGTCAAACACATTGTTGATGTTGGTCTTTTCATAAGATTTGTTAACAATAAGAAAAATCATTCAAAAGCATTAATATTATTTACAGAAAGTATACATTTAGAAAATGTCATCATGTTCAATATGTGTAAAATCCATCTCTACAGCAGCTTCAGTACAAAACACGTTAGTATCAGCCTTCTCACACTGAGATCAGTCGAGCTCTAGTCCACACTGTACAGCGTATTGAAAAGTCACACCAACGTGACTGTGAACATGACAACTTCATGTTTTGAGTGCCCAATGTTTTTTAAGGCATTGGCCAATATCTAAATCAAAAGTTTCAAAGAAACTAGAAACCAAATCTGGCCAGATAATTTTTTCCCTCCCTGCGTTGTCTCTGTATGCCTCCTCTGTAAAACTGAAAGACAGACACTTGTAGATACTTCCTTTTTGCTTTTTACATATTAAAGAATTCATCTCTCCCTTATAATTTGCACATTGATGTGTCTTTTTTCACTCACCTCTCCGCTCTGGCTTCCCTTTATTATTTATCCACAAAGCATCACTGTAGTTTCTCTCTTTCTCATTGGCTTTTTCATTCCCTCCTTCCTTCTCTGTCCCTCTTCCTTTCCCTTTCATTTTCATTTTTCTGGGCAAAGGTTTGATGAATAACTGAATTAAAAAGTGTTTTTCTTAGCATGTCTGGCTTTGATATATCAATATATTAACATATAAATAGATTAAAACAAAACTATATTGAATCCCATAAAGCTTTCATGTTTTTTTGTAAGGTTGGTGGCAAAAAGAACAAGTGCAGAGATAAGAGCAGTGCTAGTCTAGTCTGAGACTACAGTGTGTGTTATCCTAAAGTCTGTCTTCATAAAAAAAAAAAAAAAACCTAGGAACAGTGTTGATGACCTTGGAATTATAAAGTTGCATCTGACATTTGGATCAAAAAAGACAATTTTTGACACTAAAATATGATTTTTGAAAAGACAAAATCTGCTCACCAAGCAAGCATTCAACAGATGTTTCCATGCAAACAATCCCATCCTGTGAGATTCAATATCAGCCCACTCCACACCAGATATTATAATAAAATTCCTATCAAAGTGGATTTAGAAACTGTTTGGATGTTTCGTAATAATGCTATCAGCTACGGACAGACATCTTGACACCACGTCTTCATGACTTTTCAGCACTGGTGCAGGCTGGAGCCTCTTCCTTTGAGTCTAAATGTTTGCTGGGCAGCTGTGTGAGACGTAGGAAATCTTGTTGGCAATTTTGTATTCAGGTGACATTATGTAACTCTATGGGCAGATCAAATTTTAGATTTTTGAAAACAGGGTAAAAAATCCAGTTTATAAAGGTTTATTAATGTAAATGTAAATTAACATTAATGTACCTCTGCAGAATGTAAAAAACATTAACATTCATAATCTTCAAACTACACAGATGGAGCTTTATAATTCCAAACTCTAAAGAACATGTACTCCTCTTTGACGCAAACAAAACCCCTTCCAAAGAAGACCCTATATGAACATGTCTATCTTTATTTGATTCTTTCATCCCACTCACACTTTCCCTCCCACACACACACACAGTCTCACCTAGAGAAATAACTCATGATGGTGGAGCATCCTGCATGCCTCACACACACGCTCGCTTGGCATGCAGCATCTCAATGAGCAGGTTGTTGCAGGGCACCTCTCCGCTCAGATGCATGTAGCACAGGTAGTCCTCGGACTGCGTGCTGAGAGAGCGCAGCTCTGGCAACCGTACCACCAGCTGGCTGAACTTTTCCTGGAACTGAGGGTACGTGGACAGCGTGTACTCCAGCAGAGCCCCATTCACCTGCTCCTGGACACCCTCCACAAACGCCTGGTCCTCCAGCAGCTTCACATCTGCACACATGCAGAGGACAAACATGGATCATGACTCAGTGAGGGGAAACATGAATCTGCTGACATGTGGCAGAGGATCAGGCTGTGGATATAGTAGTATATAAACCCTTTGAATGTCACCATCCTGCCAGTAGGCCAGTCATTACAACTCAATCTGTGCATTCAAATATTGTTCAAACCCACAGAAATTATTTTTAAATTCTAGTGGTGATGCTAGAATTTTGAACAACTTGAATATTTCAATACTGGCGACCTGTCCAGGGTGTACCCCGCCTTTCGCCCAATGTCAGCTGGGATTGGCTCCAGCTCCCCGCGACCCTGTATGCAGGATAAGCGGTTAGATGGATGGAATATTTCCATTTTATGTATAACATCCTGGAGTGAACATCATCTACCTACAATGAGCTGGAACAAGATGATATGATACAGCCAGAAAGATGTTGTATAAGATGATTTTTCCAAACTTAAATGTCATTTTAAGGAGACAAAAAAGTAAGTGTGGATTTTAAGAGGTAAAAAAGACAACAGAACAGGACGAGATATGTCTTGTACTTTCCATCAACATTCCTTAAATGCATATTTTTACACAAAAAATGAATGGAGTTTGTTATATTGGAAAATATGCCTCAATATCATGAAAAAGTATACTGTAGGTGCAGCTGTAATTTACATGACAACCCCACAAGATTAACAATAAATTGGGAGCGTTAATAAAATGATGGGACTTACCAACAAACTTAGAAAAGCTAATCCTTTCAATAATGTAATACTTGCATTGCAGGGCAAGTTGATTCTACACTTATGTTAAATACTGTAGTAGTTTGAAAAAACAATCTTATCTCGAGGTTACTGTACTTACTGTACTAGGTTTTGTTCTGGAGCTTTCAACTCACAGTCTTCATCACGGAATGGGTTTTATACTTATGTCATGTTTTAACAATTGAGCCATCTCCATGACAACTGAGAAAACTCCATGCGGTGGTGAGGGCTATGAGATGCTGATGAAAGGAAAAGGACTGGTAAGTGGACCTTGAGTTAGGATCAGTTTGTAGAAGCCTCCTGTTTTGTTTTGCAGATTCTTTTAACAATTTGCTTTAAATGCACATTTGGATAGAAACTAGTTAGCTTTTGGCAAGTATGGGTTTTTGAAAGCTTATACAGATAATATATTTACACTCAAGCTGCTCTGCTCAAAACCAATATTCTTTAAAAAATAAAATAAAATTGACCATTTTCATTCAGAGAAATTCCTTCAATTTGTTCTAGTATGTTAATGTTTTAACATTAGATAAGTGAATATTAAAGTTGTTTCAGAATATCAGTAAGAAGAAATAAACCAGTTTAATTGTTGCATGCAACCCATTAATTTATGGTAGAAATGCTACCTAATAGGTTACATATATATGCTGTATCTATACTTTATGTATGAAATAAGGGGAGTGCTTGGAGTGTGGGTGGTGTGTGTGTGTGAGTGTGTGAGTGTGTGAGAAAGAGACAATACCCAAGCCCTCCGGTAGACCAACATTCAGCATCAGCTGAGCCCATCTTGTAGAATCCATTCACACAGTAATTAAATGTTTTGAATCAATGTTCTGAATCATCTTTTCAAACTGCTTAAGGGCAATTAAATTACCCCCGACAAATCTGACTCTGAAGATGAGGGAGAGCACGAGCGCGAGCAAAGCAGCCACAGGCACAGACAGCAAATATTTTCTGCCTATGACAAGTGCTCTCACCATTCAAAAGCTCTTTGTTCCCCGCTTTGCCAGCGCTAAACAGCAAACACTTCTGGGAATCTGGGCAAGCCACATCTATGCTCTCTCCATCTGCGCAAGCCGCTACATGAATGTCAATCTTGCCATCGAATGATAGACCCATCCATTACGCTTCTTTTGAATGCCATTAGTGGACAATGGAGGAGGATGTCTTTGTTAATATTGGTTTTTGTCAACCCTAGAAATTTAATTAAGTGAATTTATTGGAGGGAAAAGGGCCAGTTTGGAAAACACTTGTAACCTTACAGATAAATAGGTACTGCAGATAATCTGCAATTGTGACATTTTCATTAAAATGTCAGTGTTGCTATTCAAATTCCGCCAAAGGACAGCATTAGTATGGCCCTGCAGATAGATTTTTACATGAAAACCTGCTATTCTTCCGAAAACACACAGTCACAGGCTGCAGATGTAAGCGATGGCCTTTAAAAACATTTATTTGCAGATAGGTCAATCAAGGATGAATCACTCAATATAATAAATGAAATAGTAATATTATGTTTGAGCTGTTTTAGCCTGCCAAACCTGATATCACCTTATTGTGAACATCACAATACGTCAGATATTCGCTCTTCTTAAAATATAATTTTTGCCGGAGTGATCAATGATTAGAAGTAATTTTTTCTCTTCATCTCTGGCCACACTGTCTGCACATTGGTCACAGTGATGAAGGGCAAACATGAGGCTGACTCACTGGGGTTGAACAGGAGGAGGAATTTCAGACAGGCGATCTCTCTGCGGTCCACCTGCAGCGCCCGCAGCCTCGCCGCCAGCTCCTGACCTCTTTGGACCAGACTGGAAAGAGTCGCCTCAGCTTGGGACAGGATGAACGACAGCTCAACCTAAAACACAGGGTAATGGTTATTTTTTATGTCTCTTATATTCATGAGACTCAAGTGCAAGCCCTCTCAAGTAAAGTACGTTCAAATTCAAACCCCAAACGTGCCTTTTTTGATAAACTTGAAGATTTGCTATGCTTTCGCTCCTACTGTATTTCTAAATATATAGTAGGGGAAATTAAGTTTATCACTCAATCTCAGTAGAGGAGAAGAGTAGAGGTGTGTTTAGAGGCTGTAGTGTGTTAAAGTATGGAGATACATAATGACACAGGCCACATACACAGTATATTGTTATTCTAATAATTCTAAAAGGATATCTCTCACTTTTTTTTTTAAATATAAGGATGTTTCATTCATCATATTCATATTGTTTAATGCTTATAGAGGAAAAAAAGAGTCATCTGAAAGGTAGTGTTATAATGCTTTGTATGCCTATGATGTGAAGTAGGTACATATACCTGTACTGTATTCTAAATACACAGAAAACTATTATATGGGGAATATATAATTTGTTCATATTAATGAATAATATTTTAATCCTTTAGTGCCGCATATTACAAAACAAATTAAATTAGCACCAACCAGCTGACAAGTATTTAGGTCAAAGCTTGGAGTTTTGGGGACTTCAGGCAGTTATTCAAATTGCAATCCAACCTTATTCATAACGCTCACATAATGTTGTCTGTCCTAAATGGTCATCATATTGGTCATCATATTATTAGCCTATTTAACATTATGTTAAATCTTACATTACTTAAATAATAAATAATTGTTTTCCAGAATAAATGGACCTCATTCAAAACATTTAACGAGCTCTAGGAAGGCCACTAGCTTAAAACTGGTAAGCTGACACAGTGGGGTACCATGTAGCAAATGAGTTAGTCCCTGTCAGTCCACCTCTTATATGATATAGTCTCCTCGTTAGCCAACAATATTTGATTTTGTGCACATAGATATTCAGTTTAATGCATTCCAGAGTTCCTTCCACTGAATAGGTGTGGTGGGTCACCATGCCTTTCAGAGCTACTCACCCTAAAAGAATTTCACTTTCAACTGTTTCACAGGCTGATAAAACAAAGTTCTAGAGGAAACATTATATAGATGTAGTTTAGGCATGAAAATAACTAAATTTCAAGATATGTTAAGTTTTGCTGCAAAATATGGACAATGAGTGACTTCTGTCTAAAACTGCCAGCATTGTAATCAACCTTCAAGCCTTACAAATGATACAAATATTAAAAACAAAACAAGTCCTTCATTAATTTGGTTTTAAAGTTGTTTCATTTGATAGATCAAACAAACTCATTAAACATTGGACTCCACACTGGAACCATAGTCCAAATATTTGGAAAACAGTCCCTCTTTAACAGTTAACAAGTGCAGCCTAAGTGAATGAAGTGCATTGGGCTGATGGGAAGTTGTGCGAGGGAGTTGTTACCTCCTGGCCGGTCACCAGCAGGATACTGTCTTCCTGTCCATGTTGCACTTGTCTGAAAATGTGATCCAGGACCAGAAGTTCAGACCAGCAGTTATGGAGCAGCTTCATTTGATCTCCCACCTCCAGGAAACACACACACATACACAGAGAAGGAGAAATAATACATTATCTTAAATTATGTTTACAGTCTGAGGTTAACTCTGGTCATACATGTATAGGTATACAGTAACTTTTTTCCTTCATTTTGTTGTTCAAACACCAAAAAATCCTGATCAATATTCTTTGAAACCTATAAATAGTCCTGATTATTCTTCTGTTACTGTCTCCCGCTGCCTCAATGTTCATGTTGTATGGACAAAATCAATATCCTCTTTTTCAAAGTATTTTTCATTTGTATTTTCTATCATTTTTTTGTGTATTTAGTATGGTCTATGGAAACATCTCACATGGCTGAATTCCTCCTACTGTATGTGCAAAGCCATTAAATTTTATTCTCATTTATAAGGAATTAAAAAATACTACCTACCCTGCTGTCATGCTATTAATCCAGAGACGAAACTGAAATATGTGACAAAAACAACTGACGTAAAAAATGAGGGGACTATAAAAAGTTTGCTGGTATTTGTGCTCGAGTGTGTGTGCTGATGTCTTGGGTGTTTGTGCTATATCCAAGTGTCGTCTCAGAGCTCTTCAACCTGCTCACCTCATCCACACCCATTTACCCTAACTCCCCCACCTCTCAAGTCACATCTGCTCTGCTCTGGGGGATGGGTGTTTTCAGACTGAGCCCCGCCTCACTGCAATATTGTCTGTAAACTGAAGGACACAGCCGTCAGTAATTCTGCAGCAGCAGCTGCTAATAGGCCCAGACACTCATTCATCTGACACGGAGCTGACAGAATTACTGTCCATCTGAATGAAACTATATATCTGTCGCAGAGAAGAGGGTCCAATCTTGTTGGCCACACACTCATCTGGACTAGTGCAGTGGTGGGGGTCTGGGTGTACAGTGATAAAGGAGGGGGTTAAGGAAGCAAGAGGTCTTGGTGACCTCCTGCGCTTCCTCTCCAAGAGGAGTTGGACACTCAGCTGCAGCCAAAAAATCATTCTGTAAAACCCCTCAAACATATTGAACGTGAGGAGAGGGGCTTTATTTTATCTCCCACTCGGATTCTCAATGTTTTTGTCTGTTCATGTTAGAGTGTGGTACTGGGTCACACTGATATATCAGGATATATACCTGTCAAGTGTAATGTTTTACCTGAGGGAGCCACATTGTATCTCACAGTCATGAAGAAAAAATCTATGCAATTGTCACAGAAAATACAAAAAAGTGTGAATTGTAATCCTTAGATAGATATGAATAGTCCCTGATGTTGCTGTTAGCTGGCCAGCAGAAGCGAGGGGAGCTACAAGAGTAAGTCATATCTTTTTGGAGTTGTTAGGACGACCTCACAAACATGATGGTAGCAGAGCAGAGGTGGTCGTGATAAAAGCAGAGAGTAAGTAGTGAAGAGTGTTAGTGCTAAACACTTTTTTAAAGGTGCTATTTTTAAATTCCCCATCACCCCTTTCACTTTGCTTGCTATGTTAACAGCTATGAGTTTAGACGAGCGTAGGCCTTTAAAATCCCCAAAAAATCAATGAATTCCTTTTTACATAGACATATTTGACCAATCAACACTATTAGGCCTCCAAGTAAACCATTGCCACCTCACTCACCAATGAATTTGGTACATCTGGTACATATGTATATATGTTGTTTTTTTTATTTGCCTAATAGGGCAGCTCCTTTAAACAACCTTTAAACCAAACAGTTTTTAAGCAATGTTTATGTGTGTAATGAAGTTACAAATATCACAAATGCAGGATTGGGAATTTTTAGCAATTTTTATATTGTAATAATTACTAAGACTTCACTCCCTACAATAATCTGTGCTTCTTACTATTTCTTATTGTGTTTGGTGCTATGCTTATTAATATTACACAGAAATCAACTGCAGAATTGATACTTTGTTGTTCTTGTTACTGACAGTTCAAATCCACTATCTTACACAGATGCTAATGTATATGAGTATTACATTTTGAGCAACAGAGACTAATGCTGTTCACATGAGCATAAAATTAATTCTATCAATCACAACCATTTAAATCCAACAAGTCTGGATTAAGCCTGCTTTCAGTGGGAACACACTATAAGACAACACATCATCATGTAGTCAGTCACCATGCTTGCCAAGCAAATCAGTTCTTTATATTTTGAGGAATTATCGGTTAAGGCTAAATATGTTCATCGAATGGGATTTGCAGCGATGTGACCATTTTAAAACTATGCACAAGAAGTGTCTCCTTTCTAACTGTGTAGCTGTCAATGGGAGTAGTGTTCAAGTCTGCCCGTGGTGAGGCTCTGAGATCTACAAAACAGTCTTCAGCCTGGAGGGTACCAGTGGCAATATTCAGGATTTGTTACTGAAGAAACAGAATGCAGTTTGGAGATAAAAAAAATCTGTGCAGAGTCATAGTAAACCATTTCAAATGGTCAAATACACAAACATGTAACATATTCTGGTAGCCTCAGGACAAGCTATGGGCAAACTAACCATCACATAGAATGACTCAAAACAAACTTAACCTGTGCTGCACCTCATCAACCAAGCTGTTCGGTTGAGAGGCAGAAATACAAGACAGGAAAAAATGCAAAAGCTATGCACCTCCCTGAATCTGTAAGACAGTTTAATTCAGCCAATCCACAGCTTATCTTCAGTAACTGCTTATTAATACAATGTTAGAATGACACTGGGAAAGATCGAATGTAACATTGGGGGGGGGGGGGGCATCATATGTAGAAAAAGGGAAAATATCACATGTCTAAGATCCAGAGGATCAATATTTTGTAAGTTTTACCTTGATCCCAGTAAAACGTGCAGTCTTTTAACTGCTTCTCCCATTTAAAATAGTGTTTCTATATTTTGTATCTCAGCGTAGATATCTATCACATATATTTTTTGGCAAAACTCTTCAGAATCCTCTTGACATGTTACTTTAAATTGACTGTCTCCAGTATGCTGCCTCTAGTAGCTGAACATTTATGATGTTCATTGTGTGCACTTCCTCAGCAACATCTTCCATGTTCAACAGGTGAATGGAAGGTCAAACACAAGGCAGGACAAAGGCCACCTCTGGGGGAACTGCAGCAATCAATAGCTTCCATTCTGCTCACAATTTAACAACAATGTAGACAAGCGCAGCGCAAAGCTGCAGTGGAGAGCCGACATTTCCCCGTTATCATCTGCATGGAATGTAATTATCCAGTCCAGGGAAACAGCTCTTTCTGTGCAAGGCTTTTTGGACAAAATATGCACAGCTTTGTTGTCACTGTCCATGTTGGCTATCCACTCTATATAAAAATGGCCTGACTATCAATAGAAATACATCACATAGAACGCGACACTGTAGGGAAGCAAAATAGCAGTTGTTATGAACAAAACTGTCATATTACAAAAAAGAAGTGAAAAACAGGAATGTTGCAGATGTGACAATATGCTGCCACATCTTTGCTATGTTTCCAATCTCTGAAGGAATAAACCTACATTTTGATTGTAGATGTCTATTTTCTGGCCTCTGTGAATGGTAAATGCTTTCCGCCTGCTAAGATACCATTGCTTTCATTCTTTTATATTTCCTTCACATACAAATTTTCACCTTTTTGCTTTTAAGTGTGTGAAATAACTCACGATGCACAGTGAACTCATTCAGTAAGTCTCAGAACTGTAGAAGCCATTTCAAATGTTTGCAATATTAGAGTCATAAGTAAATTAATATCGTTGGCTAGAACAATGGACTTTATTTTTGTGCCTAACCAGCCGTGTCTCCTAAAAATTACATTGACATAATACTAATTTACAACAGCAAAATGAGGAAATTTTTTTAATGAACGCCTCACCAAGTCTTACTGAACTTTTGCTTATGTCACATCTCTAGGTTAAGGTTAAACAAAGGTGGCGGTCTTAAGTTAATACAAAAAAACCTCAACAATGACTTTTGAGACAGGATGTGTTGATGATATGTACCGTATTGACATTTAACTTGAAATAATAATTTTTCACTAACCTTTACCAACATGCTTTTGTTGCCTAAACCAGGGTATGTGAGACTCATACCCTGGTCTTAGGTGTCCTGCGCATAATCATGGCAGCAATTTTGCTTCCCTCTAAGCGTAACTGGCTAAACAAATTAGTATTGAAAATAATTTCAAGGAAACAAGGTTGTTGTAACATATAAGAAGCATACTTAGCATCAGTGTTATTCAGTTAATTTTTTCTCAGCACATTAACCAGAAAAGAAAGATGTCTTATGCCCATGAAATAAAAAACAATGAGGGTGTTTTGCAAGTTCACACATCACAAAAGCTCGCTCAAAGTTAAGTTCACACAGATGTAAATGAAGTAGTTCATTTCTTCCATGTTTTTCTTTAATGAGCTGCTCCAAGCGATTCTTTTTAATAAGTAATTTCAAATTTGGCGAGGCTAACGTTCAGACTTGTTTTGTAGAAACATGTGAGATTGTGAAAATCTGTAAAAATGTGAGAAACCTAACCAAGTTGTTTTTGTGCCTAAACACGATGTGTTGAGATAAGAGTGCATACACAGAAAACTGTTTATTACTGATTACCATGATTATCATTACAGATGCTTGTGTTTAGTTGTGGGTTCAGCTATTTGTACGTGTGTGAGAATGAATGAATTAAGCAGGTAAAGGGACTGCATATGAACAAGGTTCAGATTTTTGTGCTACGCTCCCAGTCATCAATGTTGCAATTATATTGTACATAACAAAACAAACATGTAATAGCAGGCACTACTTTGTTTTAATGCATCACTTTTGCATCAAAGAATATCTCTAACTAAAACTGGGACGCCCTCATAGGGGTTTTGACAAAAGATGTAAAATCATTACTGTACATACAATTTGGAAACAAGTGGGCAGGCATATTTGACTTTATGTATGTAAAGAATCAGTATATTCCAATAGTTTGTAATCAATAGTAATGTGTTATTCAGATATATATTTTTGTGTAAGAACACCTTTTTGCATCTCTGTGTCAGTAATGAAGAGGAGCATTTCAGCCAAGTATCCCTCAGGCGTATAAAGATACCTTGTTGTTGTTAGTCTGAGAAGATGCAACAAATCTCATCAGTACCACAATGTGGTCTTTGTTTCTGAAACAAGGAAGGTACTAAAGTAACAATGAAAAAGACTAATCTGTTCTCAGAAACTAAGAATTTAAGCCTCATTTTTTATCATTTTCAAACTTTGGGTTTGGAATTTGTGTACATTGACAGCCGATTAAATGTTTCAAAATCACTTGTAAATTTGATTTACAACAGGTCATTATCAATACAGGAAAACAAAATGTCAGGATGCAATGATGTTCAGCATTTATTTGTATTCAATTAATACTTTGTGTTAGTTGCGTTGTGTGAATGACCATTTCATTTTAAAATTAACATGGCTGCTGCCTTTACTGCAACAGTCCGACTAAATTATCTAGTTAAAGTTTTGGTGATTACAAAAAAACATGTTTTCTCATACACCTCTAGCAGTATTGAGTTTTGTTTGTTGCCCTAAGTCTGAGATATCCCTCTCGGAAATTTCACCATCTCTAGAATTTCTACTTGTGATATTGAGCTGTGAACTGTTTTTAAAGGAATTACTTTCTACTGAAAAAAGAAAGCTTTGACAGTGTGCTGTGGAGTTGCTGAGAAACAGAGATACTGTACGTGTCAGTCTCAGGAACAAATGTCAACAAGTGTATAGGTCGGAAGCAGGAAAGGAGCAGAACTGCTCAGACAGAAAGGAATCTCACCAAGTCTTACCAAGGCCAAAATCAACCTATTGTTGCTAGGTAAACTGTTTAATTGGTTGAATCAGTTTGACCATGGCTTGTTGACAAATCTTTGTTTGTCAGCACAGACAGATTATATCATGACTCACTGAGCAAAGTAATATTTTCTTGATTTTTGTGTAACTTGCCTGATTTGTCAGAATGTGTGTGTGTGTGTGTGTGTGTGTGTGTGTGTGTGTGTGTGTGTGTGTGTGTGCGTGCGTGTGCGTGTGTGTGTGTGTGTGTATCCAGCATCGAGGAAACCCGCAGAACACGAGCCAGGAATAATACCGCAAGGGATACAAGACTAAAGACTCGTTCCTCATTACTTTAACTGTTTACTTTTAGAGCTGAATCGTTACATTAAAGATTATGCTGAGTTGTCTTTAACCATACATTAAGCAACAGCTGCCACAAATTAAAAAGAAAAAAAGGACGACAGTACAGATTTTTGTACATTTCTATTAAAAATGACTAAACAGTGTGTATGCATATATGTTCATATTGAACACCAGAGCATATAACGTACATCATGACCATTAAATGGTTATGATGTAAAATCATTTTATATGTGATACAGCAATTTCATAAAGCTTAATGTATCATTTGCTTCTCTTCATATAGTAAATAGAGACTATTTTAGTGCTTACAAATATCAAATCAGACATAACATTTACATTATTTACCTCAAGCAGGTTTCTCTGCAAGTTGATTTTCATAACATACCAAACACTGTTGCCAATTGTTCGTCTGTGCTCCTAAAGTGGGCTGCGAGTCCATTCTCTGTGAGCAAATTCTGAACGAATCGTGAATGTGTGAGTCAACCTCATCATCTTTGAATGCATTCATCTATTTTTCATACTGAAAAGACAAGTAAGCCTGTGAACTGTATTAATACAGAACTAAAACAAGCCAACTTTTCTTAAAAACAACTCTTCTTTTTCCTTTTAGCAAAGCAAATGTTATGTAACTATGCTATTGTTGTTTTAGTGCTATTAACATGTTAACATGTTATATAATAAGACAAAAAGTATCAAAAAGAAAACAGAAACTTGCTAAATTATTAATCTGATGAACTTTTTTGGGACTACAGTGTCAAACAGAATGTCAGCTGTTCTCATTAACATGGAATGACCCTTTAAAAACAACAATTAATGATCTTCAGAAATTTTGTGTTAATTGTATTAGTTATGACTTGTAATATCTTGCCAGTACTGATGGAAATTACAACAATAAAGGCTGACTTGAATTTGTTATTCATTAGCTTGTTTTACATTTTTCATGTTTAATGGGAAAAGGTGTTGTAAAGGTAGAGCCAGTGTTAGAAAGTTCATTCTGGATATAGCACTTGATTCTCTGCTGTGGGGCCTCTGGGTTTTGTTAATTTTGAACCTTTTGATTTGTAAATCCCTAAAGAGATGTACACACATTAGTCAGACCAATTGCAGTTGTGATATTGACATCCCAACTAATAAGACCATTTTGGACCAGGTCTGTTCTAGTCTAAGCAGACTGGCTCTGGGAGAGAAACAGAATGTGGCATTTAAGGATTCTCATCCTGCTAATGATTTAAATGATTTATTGAGAGATATGGATATGGTATGACTGAACTCCACACCATTAATGTCACACACAGGAAAAATAGTGAAGAAAGAAAGTGAGTGAAAATAAAAAACAGAATAAAACAAACAATTGCACCGTAAAATAAGAGAGATTTTTTAATAATAGCTGGGCCTGAGTTGTCCATATCTTTCCATACAACACTTCATCCATTTGTAACTTTTTCTTCCATTCATCTTCTCTGTGAAGTCCAGCATAAATAATTAGTAACTACTATTTAAATAGTTACTAAATATTAGTAACACTAATAATTTTTTGGTATTTTTTATTTAGTTATGGTATATATTTTATTAAAAAATATCCCTTTTTAAAGATTATACAATTTTTTATGGATTGTGCAGAATCTGTAAACCAGGGTTAATCGAAGGGAGACAAACCAAACCCATGTTGTAGTTATGAATTGTGGAGTGCAACTGTAAAATGTGACATTATTCTCCACCATTTGAAGCGTGTGCATGCATGCCTCTGTGAGCATGAGGATAGAATAAAGGGCTTGTGACTCACCCTGAGCTCCTTAAAGAAGATGCAGCTCCGAGCCCACTCAACTATGGAGAAGAGAGTCTGGTCTGTCATGCGACACATGAGGCTGAAAGTGCTGGGCTTGTCCAGCCGGCCCCGGCCGCCCTGCTCCTGTTGCAGATGAGCAACGATCTTATTCTGCACCACCAGCTCGTCTGGATCGCAGCGCAGCAGCTCCAACACCAGCGGTGGAAGGCTTGGCGGCTGTGGCGAAGCTGAGGGGTACATGTCTGGGTAAGGGTATCCTGTCAGAGACTCAGGGGAGCTGGTGTAGTCAGGACACTCTGCTTTAATGGCCCTGCCAGGGAAGGCTGTGTACTGGTACTGAGAGGTGAGGGGCATGTGGGACTGCATGGCCATGCCCAAGGATGAGGGTCCATAGAGGTTGGCCTCGTAGTCTGTAGAGGTGATGGAGCTCGGGGTGGAGGGGACCAGACTTTTGGAGATGGTGGGCAGGCTGTGCAGGGTGCCAGTGAAGCCGTAGTCAGTCTGTAGAGGAGAGGCCGGCGGAGGAGCTGCGCTCTCCAGCTTGAACCCGTTGGATCGTATCAAAGCCTTCTTCTGCTGCTTCAAGGCCCTGTCTCTCTTGTACATGGGGCCAAATTTATTCCTCCCCCCACGCATGCGGTCTGCGCGCACAGCTGTCGCACAAGAGACAAGAGGTGAAAAACAGATTTACAAATGAAACACTGACTCTAAATGAATTATCCTGCACTGCCAAAATCCCCTTTGCAAAACTCCTTGATGAGCACTGAACTGTAACAGCAGAGAGTAAAATCATTTCACCAGTTTCCCCAACCATACCTACGGAATAAATAACAGACATGTTGGTCATTTTTGCTTCCCTTTTTAGGGCTGAGAAGAATCCCCAGAGTCTGTGCAGCACTCCTTCTTGTAGCCTAAATAGAGCTTTTGATTTAAAACAGGGGAGTCTCCGGAGTTTTATCAGTAAGTCAAGAATGTGTCCTTTTTCTGCTACGGAAGCAGGTGCTTTCCTGCATTGCTGTCTGGGAATTAATCCCATCCAGTGTGTATAGAAAACAACATAAGAGCCACTAGCCCACAAATCAAGAGATATATAAAGTGTTTTTACCATAGTAATCAAAAGATAAAATTGTGAATTATTTTTAATATTAATATGAACACAATAAGTGCCAACAGTCAAATTAGGCTATTGTTGTAATTAAAATACAAGAAATATAGAAATAGAAATAAGTCCCTGCAAATAGTTTTCTTAATTTCTCCCAAATAATAGCACATATTATTATTAGGAGTATTGTTATTACTATTATTATAATTAGTAGTAGTAGTAGTAATAGTATTTTTTTTTTTTTTCAAAGTGAAAAGACACACTCATTATGGGTCAACAGCGGGCTGTATACAGTAAATTGTACCTTCTAGCCGCATCCCAACGCTGAGACACTTTTGGAAGCGACAGAAAGGACATCTCTTCCTCTGGGTTTTGTCTATTTTACACTCCTGGTTTTCCGCACATGTGTACCTCTTGTTGTTCTGCACTGTCCTCTTGAAGAAGCCCTGAAAAACAGATGACACATCAGAAACAGCGAGTAGACAGCGGGTTGAGAGTATACGGCATTTAACATTACGCCCTCGAAATAAAAGGTCGCGGCTGAACATTGACTGTTCCAGTATTTGTTTAGCATAATTAATACTCGATGACTGCATATTATGCCTAGAAAAGGCTTAGGGACACTATATCTTAACTAAAATGAGTAGATGTAATGCTGACCTTTTCTGTCTTACTTTCAGTAAAAAGTTAACTTTTGTTTAAACGAATGTAAAACAAATTATCATGTGATAATTTGTTTTACATTCGTTTAAACAGCAAAATTATAAAATGTTTTAGTGTTTTGGACTCTTAGTAATAGTTCCATTCGTTTAAGGTTAAGTTAAAATGCCGCATTGCGTTCATTTATTGTTATTTCTGTTAAAGGGTCCATGTGTTACCTTGCAGCTCTCGCAGGTGAGCAGGCCGTAGTGGTATCCAGACACTTTGTCCCCACACACAGGACACAGCTCTTCCAGGTCATCATCATATGTGTATTCCATAACCTTCAAAGACACACCTGGTACATACACACGTGCACACAAACACAAGAACCCAGCACATGAGACAACGTGGCACAGTAAGTGTACAATGCAAATATCCCATGCAGACTGTGGGTAATGTAGCCTATAAGGAACAATACGAAAAATAAAAAAGGCTATACTTTAATGTAAATTATAGAAGGATGGCATTTACAGTAATATGATCGTGTTTCAGATGTCTGAGGTCAGTTCAGGATGTCCGCATTTTCTTCTATTACGCAAACAATACTGTGACGTCTGTTATTTTAAAAAATTAAAATTAGTAACTTGCCTTTATTTTAATCTTCGGGAAATAGTTTCGGTGCTGCTGAGTTGTTGTTTCTGTTTCTGCATTTAGCCTAATGCAATTCCATCTGACATAAAAACAATCAAAGACAATAAGAAAACAACAACATCTGTTTAAATAAACTTTAACTGACATTTATTTTAAAAAAGCCCCAGACCTTTCGTGAAAAATGTCTTTAAAAATGTATTTATTTGATCGAAATGATAATTATTATATGTACAGCCTATAATAGCCTATATACATGCATTATAAATGCACAGCTATATTACAGAAAAACGATTGATTTACATAATAGGCTAAGGCCTAAATAATATCATCACCATAGAATAACAATTCAAATCTCATATAGGCTACACAGCCCACATTATTACCCACATTATCTTAAATATATTATTCTAACAATTGTTTAACAGTTTTAATGTAAAGCATTTCTGCTGAAATTTTCTGTGTAGGTAGGCTATACATTATAAAGTGGTCCTATTTCAAATAACTTCTGATAAGTGGCTACAGATGGGTTAATAAAGCCATATAAAAATCTGTCATGTCATCTATAAATAGATAGCTACAACTATCAAAATAAAAAGGAAGCTTTATAACCTAGGCTTTCCACTCGTTTATCCACTTGAAGTAATATCGCCATAAATGTATTATCCTTTCTGTCATAGGCCTATCCATCAGTTTGAAACCGCTCCATGCATTTCCATTACACTGTTGATTTATGGCATTATATTACCGTGGCCAAACTACTCTTCAAAGTAAAATATGGTTGAATTCAATGGTTTTAACCTCTCCGTGAATCTACCGCATTAGCACACACATCCTGTTGAAACCGTTCGGGTTTTAACTCCAGCGTAGACTCTGTGAGAGCTGATGTTGTTAGCAGCTACAGGCACTGACCTGAGATGAAGCCTATGTCAGAGAGTTTAAAAAGATTTAATCACCCACTCAGTAGCCTACGTTTAGCCTATATAGCGACAAATATGAATGAAAAAAGCAAGCAATGCAAATCCTTCTTGTGGAGCTAAACTCAGTTCCGTTCCACGTCCCGTTGGCGGAGCGGTGAAACTTAAATATTATCCTGCTGCCGAGAACACGCCATAATAAAAAAGGAAGACTTGAATTAAATTGAAATGAACAACTGGGGGAACGTCAGGAACCAAGGGCAGACGTTTAGGCCGCGAAACGGAGGCGTCACGCGCCCTATGGAGCAGTCAGCCAGGGGTCTCACTGCGGTGCCGCGCTCCATCAGCAGCACAGGAACAGCCACCAGGAGACACACACCAATTCCTGAAATATCCTTATTATTATTATACCTGTGTTGTTTTACATTCTTAAATGACTAACTCATTTTTTATTGTATATTTGTTGTTACTTGTAGCTACACTAGGCCTAAAGGCATTTCAGGACATTCACACCGTTTTAAGTTGAATCAACAGGCTATTAATTATCATATTGCATGATTTTATACTACTGTATTTTTTTCCTATTTTTTATTTTCTATTTCCTGTGTTTGTTCTAATCACTCATTATTTCACAACATATGTCAGGCTCTAATTCAATATTAAATAGACCTACTTTTGATCTGATTTGGATTTTTGGTTCAGTAAATTGCCGTTCTATAATGGAGCTACAACTTTGCTTGGCTAAATAAAAAAAGAAGCTGTCCTTTCCTTATCCGACAATCTTAATCTTAATTATTAAACAACAGGTTAGGGATCTCTGGATGATCTGGTTTTAGTGTGTGCCGGTTCAGACCATTGAGCCGTTTTCAACATTTATCTGAAATTATTGGGTTTAAATTGGTTTATTGATTCTAACAACAAAAAAAGATGTCATCATGCACGCTGTGAATGCAGAGCACCGACTGTTGAATAGTAGACTTACCGTGAGCCTTGTCTCCCAACATTTGAACAGCCGACAGCAGCCAGTCAGTGATGATTGTCTTATTATTAAAACCTGAATGTAGGTGTTGCTGCAGTCTTGCATGGGCTGCTGGGGAGAACAAAATAAAAAAAAGACCAATACAAATCCGGATGGTCTCTGTCTATGATAGTGCTGGTTTAAGAGCGAGTAGGGCCAGTAGTACGTGTGAGATGATGACCACTGAAGATCTCTGTGAAACTCCTTCACTCCGCTCGCTCTTTACTGCGCTTCCCGTATCCCAAAAGTTATACTGCCGTGATGCCATTGGTTGACGCTCAGTCACGTGAAGGATGCTCCCTGCCTCCTCTGTGAATATGCCTGGACAGGAGAGCAGAGCGGTGCTGGAGGAGTTAAACTTATTATGCAGACTCACATGAACCGTCAAAATGATAACAAGTAGTTATAGACTATTGAGAGAGAGAGAGAGAGAGAGAGAGAGAGAGAGAGAGAGAGAGAGAGAGAGAGAGAGAGAGAGAGCAGATTTTCAAAGACTGGCTCTCTAAATTATATTAATTCCAGAGACTCACTGCTGATAATATGCTAGCCTAAATAGCACACTGCTGCTGAATTAAAATCAACATAATGATTAGTCATTATTATTACTAGCATATATATTTTGCTAATTAGGTGTTGGACATCTATATTTTTGTTTTAAATTATGCAAAATGGCCCTAACAGAAATATGCTTTACACACTGTAAAAAGGGTAGGCATAATAAGCATAGGCTTCAGTCTACACCTTTTCGGTTGTTATGCATGGATATATTGTTTTATTTTCATTGTTTTCCTTTTTTTTGTTTTGGAAAATTATGTGTGAGGACCAAAATAAATTTTATTGATTGATTGATTGATACTGACAAGTTTTTTACTTGTCAGTTTATTTTTACACCGGCTATGGAAACAATGTAAACTGTGACATTCTGTAGATTTCTATATTTATCTGCCCAGGTTGACTGTACACAAATGGAGTAGCTGCAGAATGAAATACATGGGCATTAATATTAATTGACTCTGACAGGGCATTTTGCTTGGTAAGTGCTATGGAAAGTCAAACTGTCTATTGTTAGCTAAAACAGGAAGCAGTGGGTGGCTGCTGAGGATCCGTCCGAGTGCTGAGGGTCATTGTGTGGAAACACGAACGAGGGTGAGGGTCCTTAACTATAGACCACTGCACAATTTTAAAAATAGGAAACACAAAGGTGACTTAAGTCAACACAAAACATTCACACACTGCCTTTGAGTACTGTCTTTCTGGACTGGCAGTTGTGTTCAGTGTCTGCAGTAAAGTGTTTCTCTATCTCTGTCTGCAGGCTCCTGCAGATGGAGCCTCCTGAATTCTGGATGATCAATCTTGGTAAAAAAAAAAAGACCTCTGATTGTCCTTGAGGAGGTGGGGTCCAAAAAGTGCTATTTTAGATTTCCTGTAATTCAGTTTACCAGAATTGTCCCAATTAGACAATGGTAAAGTAAGTCCATACGTCAAAATACAAAACCTTATTGGATTGATAACGCTTTCATAACCTTAAAATGGTTTAATCTCATTAGGGCTGACCCCAAATAGTCGAAGATTCAATGCTTTGATGGGTGGAGCCTGATTCGACTGTCAATCTCACAGTTGAAGCTTCATAGTGAACAAGGATCATGCCATTTTGGAGATATGGGGGTGCTCAACATCTGATTTTACATAGAACTACCAGTTTTCTCTCAATAAGTTAATATGCAGCCTATTACAATATACATTTCAACATTTAATTCTGTAATTAAACATGTAAAAAGAATAAAACTTTCAATGAATGTTTTTAAAGTGCATAAATAAATCCAAAATTGTATCTACAATTGTAAGTGTAGGCATAGCGTGTATGTGTGTAGTAGCGGAAGAGGAACACTTGCTGTTTCACTGGTTTTGTGCTGAGTTGTCCACACCTCGCAGACTTTCGGATAATTTATCACCGTTAATGAACCACAAAAAGAATATTTTGTCATTTTTAAATAGCCGGCTACTTGAAATAGAACTGTGAGGAACGGCAATGTGCATGAAGTCGTTGGCAGCACAGAATGCACGCAAAACTCTGCACAAGACCGGTGAATGACGGGCTAAAGAGAGAGACAGAGAGACAGAGAAGGGTCTTCAAAAAGCCTCAGTTGTAAGTAATAGAAACTGCAGCTCTGCAGCTTCTCAAGATTAAAGCTCCGCTTGTTTGTTGTATTCACTGTTGGTCGTGTTTTTTGGGGGCCTACGCAGTAGTATAGTAGTGTCTTTGGTCGGCTACAAAGATGTGGCATCATTATCAATAACCATGAGTGTTGGTTAGTATAGTAAGGTTATACTTAGTACTCAATGATGAGCATAGATTTTAAATACAGTAATGTCCTGTCAATCATTGTTATACTTCTTCTGTTCATAACATTTTACATGTTTTGGTAAAAAATTATAGTAGATGTAGGAATTTTATAACAGATTAACACATTCTTGCAAAGACTAGTAAACTAAGTAACCCATGCCCTGTACTTGTCAAAAGCTGCCCCTCCTCTGAAAAAACGTGCACCGCACATCTCTGCCATTAGACATGTTTGCTCAGCAGAAGGTGCACAGAGGGACATAGGTTCTATCTATCATCTATCTGTTTCACCCCTGACCTTAGTGCAAGGTCCTCGATTAGCCTATATCTGCCCATCCGACCATTAGGCCAGAAAACACGCCAGGCTGACTGGAGCAGGGGGCCCCTGCTGAGCCGGGCCCTCTGTCACTGGGGCCAAGAAATATGGCCTATCTGCTGTTTGTCTCTTACACGATTTTGTTTTGCAAGTGTGCTGTGGCTACAGGTCAGCAGAGCCCCAGCATCAGACAAGCTCTGTCTCTGTCTCCCAGATATATTTGTACAATAAATAAAGGGGAAGGGCTATGGCCTGGCTCGTGTTTTGACTTCATCATTTATATTTTGTTAATTTTGCACCTCCACACTGACAACCATTTTTTTGCTCGACAGGCAGGATCTATGTGGATAAAAGAAGATAGCGCTGCAATCACTCTGGGTGAAAGCTACAGGAGGATGAGTTTCTATGTTGTGCACAACTTGAAGATAATGTGTAACATTTCAGATTCTGAGCTTGTTGATCCATTGTTGGTCAGCTGTCCTCTTCTATCTCTTCTACAATTACACAGAGGCTCAGCTTCCACATGTTCTGAAGAAATATTGGCATTGGCAAAACCCCCTCAATTTTAGGGCTTATTTGAACATCATTACATCACACTTTTTAATGCAACTTTGTTGTATACTTAACTATAATGAATACGGAACTCTGCAAGTCTGTGGGGCCTTTTAGTTCATTGTTTTTAGTTTTGCCCTGCACATTACTGTTCTGTCTGGCAGCACCATACAATAGAGAGGGTCATAATTGCAAGTTTGGTGGTTCGATCTCTGTTTCCTCCTGTCCACATGCCAAAGTTTATTGTGACACAATCACTGTGTGTTACACTTGATCAACACAATGTACAAAGAGCTCAACACTTGTGACGACAGACATCTTTATTTGCCATCACTGCCTTAATGAAATTTATCCTGATATATCTTTTTTCCCATCTGACACCACAAAAACACAGCTGTTTACATACTGGACATTTTTTGGGAAAAAAGTCCTTGTCCATGTGTAAAAGGTGTAACATGTATGTTTGTAATTGAAATGATCTCAAATACTAAAATACAAACAAAGATGCAAATACATATAAAATACAAAAATAAATTCTGCTTTAAATATACATTGACTTTTTCCACAATACATGACTTAAAGGCACTCTCTGGACTTTATAAGCAAGAATTATGTTTCCAGTAATCACCAAAACGCATTTTGTGTATCCTTGAGGTATAACAAACATGTTGAATGTATTTCTAGGCATATAGGCAACATGGCAAAATATGCATTTTATGAACTTAAAAGTTGATTTATGCTTTTGCAAAAAATGTTATGGCACAGTTGGTTGACAGTGCCTTATTCAATCATTTTGACACTAATAATCTTCCATACAATCACCCCATATCATTGAAAACATTCCCAAATACCAGTGATCCCATCATTGGTGTTAACAATCTGTAGCTGTGATACACCGCCACAACCTTAAAATTTAAGTAATTGGTTGCTATATACCACAGAGGAGAGCTGTGTGAACAGGTGAGAGCACCCGGGCTTCTTGTTCCATAATAAGAAAAAAAGAATAAGGAAATTTTGTGCTAAACAGTCTGCATTCAGTGTCCTCATGTCTGTCCTTGACCAAGCCGGGTGCAAGCACAACAAACCACTTAGAAAAGGGAAATTAAATAGAATGACTACAATAGCATGGAGAGAAAGCAGACATGGCAGGGGTTTTCCTCAGTGTCATCTTACAAGGTCAAAACAAAAAAAACTGTTATCTATCTGTCTGATCCCTACAACACACAGCTCCTTAAAAAATTAATCCAGCCTATCAACTGACCAGCATTAGCAATACATTTTAAATGATTGATTGAAGAGGATAATAAATCATAGTCATAGTCTGATTGACTCATGCCCCCTGCTGGTGTATTTTAAACGTTGACTGACACTGTAGTGTCTTTAATTTAAAAAATCATTAAATCACAAGGTGTTACAATTTCAGGCAATTTACATGTTTAAACAGCTGCACCCTAACCCTAACGTGTAAAAACATACTACAAACAACTGAGTACTACTCATTAATACTACAAAGAGTACAGACTTGACCTGCTCTATATGTAAAGTGCAATGAGATAACTTCTGTATGAATTAACCCTATATAAGTAAAGCTAAATCGAACAAATAGTAGTCTTCCACGTAGACAATAAGTAAGGAGGAGAAGGATTTATCAAATGCTGTTTCCCCAAAAGAGGCCCTTATCTCAATACAAGTAACAAGCATGTGTTGTTCTGAAACCAAAGGCATTAATATGCTGCTATAACATCTTCCACCCACTGATTTCTGGCTTTGCATCAGAAGTTGGTGCTCCCATCCAGCCACAAGAGCATCAGTTAGGTTTAACACTGCTGTTAGGTGATAAGATCTGGCTCACAGTCAGTGTTGCAGTTCATCCCAAAGGTGTTAGATGGGGTCGAGATCGGGGCGCTGTGCAGACCAGTGAAGTTCTTCCACACTAAACTTGGAAAACTAGATGTAGTAGTGTTAAATAACATCCACTTTAAGATTGAAATTGAACACATTTGGAACATGACAGGTAGTGTTGATGAAGACGTACTTG
This sequence comes from Micropterus salmoides, assembly GCF_014851395.1. NCBI lineage: Eukaryota > Metazoa > Chordata > Actinopteri > Centrarchiformes > Centrarchidae > Micropterus > Micropterus salmoides. The sequence goes on from NW_024044459.1 coordinate 3,940,155, forward strand.
AGTTCGTCTGACAAGGCTGTTGGGAATATGTCAGACTACAAAAGGTTGGGAACCATTGGTATACAATATAACTTGGACTGTCACTCCTAAATAAACAAGCATTATAATCAAAATACAATTAAGGGTCAAAAGTAGATTTACTTTTACTATACATGACACCTTTAAGTGTGTTGTATTATTAAAAAATATTGTATTATTATTATGACAATATGTTGTGGCTGGTTGAGGTGGAGCAAAGTTTTATTTTAAAGGGTTATTTTGTTTGCACCCGGCTGACGGTGTTCTGTTTATTTAAATTTTTTTCCCACCACACTGTGTGTTTTGCCTGCCTCTATTTGTCTCCTCCGCTCATCCTGCGTGTGCAGCCTCAATCAGCACCACCGATGCCGCCTATGCCTCCTTCCGTACCACCTCCCAAGCCCATGAAGGTGGGTCGCGCTCACTCTCCCCGGAGGAGCGCGAACGACGTCGCTGTGCCGGTGACTGTTGTTACTGCAGCAAACCCGGCCATTTCTTATCTGTCTGTCCTGTGCAGCCCAAAAGACTACATCAGCTCACGGTCCCCCAGGTCCCCCTTGACACTCCCCTGCACGCTACTGGTCTCAATGGCCAGCCCCTCACTACCGTCACCCATCGCACCCCACTGCTTTTTCTTGTCACCTCCAATAACCACCACGAATCCCTCTCCTTCTACCTGATCTCTCGAGCCCCCAGTAATCCTGCTCAGCCTGTCTGTCCCCGTTGACCTGTCCGTGGTGGTCTCCATCAAGTACCACAACCTCGCCCTTTTTAGTAAGGACCAGGACTTGTCTCTACCCCTCCACCGCCCCTACGACTGTTCCATAGATCTCCTGGACATTCGCGTCCGGAGAGGGAATCTATAGAGCAGTACATTAAAGACTCCCTGGCTGCCGGCATCACCCCTCCTCATCTCCGGTGGGTGCCGGCTTTTTCTTTGTCGAAAAAAAAGACAAAACCCTCCGTCCCTGCTCAACGGCATCACAGTAAAAAACAAGTACCCCCTGCCGCTCATGGATTCAGTCTTCAAGGCCCTCTCCCGATCCACCATTTTCACAAAATTGGATTTGAGAAACGCTTTCCATTTGGTGCGAATCCGGGAGGGGGATGAATGGGAAAACCGCTTTCAACACCCCTTTCAACACCCCCCTCGGTCACTACGAATACTTAGCCCTTTGGTCTCACCAACGCCCCTGACGTCTTCCAAGCACTAGTCAATGATGTCCTCCGTGATTTCCTTAACCGCTTTGTTTTTGTTTACCTCGATGATATCCTGATCTTCTCTCGTGACCCAGCCCAACACACTGAGCACGTCCGTCTGGTGCTGCAGTGGCTTCTGGAGAACAGGCTCTTCGACAAGGTAGAAAAATGCGAGTTTCATGCCCGTTCAGTTCCTTGGCTTTGTGATCGAGAAAGGGCAGCTCCGTGCTGACCCATCTAAGATACAGGCAGTCGCGGACTGGCCAACCCCCACATCCGTTATGTAGCTGCATTGTTTCCTCGGTTTTGCGAACTTTTACCGCCGGTTCATTCGCAGCTACAGCCTCATCACCTCCGCTTTGGTTCCCTTCGCCTGGTCTCCAAAGGCCGCTGCAGCATTCACCCGTCTCAAAACCACGTTTACCTCCGCCCCCATCCTCACCAACCCCTCCCTTCAGTTCATGGTCAAGGTGGACACCTCAGAAGTGGACGTCGGGGCGACCCTCTCCCAGCGATCTCTTTTTGCGCCGGTTGACGACCACCGAGAGGAACTACAGCGTGGGTGAACGAGAACTTCTGGCCATCAAGCTGGCTTTGGAGGAGTGGAGGCACTCGCTGGAGGGAGCAGAACACCCCTTTTTGGATGGACTGATCACAGGAACCTTTCATACATACAAACTGCCAAGAGACTGAACTCCCGCCAAGCTCAGTGGGCTCTGTTTTTCAACCGGTTCAACTTCACCCTCTGTTCCCTAACAGCAAACCAGATGCTTTCTCCCGGCTCCACTCCACAGACACCCCTTCAGACCCCCCCCGACACCAACCTGCCACGTTCCAGTCTCGTCACCTCCATGGCCTGGGAGGTGGAGTCCCCCAGAACCGCCTCTATGTCCCGTCAAGTGTCCACTCCTTGGTCTTCCAGTGGGCACACGCGTCCAGGTTCAGCTACCACCCCTGGATGGCCGGCACCCTCTTCTGGTTCTGGTAGCCCTCTATAGACAAGGACTGTCTGCCCTTCGTGATGGCCTGCAAGGTGTGCGCCCGTGCCAAACCCTCCCATCAACTGCCCACCAGTCTGCTCCGCCCTCTTCCGGTCCCCAGTCATCCCTGGTCCCATATCGCCCTGGACTTTGTCCCCTGGTCATCCTCACCATCGTTGACTGCTTTTCAAAGTCTACCCACTTCATCCCCTTGCCCAAACTTCCCACCTCTCTGGAAACTGCCCCAATTCACTTCTCAGGTCTGGAGAGCTTTCTGCCACGCCTTCGGTGCCACTGCCAGTCTCTCCTCCAGCTATCACCCCCAGACCAACGGGCAGACCAAGTGGGCCAACCAGGACCTGGGGGCGGCACTCAGGTGCATGGCGTACCGTGGTCCCTTGGGTGGTGGTCCCATCTGTGCAGGCCCACCTCAGACGCTGCCGCCAGATCTGGAGAGAGGCCACAGCTGCTCTTCAATGCACCGCGTCCTGCAACCATCAGCTGGCGGACCACCACCGAACCCCAGCTCCCACCTACCGGTCTGGACAGCAGGTTTGGCTCTCCTAAAGTGACCTCCCGCTGCAGACCTCCTCCATGAAACTCCCCCGGTTCATCGGTCCTTAACCCATCGAGGCCGTCATCAATCCCTCCACTGTTGGCCTGACTCTCCCACCTCACCTGAAGGTCCACCCGGTCTTCCACATCTCCAGGGTAAAACCCGTCTCCGTCTCATTATTAACGTGAGTTACACATTGACTTTACTGATCATGTGAAATTTTAGTAGCAGCAGTCACTCACTCAATAGCTGCCTGTCTGTGCTAAACAGGGAGAATCACACATCTCCGTTGTGTGCACAGATGAGCGTTGCATATGGGTCCGTTCTGTCCAGCTCATAACATATTTCAAAATCAGAATAAGAAGGAGCTTTATTGGCAAGTAGTATTTAACACGTACGAGGAATTTCCTATGGTGAAAAGGTGCTACACATAGAGAATATTAAAAAGACTAGAGAAAAATAATACAACTATTTGCAGAATATACAACTATTTGCAGAACATGTGCATGTGCGTCCTGCACGTTGGCCTGTGGTGGAATGTAAATACCGACCAGAGTGAATGAAGCAAACTCAAGGGGGGAGTAAAATGGTTTACAGTTAATGATAAAATATTCCAGATTAGGAGAACAGTGCTGATGAATCACTGTCACGTCAGTACACTAGTGTTGTGGCCAAGACCGCCCAAACCGAGACCAAGTCAAGACCAAGACCAGAGTTTATCGAGACCGAGACAAGACCAAGACTCTTAGGGGCTGAGACCAGTCGAGACCAGTCGAGACCAAGACTGAGGGAGGGCGGGACCGAGTCAAGACCAAGACCAGTTCCCCACATTACATGACACAAAATGTGAAACGAGATCATAGTTACTTCTCAAATTCATCTGAAAGATCCACATTCCCATTAAAACACGCACATACAAACACTAAGAGCTGAAATCAACTTAACCATCTTTATTCAACACTCCTTTTCAATGCTTACCATCGCAGGGAGTCGTTAATGGTAACAACACATTTTTAATTAGGATTATTGGTCGCATTTGAAGCAATAACTTTTACATCCAATCAAAGTTAGGATGTCAAATAAATTAGACAATGCAAAAGCAATTTATTGATATTCCCAAAGTTATGGTCTTGACTGGTCTAGAAAAAAAAAAGTCCTCATTGTCCGAGGCCAAGACAAGACCGAGTACAAATGCGGTCGAGTCCGAGACGAGACCAAGACCATCAAAAAGTGGTCTTAAGACCGGTCTCGAGTAATACAACACTACAGTACACCAGCCATTGTTAATATAAAAACAGACACCTCCACCTTTTGTTTTGCCGGAGAGCAGCTGCACAGCCACATCTCCGTGTGTACAGAACAGAAGCTGAAGTTCGTCCTGCTGGGAACATGGCCTTTTTGTCAAACAGGACTGTCTAGCAGTAGAAAGACATAAATCTTTTTGAAATTGGTGCTACATGACTGAAGAAAACAGAGAAAGGGCCTGTGGCGTTTGTTTACAAAAGTAGAAAATCTACAACAACCAGAATGCTCTGGGTCCGTTGCCTTCCAAGGCCACTCCCACTCCCAAACTTCCCCAACTCCTACAGCAGAGCCGGGTAACAAACTGGGGCAGTGTACGTGCCAGTTTCTTTTCGGAATCCGGAAGTATGTGTCAAGCACTCCTTTGTCCATATGTGGTCCAAAGTTGTGGTGTAACGCACAGAAACACCACTTCTTTTTTCATTGGTGCACATATAGCACAGCGGCAACACCAGCTGTCCCTGGCATGGAGCAGCTCTGCGCCAATATCCTCACCGGCTGGTGGCCAGTGGTTGTTAGCCAGTTGATTCTGGACCGGATGTTCTGATTTTGGAGCGTTGGGAGCTGCCCCTCTGTCAGGCATACAAAGAATGGGGAAATGTTGAGCACCTGGTATTGCACTATGTTGCCTATCGCAACACCGGCATAATGCTTTACAGCACCACGTCAAATACCAATAAGGCTACATTCAGACTGCAGGTTAATGTGACCCAAATCCGATTTTCTTTGGATATTTCACTCAGATCTAATCTTTTTCAGTGTGACCAGGCCAAGCCACATGGAATCTGATCTTTTCCAGTTCGGAATTGGACCATTTTCATATGTTGTGATAATATGATGTCCAAATCCAATACAGATCGGATCTTTTTAAATGCGACCCGAGTCTGGACACTCAAGTCGGAATAGATGCTACTTTGACTCTACAGCAGCTGTTGTCACAGTATGAAAAAGCTCCACAAAAGCCATCACTAAACATGTGGCTCTCTTTCTTCTCTACCTTGCTGTCATCTGCTCACAACTTCCCTCTCTTACACCTGAAACCCACCAGACCGCGAGCTCTGTTCTAAGTTATGTGCATGCTACTTGTCCGAGTGGACACAGTGGCAAGGGAGAGAGAGAGAGAGTGAGAGAGAGTGAGTGAGTTGTGGGGCAGTTGCGTTGTCCAATGCCAGAAACCGTAATAAAACAAATGAAAGTTGTGAACACTTGTCATAAATGTGACCTGTGGAAGGACAATGAAAAACGAGAGTCTCCCGTGAGCTAACAGGAGCTAACCTCTGTTGCTCCTTGTTTACTTCTGTAGCCTGCAACAGAGTGCTGCTGCGTGTGATGTCGTGTTATTCTTCTGCACATGCGGATCACTTTCAGGCCGCGGACAGTTAACACTGAAGTCTGATATGGGCCACATTTAAGCAGTGTTGTGAACTGTCAAACAAAAAAATCGGATTTGAGAAAAACATCGGAATTGAGCATTAAGGCCTGCAGTCTGAACGTAGTTTTGATAGGCTGTTCAGGGAAATGCTAATCGCTGGTCCGTGTCCCTTTGTCAGTTTAACAGTCATCAGCTTCGGAATCAAAAAGGTGCCAGTTTTATGGTCAGGGATAGCACTTAGAGAAAGCAACTTTCACCCCCCCTTCCGTTGGGGCCTCCCCAGCAGTCTGTTGAAGTTTATCTTTAACACTCCCTGCTCTTCTCTGGGAGAGGAAAGACGAATTTGGAGTAGCTCCAAATTTATTCAATATAAATTGCACAAATCCACACCAGGGGAGCGGCGGGGAGAGGACACCCCAGCGAGGCGTCTCCCCCCCGTTCCCCTCCCCTCTCTGGGGGAGCGGTATGGCTCACCCACAAGAGCAGCTACGTGGCCTTGTGCAGACACTCCCACCTTCCTTGACTGTATGTGGAGTGCTGTCCCTCAAGCGGTAGGGCTGTCCCTCAAGCGGTAGTGCACGGCCGGCCCCACGGCAGCAGGTGTCCCCTTTGATGGCCGCGCCTCGCCCTCAAACTGAGAGATCACACATGCTCGCCATGCAAAGAGGTGCTCCCTCTTGCCTGGCAACGTATGACGGTGCCCACGATCCTTCTTCCTCCCACCGGGAGCTGGACTCTCATGACCGCAGCTCACGGGGACCGTTGTCTGCCAGGCCCCCCCATGGCCGGCATCCCAGCCCTTTCGGGGCGGGTACACCATGGGTCGCAGATGGGTGTCCCCCACCCGTGATGGCGGCAGGGGCAACAGAGTGGCTTCATTTCATGCCCACCAGGGCACCTCATCATGATGTCTGACCACTTTCAGAGCGTTACTCGGAGTGGCTCGTTTCCTGTTCTATGGACAGGTGGATGAACAGCCTGAGCTGCAGTTCGCATCCCCTCCTCTTCCCTTCGCCAGGATAGTGGAGACAGTTCTCTCGTCTCCGGCTCAGATCGCCGCCCTCCAGGCGGAGCTCCAGGAGGACCAACTTCTTGGTCAGGAAGAAGAAGAATGAGATCCATCCTGGATCTGTCGCAACAAAGACATTATAGTCAGGCCTTTTCGCATGTTGTCGGTGAAACAGATGCTGTAATATGTCTGCAAGGGAGACTGGCTCACTTCCATCGACCTGAAGGACAAATACGTTCACGTTCCCGTCATCCCAATACACAGGAAGTTCGTGCGTTTCTCTTTCCAGGGCGCCCACTATCAGTACAACTGCTTGCCGTTTGGTTACTCTTTGGTCCCGAGCACTTTGTGCGTCAAGACAGCTTTGTAGCCCCTGCAGTGGGGGGACATCAGGGTCAAATTTTACTTGAATGACCTGGTGCTGCTGGCACGTTCTCGGGACGGCAAAGCTCGTCTCACCTGGGTTTCATGGTGAACTGGAAAAAGCGCGCTCCCCTCCCAGAGGCTGGATTTCTCTCTCTTTCAGGAGAGGGTGGACGCTCTGAATGAGCTGCTCTGCTGTGTGGTCCCAAGGGCGGTGGTGAGGGCTCTCCCTATCATGAGGCTCCTGGGCCTCATGTAAGCGGTCATGTCATGGTCCACCTGGGCCTCCTGCACATGAGGAGGTTACAGCGGTGGCTTATCCACCTGCGTGTGTTGCCACGGTGAGACAGAAGCGGCGCCCGGTCGCTATGAAAGAGAGAGAAATCCAGCCTCTGGGAGGGGAGCGCTCTTTTTCCAGTTTACCATGAAACCCTGGTCGGTCAGCATGCGCTGTGCGTCCTGCACGTTGGCCTGTGGTGGAATGTAAACACCGACCAGAGTGAATGAAGCTAACTCACAGGAGTAGTAAAACGGTTTATAGTTAATGATAAAAAATTGCAGATTAGTAGAACAGTGCTGTTGAATCACTGTCACGTCAATACACCAGCCATTGTTAATATAAAAACAGACACCTCCACCTAAGAGCTGGTTACAAAAATAAACAACACAAAAAACAACCGCATTAGCTACCTTACCAAATAGTTTCAGAGCATTAGCATAGTTTAGCACTAACTCACAAGCCCAGTATTTGCCCAGCTATAAACAGCCACAATTGTTCAAACTACTTCAAAACACCACCACCATGGTAATATCACAGTGTTATGATAAATACTAACCAAAGGGGTGCTAAAACGTTAAATCTTTCACTGTGTGTGCATATTACAGTCTCTCCGTCGCATGTAGCAGGAAAACTAGTTACGGTGCCAGAGGGTGGCTTTCAAAATAAAAGCACCTCTAGTCAGAACAGGAAGTAAGACACTAGGGCTTAAACCAGGTAAAATACCTAATAAAGCCTACTAAAATGACAATTCAACAATAACATTTCTTCTGTAGAGCTAAACATATACTGGGTTATTTACAGCCATGTCTCCATGAAGCGCAGAACAGAAGATGAATACAAGTCTCTGTTTTTCCCCACCAGAAGCTGAAGTTCGTCCGGTTTGTTGCACAGTGAGCACACGCTGGAGAGAAATATTGCCGGTAGTGGTGTGCGGATCCTCTACCGCGAAAACGCACAAGTGACCTGGGTCTTTTTACTCTTCCCCCGCCCGAACAACAGCGAGAGACTTCACCAAACTGTCCAATAATTCTACTGATGATGCAAGAAAAGTGGGAACTAAATCCGCTGGAGTTGTTCCCCTGTGTCAGCCGGTGAATCTGAAACAAATACATTGATATAGTATTCAATAGTAAACTAAATACACTTGTACAGAAAAGTTTAGACGGAGAAGAGTCCAGAAAGCAGTGCTGCAGGCTGGGAGTCCAATATCAATCAATCAAGCAATGTTGCTACTGCCAACAGCTGGTGTAGCTAATGAACTGCACTTACACTTGCAGGTCTCTGTGGTACAGATTGGACAAATTTCTACAAATGCATAAAAAGGAAGTCACAAATGTAACGTGACCTGCAAATTGACAAGAAATGATCCGCAAGTGTGCAAAAACTGTTTTGTGTGTAAAAATAGATACACAAATGCATAAATAACACTTTGTATGTGAAATTAAAATATGTGTGTACAGAGTACATTATACATTACATTGTATTTTTGTGGATATGATTTTACATAACACAAATGTGAAAATACATGTTTTAAAGGCAGGGTTGGTAAGTTTGAGAAACCAGCCAGAACTGGCTGGATTTTGAAAGTATCCAACAGAGAAACTCCCAACCCTCCATTCTGGGCTCCTTCCAAAGTCACGCCCCCAAAACATGTGAACGTGCATTGCCGACACCGCAGGACGATGAGGACAGTGTGATGAGCGGAGAGCAGCGGCTCACATCAGGGGTAAGAAATCATTTGCATGTTAGAGCTTCCATGGTGACAGCATTATTGTCTCTGATGAGGACTGCAACCCAGAGCCAAGCACAAACAGGCCCGGGGTCGAGGCAAAGCAGAGGAGGGAGGGCTGCCGGGGTCCGAGGAAGAAGAGGCAGGACGGGGAGGACGAGGTGCAAGCCAAGGAGCACATTTTCTAGGACCTGCATCGAGCTTCACGCTCCAACGGCATATGAACAGGTATATCTATACATATATATTTTAATATTAGTCTATTGTCTCCCAGTGTACTTGTCTCAAAGTTTCTCTGGTGTTTCCCCCTAAGCCCTTTGACTGTCAGAAATAAAGTGCTTTATAAATGTAATCCATCACTATTGTTATTACTTTTTTTATTATCGTTTACTGATTACAACAACTAACTACAGCTCTGCTTCAACCATCGTTTCATCTGTGTCATGAACATTAACCTGGTGTGTAATGTGGACACAGAAGTCCTGTTAGAGAACAACAAGCCCCTGTTCATTAAAAATATCTGATCATGTTGATGAATGTTCTGTACTATTACACCAATCTTTCCAATTTGGGGTTCTAACAACTATATATTCCTTTACAGGCCAGAATCTGAGGATTGTGGACAACATCCAGACTACTGTGTTTGTTTCCATGCACCACACATGGCTGATCTTCCAGACCCAGGACAGAGTAACAGACAGTTCAGTCAGGCAGCATACAGACAGTTTGTAGTGTGGCAATGTGGAGCAGTTGGTCACAGAGTCGTGATACTAAGTTGCTGTTTCTGGAAGATATGCAACTGTTCTCCTGATCCACCAGGACAATACAGAGGTTTAATCCTCACAGGGTGTAAGATGTAATGTCACCAACTGCTACACAAATAATTCCCTCCACTGTCTGGATGAATACCTGTACATTGTTTTCTTTTTATGCCCAGGAGGGTAGAGAAAATACAAAGACATACATATTTTTCCCTGTTCTGGATAATATTTTCATTCTTTTTGAAATAAAACATTGAAAATGATAAATGCAGCTTAAACAATCAAGCAACTACATTTATGTCTTATGCATGAAACAATGACATCCAAATGTGGTATAACACTTGTTTATTGTTATCATATAATACTAAAACTACAACCTACATCACAAATAGATCATTTTTAAAACATCAATAAAAATAAGTATATAGAGGAAGAGACAAGGTGTGTCCAGATGTATGCTGACTGATTATGAGGACAGTTCAGACTTTACTCGTATCGCTGCTGTGGAGATGATTAAATATATCACAGTCACCTCTCTGACATGATTACCACATTTCAAAACCAACCATATTACTTTTTGTTTTATATTTTTCTGCATCTAGCAACACAGTTGGGGCAGGGACACTCGACTGAACCCCATGATGACGGGGACCATCAGGTCTCCTGGTTCTGCTTTTAGGCATCTCCTCAGTAGTAGACAACAGGAGGAGGAGGAGGAGGAGGAGGATGGAACTCTGGAGGTCTGTGATGTAACTGTAGTCCTTCTCCACCTTCAATGAGTACAAGCTCCACTTCCTGGACTTTTTGTTATACACCTTGCTGTACCTGATAATACAGAAAGGAGGATCAGCTTAGTGAAAAGTTTCTAACACCTGAAATTGTTCTCTTATAGAGTAATTAGTAAACTATTTCCACATAAAATGCAATCAATAACAATAAATCAGCACCATCTATCTGTATTCCTCATACTGTTTAATATTTTTTGACTCATCACTTATAAATGTATTGAGTAAAATGCACAAGTACTCATAATGCAACATACTGAACTGTGTCATCAGCTTTTCTCCTGGCTGGTCTGTGGACATGGTGGCTGTAATCCAGGCCAGCCAGCATGGTCCAATCAGTGTACTGGTGAGAAGCACTTGGTGTTGGAAGACTGCAGGTGACCTGAGGGCGCAGTAGAAATAAAACATACAGGATTTTTTTACTTCTGGTGAAATAAGTAATGGCATAACACCAGTTACAGTAAAATGTTTTCACACAGTAGGTTTAGCTACGAACAATGTCAACTATATTATATTATAGGTAGCTTATATACCAGAAACACAGATACTTGGGGACCTTTAGCCATCACTGTTTATATATACTAACGTTGAAATGTCTTTCTCATAACTACAAACACACAGCTACATCATTTGTAAAACAGTAACATCCAGTCAAACAACGCCTGCAGATACAAGATAATTACACAAACAGATTAGATACAAGGTGTAAACATAGTATAATAAACCTAGATGGTGAATAACTAAACCGGCGCAGTCTACACCTACATTGTCTTTCCTAATATTAGCATTGGAAAACACAGCTTGCATTGCTGTTTTCCAGCTCAGATATAATTCATAGTCTCTACTCTGGCTCCTACACCAGTCTGCAATCATAGCAACCGTTAGCTGTATGCTAAGTAGGTAGCTACGTTTGCTAGTGATGAAAGTAACAAATTACCATCAAAATGATAAAATTCAGATTACCCCAGAAAGCCCCTCGGTGTTCCTCAGTTGTCACTATTGTCAGGTCTGACAGCTGACCGGGTGCAGCTCCTGTAGCAGCACGGCTGGTAGCCATGGCAGCAAGGGAGAGTGACAGTCACCCAGCCAATCATTGCATTCGGTCCGAATGAAACGAGTGGCTGTGTTTACCGCAGCCCTGAGAGGACTACAGACAGCCGATTTTTATACTCTTTTTCAGAGCACCTAACTTTTTAATATGCATTTGTGTATATAGACAGTTTCAACAAATATGACAAAAGGTATTTCAGAAGCAACTTGCCTACCCTACCTTTAAGTAGTGAGTATTTGTGTATATTTCTTTTTAAAGATCACTGCAGTACACATTGGACAAAATTCCACAAATGCGTAAAAGGAAGTTACAAATGTAACATGACCCACAAACTGACAGAAAGCAATCTGCAAATGCGCAAAAAGTGTTTTGTGTGTAGAAGTCAATCTGTATTTTTGTGGATATTTACACATCAAAAATGTAAAAACTGATATTTGTAGATAATGAAATATTTGCGCATCATAGTACACATGTGTGGATTGTTTTCTGTGGGTTACAAATATTAAAGTCCAATAAAATCTTAGGATTTTAAGTCCAGTAAAATCCCATAGGAGTGGCCCTGCTCTGTGCACAGCCGGAATGATAGCAGTGCGCGCTATCTGTGAATGCGCATACACCGTCACGAATGCCGCGAGGCTGCGGGGGACTGGTTGGCTTATTATGTTGGCTCTCGGCAGGTTGGTCTGTGTTTGGTGGTACCTAATGGGCCCAGTGAGGCGTTGACTAATTCTGCTTCGCCTCTAACCCCACACCGATAGCCTATTCTGTAAAAACGGCGTGTAGTGCATGCCTGTCCTCTGCAATTAATTAAAATAATTTTTTATTATATAAATATTAATTTATCTTTATCTTTGATCAGGACATTTTTTGTTTTTCACCTACGTAATATTGTGAAAATCAGGAACATCCTGTCTACAAATGATGCAGAAAAACTAGTCCATGCATTTGTTACTTCTAGGCTGGATTACTGCAATTCCTTATTATTAGGCTGCTCGAAAAAGTCCGTTAAGACTCTTCAGCTGATCCAGAATGCTGCAGCATGTGTTCTGACAGGAACCAGGAAAAGAGATCACATTTCTCCTGTTTTAGCTTCTTGCATTGGCTTCCAGTAAAATCCAGAACAGAATTTAAAATCATTCTTCTTACCTACAAAGCTCTTAATGGTCAGGCACCATCTTATCTTAAAGAGCTCATAGTACCTTACTACCCCACCAGAGCACTGCGCTCCAAGAATGCAGGGTTACTTGTGGTTCCTAGAGTCTCCAAAAGTAGACTAGGAGCCAGAGCATTCAGCTATCAAGCTCCTCTCCTGTGGAACCAGGTTCCAGTTTGGGTTCAGGAGGCAGACACCATCTCCACATTTAAGAGTAGGCTTAAGACTTTCCTCTTTGATAAAGCTTATAGTTAGGGCTGGCTCAGGTGACTCCTGAACCATCCCTTAGTTATGCTGCTATAGGCCTAGACTGCCGGGGGATTTCCCATGATGCACTGAGCTCCTCTCTCCTCTTCTTTCTCTCCCTCTGTATGCAACCTCATCCCATTAATGCATGTTCCCTCTGCTACAATTATTGTTACTAGTCGTATTGCTATTATTGTTATTATAATCATTAACATTACAATTATTATCATAAACAGTACTATAAATATCTGTACCATTTTTCATTTAGTCCATAGCAACATCACCTTTACTGTCTGTACCTCTGTGTGTGGATATTGTGTAGGCTGCCTCCCTCCCCTCTCACGCTCCTTCCATCCTTCTCTTTCTCTCTGTTCCTCTCTTGCCCTCTCTCTCTCTTGTCCTCTCTCTCTCTTGCCCTCTCTCTCTTGTCCTCTCTCTCTCTCTCTCTTGCCCCCCCTGGGCTTCTGTAAATATCATCACAGAGTATGGTCTAGACCTGCTCTTTTATGAAAAGTGCTGTGAGATAACTGTTGTTGTGATTTGGCGCTATATAAATAAAAAAAAAGTACCTTCAAATGACCAAAACAACACATAAAATCGCAGGACATTCAGAACATTTAGCTATCACCATTGATGAACCATACAAACAATATTATATTGTTTTCAAATAGTACTTGAAATAGACCCGTGAGTAACCGCAACGTGCATGCATTTATTGCCCCTCCCCCCACAATTGCCGCGCACAAAGACACACCGATTCGACAGTCCACAGTGGGCAAGACTTGACAATTCTGATTTGACTATGTAAATCATTTGTTGGGCACAGCCCTACTGTGTTAACACCATTGAGTGATGGAATTTATATTTAATGTTTCAGAGAACTTTTGTAGTATTTCTCGGTTTGGACAAGACATTTGGAAATTGTAATTCTTTGTATATGCAATTTATTATTATATTTATTAATAACTTTTATTTAATTAAATGGTACATTTGTTTTATCTTTGTTTCATCATCTTTATCAACTGTTCACAACTGATAACCGATGAATGAAATGTTAACATGAATGAAAGCAAATAACGTTGTTTACATAAAGAAGATTTTTTCAATTTTTTGGAAGTAGTTTAACAACTTAGTTTAATTAGTTAATGTATTAATGCACATTAGAAAGAATTTGCTGCCAAATTCTGTTTATCAGTTGTTGTGTGGTGAAAGCTTCATCTTAATGACCAGAACTGGTGTCGTTCAAACTTAGCATTTATTCTCCAACATGCTGCATTTGAATTCAGTTCCATTCAATTCAATTTTATTTATATAGCGCCAAATCACAACAACAGTTATCTCAGAGCGCTTTTCATAAAATAGCAGGTCTAGACCGTACTCTGTGATGATATTTACAGAAACCCTACAGTTTTACAGAAAAGGGGAAAAACAACTGCTGCACAGGACATCGTAGACACACACATATTTTCCTGCTGAAGCTAGCAACAAAGACATAGTGCAGCTACTTCCTTGAAACTTCAAAATTAAAGCTTCCCTGTCAAAATAATAGCATCTCAGTCTATCGTTTGAAACAGCATTTTCTCAGTGTATTCTCCATTTTAACAATGAATAATTACCATCAGCAGACCTTTTATGATGGGTCACATGTATAGTAAACACCATGACCTTTAACACTGTAAATAGTCTTTTGCATTTGATGTACAGCTTAAACTGACGATTGCTTTACTTAATTACTCAAATCAACAAAATGTGAAATCAGTATCTTATCCACAACATCAGTAAAAGTCTGGTATGTGTCACAAATGAAGAGAAACATTTATACTTTAGAAAAATCGCTTTTTTACTGAAACAAACTACTTCAAGACAAGGTTCTAACAAAATAAATGAGCTGACAATGCAGAACAATACTGCCAGGTACAAGTGTAGGCTTATTGCCATATATGTATAAACATTTTCAGTACAGACAAATTTGGTATTTACAGATGCTAGGTAATTGACAACATTTTTCCTTTTACAAAATATATGCACAGAAAGTCAGTAAACAGTGTCAAGCAAAATATGTAAGGTAGGTATATGTTGATGTGCAATGCCAGACCAATGGAATAATTAGGGTGTTAACGTTCTACACTTGTGACAACAATGTGTGTGCTGAAGTATGAGGCACTTTGAATTACATTGTGTAGTCATGTTCTAAAAGGTGCCCTTGAACATTAAGGGGTGCTAATATATGTGCAGCGAGTCTCGCCCGGAGCTGGTAGCCACTTGTCTCCTGTACAGAATGTGCTGTTGGTGATTGTGGTGGGGCTTCATCAGCTGGCTCTGGTTCCAGGACATCACCATGGGTAAGGCAGACACTGTGACCACCTCAGAAACACCAGAAGCCAACCTTTACTTCTAAGGCTTTGAAGAGTGTTGCCCTCCTTCATCGTACCAAATACTTATTCAAGTGCTCATTCAATAATTGAATGAGCACTTGAATGGCTGTGATTGAAGCGTTCCTCAACCCTTCCTTAAAGTTTGTATGGTATGATGATGGTTATGGGGGACTGTATGGAGGGATATCCCCCATCACCAAGAGGAAAAAAGCCAGATGGTACTCAGCATTGACATAAAGGGGGCTGTTTTTATAACATGGGTATCATGTACAGAGTCAGGAAAAAGATGTTGAGGAAACGTCCCTTAGAGTCACAGATGGCTTGCATTTGGATGGAATAGAATTGTTTGTAATTAACCACTTAATGCCTGAATTTTTTTTACAATATTTTTTTTTTATTATTATTTTTGTTTTTATTTGCTTTCAGGCTGATTTAAGTGAAGATTGTTAGAAACGATATAAATTCAGGTATGATGTAGGTATGATGCAAATTAGCAACAACAGGCATAAATGAGAAACAAGGGCTTGCAAAAGGTTCCTAGGTACGTATCAAATATACACAAACAGGCATTGGGGGAATACATGCGTTATCTTGGCTGCAGTTTGAAATGAAGAGGTGTGATGCGAATTCACGACAATCGGCATCAAGGGGTTAAAATAGTCCTCTTTGTTACGATTTGGGGCTTGATACGAATATGGCATCCTTCTATTGCCCCTACAGCCTTGTCAAATGTCAAATGAAGTAAAAATCCTGCATTTTAAATGTTCATTTAATGAAAATAATCTCAGAAAAATATATCTAAGCATCAAAAGTAGTTGCCTTGGATGCCGGCCGAGCTGTCCATACTGCGCTCTGCTCTCCCCAGAGGAGAAGCAGCAGCAAGTGGACACCTACTCTTTGGATGAAGCCCTGGATTTCAGACAACTGTTGGAGTCAGACAACTGTGACAACCCTGTCGTGCAGCTCTCCCCTCACGAGGTTTCAGTCCCAAACTTGCCGACTCCAGGGTGAAGGGGGTTCTCCCGGGGTCCCTCTCCGCCTCTACCTCTCATCAATCAGTGTTCTTCTTGAGGAGCTCCCGCCCATCATCCAGAGGGCTGCCGCGCACCTGCTCATCCCGCCAGCTCAGGAGTTCGCCCCACCGGACAAGATGGCCAGGGCTCTCACCTTTGAGAACATGACTCGCTCGCTCACTGGGTGTTCTGTCTGAGTGATTGTCATCTGTGTGCGTGCGGTGTGCCTCCCCTTCGCCAGATGGCGCAGGGAGACCTACTGCTTTTGTTCTTGTTATGTCATATTTAAATGTAAACTTTTGATTTTGAAACTGCTTTGTTGCAGTAAACTGCTTTGTTTAAATGAAATATTCATGCCAATAAACCAAACTGAACTGAACCGAGCTGAACTGTGTTAGCCCTGCACTTTCTGCAGCTGGGACTGTTACAGGGCTCCCTTCTCCATCCCCAGCCCAGTAGGCATGGAGAATATTTAATATTCTAATTTGCCGTTCTTTTGGGCATGTGTGCTGCATAATGCCAGGCCGGGACCGTTTTATTATGCTCTGGGCAGGTGGGTCTGTGCTTGGTGGTACCATATGGACCCAGCGAGGCATAGACTCATCCTGCTTTGCCTCTAACCCACTATCAATAGCCTTAGAGGGCTGCACCTATACTCATAGAATCTGGAGTTATAATACATAATTAAAGCTGCAAGCAGTGTTGGACGGGCCCTTGCACCGTGACATGCTAGGGAGTGACGCGGTTCTGAATTATCATGTAACGTGTTTTGGACTGGTCCTGAAGGATTTAAGCATCACTTCCTGTGTCCCTTTAGGTGGCACTAGAGAGCCCCTACTAATTACATGTTATGTCCCACTATGTGAAAAGTGGAGCCTGAGCTGTGTTAGGCGAGGATTCCCCAGAAGGAAAAAGTAAATATTACCACAGTCGAGCGCTGGCAGGGACCTGGCGGTTTTTAACAGTAGAAATGCGGCTGTAACTGCTGTAACGTTACGGAACGGTGTGAACTGCTATTTTGGTCTGTTGTTTTGCCCTCCAGGTCACCACGCATGTCACATGACTGAAAACTAGAAATTGGTAGCAGGAAGTGACATTTGAACAATGCGGCCCCCGTGCCCTGTTTCACCTAGATGTACAAAACGTTTGTGGCATATGTATCATCCCAAAAAAGGATCTTGGAGTCATACCTAAAACCCAACAGGAAGTTGGGTCAGCCATTTTGATTTGATATTCACTAGTCATAGTGCCACCTACAGGAAACAGGAAGTGACCTATTTTCAATTCAATTCAATTCAATCTTATTTATATAGCGCCAAATCACAACAACAGTTATCTCACAGCACTTTTCATAAAAGAGCAGGTCTAGACCCGATGCTATTTACAGAAGCCCAACAGTTCCCACCAAGAGCAAGCACTAGGCGACAGAGGCAAGGAAAAACTTCCTTTTAAGAGGCAGAAACCTCGAGCAGAACCATGGCTCAGGGTGGGCGGCCATTTGCCTCGACCAGTTGGGGGTGAAGGAGAGCAAGGGGGGGGGGGGGGAGAGGGAGAGGGCAAGAGAGGAACAAAGAGAAAAAGAGAGGAATGGAAGGAGACAGAGGGGAGGGAGGCAGCCTACACAATATACACACACAGAGGTACAGACAGTAAAGGTGTTGCTATATATGTTGCTATAGACTATAGACTAAATGAAAAATGGTACAGATATTTATAGTACTGTTAATGATTATAACATTAATAATTATAGGACTAGTAACAATAGTTGTTGTAGAGGGTGTCGAGCAGGAACACGGGGGCAGCAGGTGACCCGCAACCACAGATCCAGACTCCACAGCTCCAGAGCCAGAAAACCTGCAGGAAGTGATAGGAGGAGAGAGGAGAGGGACGAGAAAGCACAACACTACCGGAAAGGGGAGAAGTTGTGTTAGTAACATGCAATAATGGGATGAGGTTGCATACAGAGGGAGAGAAAGCAGAGGAGAGAGGAGCTCAGTGCATCATGGGAAATCCCCCAGCAGTCTAGGCCTATAGCAGCATATATACAGGAGTCACCTGAGCCAGCCCTAACTATAAACTTTATCAAAGAGGAAAGTCTTAAGCCTACTCTTAAACGTGGAGATGGTGTCTGCCTCCTGAACCCAAACTGGAACCTGGTTCCACAGGAGAGGAGCTTGATAACTGAACGCTCTGGCTCCTAGTCTACTTTTGGAGACTCTAGGAACCACAAGTAACCCTGCATTCTGGGAGCACAGTGCTCTGGTGGGGTAGTAAGGTACTATGAGCTCTTTAAGATAAGATGGTGCCTGACCATTGAGAGCTTTGTAGGTAAGAAGAATGATTTTAAATTCTATTCTGGATTTTACTGGAAGCCAATGCAAAGAAGCTAAGACAGGAGAAATATGATCTCTTTTCCTGGTTCTTGTCAGACCACGTGCTGCAGCATTCTGGATCAGCTGAAGAGTCTTAACTGACTTTTTCGAGCAGCCTGATAATAAGGAATTGCAGTAATCCAGCCTAGAAGTAACAAATGCATGGACTAGTTTTTCTGCATCATTTTTAGACAGGATGTTCCTGATTTTCACAATATTACGTAGGTGAAAAAAGGCGGTCCTTGAAATTTGCTTAATGTGAGACTTAAACGACATGTCCTGATCCAAGATAACTCCAAGATTCCTCACAGTGGTGCTGGAGGCCAGGGCGATGCCATCAAGGGAAACTATATCTTTAGATAATGCGTCACAGAGGTGTTTAGGCCCCAGAACAATAACTTCAGTTTTATCTGAGTTTAATATTAGAAAAATACAGGTCATCCAGGTTTTAACATCCTGAAGGCACATTTGAAGTTTAGCTAACTGATGAGTTTCATCTGGCTTGATCGAGAGATATAACTGAGTATCATCTGCATAACAATGAAAGCTTATGGAATATTTCCTGATAATATTGCCTAAAGGAAGCATATATAAAGTGAAGAGGATTGGTCGGAGGACAGATCCTTGAGGAACTCCATGACTAACTTTGGCATGCATGGAGGACTCATCGTTAACATATACAAACTGAAATCGATCTGATAAATAGGACTTAAACCAGCTTAGAGCGGTTCCTTTAATGCCAATGAAATGTTCCAGTCTCTGCAATAGGATCTGATGGTCAATGGTATCAAATGCAGCACTAAAATCTAATAAAACCAGTACAGAGAAGTCCTTTGTCTGATGCAATAAGGAGGTCATTAGTAATTTTCACCAGTGCTGTCTCTGTGCTATGATGAGCTCTAAATCCTGACTGAAAATCCTCAAATAAACTATTGCTCTGTAGAAAGTCACACAGCTGTTTAGCAACTGCTTTCTCCAGGATCTAAGAGAGAAATGGAAGGTTAGCTACAGGTCTATAGTTGGCTAAAACATCCGGATCAAGTTTGAGCTTTTTCAGAAGAGGTTTAATTACAGGTATGGGGATGGGGTCTAAAAGGCAGGTTGAAATTATTGAAGTTAGTTGGTAAAGATTGAGGGAAGCAAAACAGTCTATACATATATCTGGTTCTACAGCTGTTTCTAAGGTTCCTGAGTTTAGAGATAAGTTGGTGCCAGTTGAGGGCAGGTCTTGGTGAATTTTTTTTCTTCTAGTTAGAATTTTATCATTAAAGAAGCTCAAGAAGTCGTAACTACTGAGAGCTATGGGAATACTTGGCTCAATAGAGCTGTGACTCTCTGTCAGCCTGGCTACAGTGCTGAAAAGAAACCTGGGGTTGTTCCTATTTTCCTCTATTAATGACGAGTTGTACGCTGCTCTGGCATTACGGAGGGCCTTCCTATAAGTTTTAAGACTATCCTGCCAAATTAAACGAGAATTATTCCAGTTTGGTGGAACGCCAGTTCCTCTCAAGTTTCCGCGATATTTGCTTTAATTTGCGAGTTTTAGTATTATACCATGGAGCTAACCGTCTTTGTTTTATTATTTTCTTTTTTAGAGGGGCTACAGAGTCGAGTGTCATTCGCAGCGAGCCTGCAGCACTATCAACAAGATGATCGATTTGGGAGGGACTGAAACTAGCGTAGGAGTCCTCTGTTACTTTGTGACTTGATAATGAATTTAGAGCTGATGGAATCGCATCCTTAAATTTAGCTACAGCACTATCAGACAGACATCTTGTATAGAAATTTAGTAGTTCAGCAACACAAACTCAAAAGTTATCAAACAGTGGTCGGACAAAGAGGGATTCTGTGGGAACACCACTAAATGTTCAATTTCAATACCATACACCAAAACAAGGTCGAGGGTGTGGTTAAAACAGTGAGTCGGTTCATGAACACTCTGAGAGAAGCCAATGGAATCTAACAGAGACATAAACGCAGTACTAAAGCTGTCATTCTCAACATCCACATGAATATTAAAATCCCCTACAATAATAACTTTGTCCGTTTTAAGGACTAAAGTTGACAAAAACTCTGCAAAAATTTTTATGTTGTGATGTACCAATTGGTGGTGGTGCTATGAGTATGAGTGAATTTTGGCTTGTAGATGTTTTCAGGGTGTGACCCTTGTCAAACATGTGAAATTTGGTACAGATATGAGTATGCACAGTGAAGTTACAACAACTTCCTGCTTCATGGTGAAGCATCGAACTTCGACACCGTTAAGCAAAAAACTCCCAAGTTTCACTATATAGCATCTTCTCTGTATTAAGGCTCATCTGAGACTGGAGTAGTACATAACAGTGTAAAAGCTGACACTGCCTCTTGCCAATAGGTGGCACTATGACTTTGAGTGAATGTTGGCACATCATCACTGACAAAAACTCACAGATAGCACAACTTCTATTTGCCAATGCCTTTAGATTACACGGAGAAAATATGTTTGAATGAATTCTCTAGGAGAAGTTTGTTAAAGTATGTTTGTTAAGTTATCAAAAATTAATGTTAAATTCAAGATGGACAACTTCCTGCTGGATTTACGGAATCACTCCCAAAGGTTGTTTTTTTTGTTCTGAACATGATACATCTGCCACAAAAATTTCTTACAATTCGGTGAAACGTGGCCCCGGGGCTTCAATTTCAATAGGATCCTAATGTTTCAGGGCCCTAACTATAAACTATAATCTTCTTCTTCTTCTTCTTCTATAGGCTAAAGGTCTGCGTGCTGTAAACCGTTAGGCTTATTGACAACTATATAGAAATAGCCAATCTTCTTGCTGATGCTCTCGTTCATTTATGCAGGTTATATGGAGGCATCATCGTTAAACTGAGACTGTTACATGTTTTTTCATCTTTTTCATCTTCTCGGCCTGCATGCCCCAGTGCGAGGCAAGCTTCACACCGGGACTGGAGATCTCTGGGCAGGATGAATCCTGTGTTGTAGGCACTACAAGCTCGCATGGTGTCACCGTAATCTCTCCCCACTCCCCATGGTCTTCTTGCAAGCCTTGCTGAAAAATTTGCTGAAGTAAAAATGAGAGCAGATTCCACGGTCTGATTGCTTCTTATACACAGGTTGAAACCGTGGTTTTGGCCCATCCTGCTTGTGGGTGTAGACAAAGCTCTTCAGTGCTGCATTGAGGGATAAACCAACTAGCGATAGCCTCAGAGGGTGAAAAATAGTAAATAAAATGGTGTTCATGAAAAGCATCGCTTAAAATGCATTGGGCAAATGAGTTATTTTCAATAAGCAGATGTAAATACATAAATACAGCAATAATCAAACAAGCAAATAAATAAATAAGCACTTAAATAAATAATAAATACGATGTTGCTTCACATATGTTTTATATGCAGTGATTTAAGAGCATTTCTACAGTAACATTTTAATGTGGCAGATTTCATGCTGATTTGAATGTGATGTATTTATCTGGGAGGCATTTGCAACATAAAAATAGTCATTCTTTTATAAATAAATTTTAAAAAGGTCTTTTCAATATTCTGTGAGAAAGTCATTATCAGGACAGTGAATACCAAATGGATAACAGCAGAAAAACATAATCTTAGCTGTGTACACCGTGCAACAAGAAGCTGTACAGAAAAGATTCAGTGGGTGGGCGTGGAGGAAGGGTACATAATAAATCGCCACCTCTTCTTGCCCTTGACAAGGTTCCTGAGTTTGAACAGCCCCTATTCTTGACAGTGCTCCTTTCAGAACTTGGCTTTTGTGTTTGCTTAACAATAGGAAAATGTAGTTAAGGCTAAACTCAATTGCAACCTTGCTCTCTCTTAAATATATCTCCTGCGTAGTAATCCATCACAGTGAGCAGCTCTTGAATGAACCACTTGCTTTGCACAAATTCACTCATTCACAGCTCATGTATGTGCTCAGTGTTTGGACACACTGAATGAAGGAATTAATGAGTGAATGACTGTAACTCTTTTATTAAAGGAATTAATGCTTGTTTATTTCAGAACTGTAATTCTATAACTCAGTGTCACTGCAGAGATGTTTATTCACTAAACCCTGAGAGAAAACACATCAGACAACTAGAGAACTGACTGACACCATTTATTATATTTAGCCAGTAGTCTACCACATTATATTTTCATGCATCATTCTCATGCTCCCTGAGGAGATTTCTTCCAAATGAATGGTTCATTGTTTTTATTTCATATTTTGTCTCCATTCAAAAATGAATAAACTAAACTAAATAAACCTCTCTTGTCCACACAAAGACAGCAGAACCAGAAAAAAAATAACAATTAATTAGGTAGCATATATAAATAAGCAAGATTCAAAAAGGTGAAATAATATTGATAAAATAACAGCAATAAATAGACCAAATAGATGAGCAATATAAGCACAGAATTGATTAAAATTCTTCAAAATAAATACATAAAATGTAAAAAAAATAATAATAATAATAAAATCCTAAAACAGACTTTTAATAAATTCAAATAGTTATACAGTAGCTAGATTAAAAGATAATGGATCTAGCTGGATCTTGCAAAGAAATAGTTTTCTAAAGTGTAAGCTGCATACACACATAAGGCTGGTGATGTAATGCTGTATTTTTCATAATGTCAACAAATTGCATGACAAGACCAATAGCAACAATCTGTTAGTCTGTCTCTCAATGCTGTCTGACCTGCCTGTCACTTTCTTTCTTCACGTTCAGTTTTCTGCACAGGTGTCATTAGGAATTCTAATTTTCTAACAAACCTGACTACTGTCTAGACTTCCTTTGCTGAACTTCTTTTCTTTTACACAAGGATTCAATGAAGAAAAAAGTGTGCGGTCTAATTGAATTCTAATCTATACGAATACTTGTAGTTAGTATATAGTAAGTGAAACATGGACATGCAAATGGCACTACAATAAAGCCTAGTTACCTTGTGTATCAAAGTGGACCTATTGTGCTTTTCAATATTTTCTGGCATATCTATAATGTTATAATGTCAGATGTTCATGTTAAATGTGCCCAAAGCTTCAAATGATAAGGTATTTAAAAGAATTCAGTCAAATTAAAGTGTGTGTTCATGTTAATGAAGGAATATGTCACCGAGTGCAGGAACGGAGCTCTGAGGCTCAGAGGAAGAAGATACACTTTGTACACACACACAGTACTTGTTAGTAGGATACATTCATTGTTGGTTTGGGTCTTTTCGTGGGATTTGTTGACAAGAAGAAAAAGAGAGAATATCACCTGACTTGTGCATTTTTAATTATCCATTTCATTGTTAAATCTACAAGATCAGATTTTGATCCAGTGAGAGTAGAGAGACAGCAGGCCAAGTGAAGTCAGTTTTTCACACACACGCACACACACTTCTTTCACCACCTGTCTATATTAATGTTTACAGTCTCAAACAAATTGCACATTTGCACATATCTTACAGTGCAAATATTGCCATAAACCATGCCAAACACTCTATCCAAACCCCCTGCCAATAATCCTTGACCCACACTCCCCTCTGAGAATTTGGAGAGAGATCTTAAAAGTTTTTGCATTGATTTCATAACAAGTGAAAATGGCGAGCAAACCTGACTTGTTTTGGTTTAAATCTTTAAATCTCCTTTGCTTACCAGATAATTTCCGGTCTTATCACTTTTTATGTTGAACATGAATTTATTGCATTATGAGTGCTGAGATATTTTATTATCTGGACACCAGATGCTGAAGTGTAGATTTATGCCAGAATCACATTCATTTTCAAGGCCACAGCAGACTGGTTGGTAATTAGCTGTCATAAAAGAGGCCTTTACAAAACCACAGAAATCAGACTGAAGAATGAGTAAAACACAGAGAAGAGAAAGGCAACTCAGAATGCATTTACTTTAAAAACACAGGGGCAAAATGTGAACTAAATCAAAATGAATTGAGTCTCTTTCCTTGTCTGTTCCAATCAAGATTTACTTATCAACCTATAAATAAATCCAGGGCTGTCAGGGGACATGTGTTCCATGTATAACCCAGGTCTACTGAATGCTTGTAGCAAAAACAGTTATAGTTCAGTTTAGTTGGTTAAATGTTAAAATGTCATGTTGCACAATGGTTATTTAATCCATCAACATGTTTCAGTCTGAGAGTGTCTAAGGGTCCCTGATAATGGCAGGAGCAATGCGTAGAAGAACGTGGTGGACTTTATTCCTTTTTGCATTGATGAATTTATACCTCTGCAATGTACTGGCGACCTGTCCAGGGTGTACCCCGCCTGTCGCCCAATGTCAGCTGGGATTGGCTCCAGCCCCCCCACGACCCTGTACGCAGGATAAGTGGTTGACGATGGATGGATGGATGGAATTTATACCTTTGAGTATCTCCTTTGCATGTGTTAAACTAAAATTATACTTTTACATCCGCACATCCACAGGGTGTGATTTAAATGTGATTACCTGCCTTTAAAACAGGTCCTCCAGTCACCAGTGACTATAGCCAGCTGTCAGTTAGCTTTGTTCTTTGACTAACCATGCCAACAGATCATGATACATCATTATAATTCAGCTTATTCAGTATTGTGAAGGAATGGAATAAGTTTCTAATTGGTGAGTTAATGTATTGGAAGAGAATGTAAATTTGCAGCAATAAACTCAATTTTTTTCATTAGTGGCATTTCAGGCACTTTATCATGCAGACCTAATGAAGAAATATAACATCAGACATCTACTGTAAATGTCTGTGGAGGTTCTCAGTTATCCAGGTCATAGTTATCCAAGGGACAGATTGCCCTTGATTATAACCTTGCTTAGATCTTCTGAAAGTGCAACACCCATACTCTTATTTCATTATGTGGATAATGTATATTCATCAGGGGTGCAGCATAGATAGTTTTTAAAAGTATGTTATAACGAATATTTTTAGGGCCTGAGCACAAACCGTGCGAGTTCCCTATTGAAACTGAAGGGACTTTTTTCTGCAAAGTAACCTCAATTTTGGGGGCCTAAACATACTCAAAAACTCACCAAACTTTGTACATAATTCAGACATGGCGCATGGGCATTGCAAAATGACTCGCTAGCGCCCCCTACAGAGCAGGCCCCGGACGAAGTTTCACCTACGTGTTTGAAATTTCTGTGGTACGTGTATCATGGCCAGACGTACAAAAAAGCCATTTTGGATTTAGAGGTAAATTTTGGCGATTTACACACTTTGTACTTTAACAAACTCCTCCTAGGGATTTAGTCCGATCTACTTCGATTTTCGCTGTGCACTCTAAACCCATTGACGATTAAAAGTTATTCAAACATTTATTACAAGTCAACCAGTTTGCCTGTGGCGTGTCATCGAAAATTGCTGATTTGCCATAAAACAGGAAGTTGATATAACTTCAGTACACATTTGATAAGTGTAACAATAGTCCCACCCTGAACACATGTACATGATAATATTCACTCAAAGTCATAGCACCACCTGCTGGCAACAGGAAGTGACACGTTTTACGATGTAATGTACTACTCCTAGCAGGTTGGACAGATCACCTTCAAAACTGTCCCAGAAAACCCTTAACGCATTGATGAAGCCATGTTGTGAAACTCGTAACTTTGCAATTAACGGTGTGGCGGTGGCGTGGCGGCAAAGTTAAACTCTTCACCATGACACAGAAAGTTGTTGTAACTTGACTGTACATGGTCACATCTGTACCAGATTTTACACGTTTGAAAAGAGTCCTGCCCTAAACACATGTACAATACCATAGTCATAGCGCCACCTACTGGCGATAGGAAGTGATTTTCAACAATGCAGCCCCCACGGCAAGTTTTGCCTACATGTACAAAATTTCTGTGGCACATGTATCATGTCCAGATGTACAAAAAAGCCTCTTGGAGCAATGCCCTAAACCCAACAGGAAGTCGGGCATTTTGAATTGTATGGTTATTTTGGGATTTTTTTACACACACCATACTTTAACGAACTCCCCAGAAATAGTCCAACCAACTTCAGATTTTTCCTGTCTACTCTAAAGCCATTGACGATTAAAAGTTGTACAAACGGTGAGTTTTTGTGAAACGGCGTGCCCGTGCCTTGGTGTCCAAAATCGATGATTCGCAATGAAAGAGAAACTTGTTGTGACTTCAGTGTACATGCTCACATCTGCACCAAACTTTACGTGCTTGATAACAGTCCCGCCCCGAACACATCTACATGTTCAGTTATAGTCGTAGTGTGAAGTTCTATATAGCGCCACAAAGGGGACACAGGAAGTGATGATTAACGCGTTTGTGCAGCGTCCGAAGCCCATGGTAAATTCACAGCTGCAGATCTAACGTGGCCGCCTCACACCTCGACGCGCTACACGTGTGAGAGCCCGCCCAACGCTGCTTGCAGCTTTAAATTTATCTGGTTTATCTTGAGTATGAACTGATATTTTGACAGTCTTTCTCCTCCATACCATTCCAGCCCTGTTCCTACCCCAGTGCTTAGCTTAGCATCTCTGGCTGCATGAATCTGTCTCTTGTCTGTGTGACAAGAATACTTGTACAGGTAAGTAGTGCCTCCTTATATTTGTACACAAAGAAATCAGAAAGCAGGCTTGTTGGGGTCTCTTTAAAACAACTTCCATTAGTTGGATCACTGTATTATTTAAGCTGGTGATAATTGTAAAGTGGACATTTATTTGAATGCTATGTCATGGATTGGTCATTAAAATGGAATGGAGGGAGACATAAAGAGGGAGAGAGCACGTTCAGGAGCACAGAGGAAATGGCAGCAGACGCAACCAGAGAAATGTGAGGGAACAAGGTTATCCCCCTCTGGAAGTGTGTCAGTTGGCGAGGGGTGAGGAATGGCGGGGCTGTTCTCTCATTATCAGCATTTAGGTCGCACTGGGTCAGGGTCAAGGGGAACGAGATGAGAGGAAGAGGGGAGGGAGGAGGGGCGGTGGAGATGGGGGAGTGCAGAGGGAGGAGGACCACACCTGGTGAAGGCACGCTTCAGGAGAGCGGTGGAGCGCACGCTCTGCTAACATGAGCCAGGACATGCCATAGTGGAAGAGTTAAAGAGTTCAGGCTGCACAGTCAGTTCCAGCCTTGACATGTGTCCTGACTGACGTAAATACAGTGACCAAACTAATGTGGGGGTGGGTGGGGGGGTTGAATTTTGGGGTGAATGCTTCATCTGCTGAGTTAAGTTTTGAAACGTTATTTGATTTATTTGATGAAACTACTGATTGTGGTTATTGATCAAAGATAAAAGGTAGGACTGTTTGTATTCAATGTCTACTCTGAAATACTTTTATCTCCCATCACTTTAAAAAAATCTAATTAGAAAGGTAATCAATATTATTCACAGCACTATTCGAATTTGTGAACAGGTGAAATCCACCTGTTCTCAGATAATGGCTCTATATCATCCGTTTTACTTCCTGTTTCAGCAAATCCATCATGTTCTCCCTGAACTTCAGATAATACGCAAGTGGAAAAACAGGAAGAATCGTTTACCCGTCATCAACAACTTGCCTAATAAGTTGTTGACAAGTAAGTAATAAGTCAATTTAATTTGTAATTTTGTAGATACCTCCAGGTTAGGAACTATGTGAAATCTTCCCTCCCAGATAAACTTGATCAGTGTCTTTGGTTGGGCATATGGCCAAAAAAAATCACCTTTTGCTTTTCAAAATCTCAAAATACAGAGGATATAAAGAAAGTATTAAGAGGAACTAGGTGTAAAGATATTATCCGATCTGTGGAACGACAACCTGGAATGTATCCATATCTATCATTGTCAGCTTTTGTGCTCTGCCCCAAACTACAATGTTTCTGAATATATATTTTTGGTGCAATGTCAAACACACTTAATAAGCACTTACAACCAGAGCAAACCTTCATAATATTGTGAGTTTCTATATTTCTATATTTTAACTAATTGCAACAACAATGTAATGCTGATGGACTAATATAGCTTCTAACTCGCAGAAATAATCAAATACAGAAAAAAATTTAAATCTGGAAAAAAAAGGAAACTTGGAATCCCTTCCTCTCTTTGATCATACTCAATCTTTACAGTTTCTTTTAGTCTTGATGCCTTCATGAAATGCCTCATTTCGAGTTGGAAGCTTGAGGACAGTTTTCCTTGTTTTTATCGCTTTAGTTTTGTTCTGCTTTTCTGTGTATTCTTCCTTTTTATTTTTTTATCACTATACAATATGTTGTGATGCTTGTTATAGTGGTTATGCAACTATTATAATAAAAATATGAAACATGTATGATTTCATGCTCGTAAATGGTCATTTAGAACTATATGTCCGTCTTTTATTTGCAGAATCTAATATAGATATAGCACATGCTGAATCATCTCTTTTGGACAATTCATAGATTTGATGTCAGAAATATTCCATTTGTGAGACACAAGTGACGCAGAACATTTCCTTAACCGAAGCAAGGTCATTTGTTAAAATAGCAAGCAATAGTATTGACACAGTGCTTCTCAGCGCGTACGCTGCGCAGAGAAAATGAATAAACAGAAAACATTAATAGAAACGTCATTAAAAGGAGCACATGGCCATGTTTTGCTTCCTAGATAAAATACTTACATATGTTACAATCTATTTATAATTGTGTCATTGCCCGCACTGTAGATTTCTTGTCGTGGTTAGACTCTCCAGTTAATCCAAAATGCTGCGGCGCGTGTACTGACAAGAACCAGTAAAGTGGTAATATTAATTCTGTATTAGCTGATAGAATTCACAATCTTTCTCTTCACTTTAAAGCCCTCAATGGTCAGGCACCATCATATCTTAAAGAGCTCATAGTCCTGCCCCAATGTTCCTGCTCAACACCCACAGCTACACTTATTATTATGAGTTCTATTATTATCTTATTACTATTTTAATATTTTAATATAATTAATATAATATATTAATATTATTACGAATGCTATTATTTCACACATATGTGGAACTTGCATTGCACTAATGTGTGTTCTCTTTCCTCCTGCTCTCTCTCTCTTCTGTCTTGCTCTTGCTCTTTCTCAGCCTGTAAAATATCCACCATTTTCTAAGTTGTAGAATGTAAACACAACGCCATATTACAATTCACAGGAAAATACAGAGGACATGACCTCAGCGTCACAAACATTCTCATCATACTTTGTTCTTTGGCTAATACAATTAATTAAGCTTAACATAATGGCACTATTGAAAGCAGCTTTCTTGCCCCATCTGAAAGTCATCTCATATAAAAAGAAAGCCAGGCACCAACACTGTTACTCAGTATGTAAAGTATGTAGGCTACTCAATTGTGTGATGTGTCAGAAATAGTGATAGGAATAAGCTTGCAATGCCACTGGTGAGTGAGTACTTCTGAGCAGCAGCAACATCAGCTAGCTGCTGCAGTTAAATTGAATGAGTCGGGTGAATGCTGGGGTGGTGGGTGGTATGTTGGCTGATAACAGTGATAACACTAGATGTATGAGCGGACCACCATGTTATTTCATTGCGTGTAGGTGCCCATTGGGGAGATCCACTAATGTGTTGGCTTTAATGATGTTTTCAAAATTATTTTAACACCACTGCATTACTAGACAACATTAATGAAACTTGACAACGAATGTTGATTTGTTCTGTGATTGATTACTTATCAATCTGTGATTGATTACTTATCACAAGAGTAGCACGCCCCTGTCAGCAAAATGATTTTCATTGTGTACTTAAATTACCTGAACCCACTGACTTCTGCAAGGATATCAATATGAACACTTACTTTATGTTTTGGAAAATGGAAGGCAGGGGTATAACATAAAATATAGGCAATCTGTAGTTAATTGTAATAAATGGAAATCATTTGTATGGTCCCTTAAATTAAGGCAGAATTATTATTATTGTTGTTGTGGTGGTGGTGGAGTTATGTTCCTTTTTTAAATGTTACTTAAAAGACCAAACTTTGATAACTGCATTTTCTTAGGCAGGTTATTCAACTTTTTTATTTAGACGTGAGAACTGAGCTCGACAATGTGATCCAGTTGAACGCACCAGAACACGGTAGTAAGTGGACCTTGAGTTAAGATTGTTTTATCAAACTGCTGTTTCATACAGTATTTCAAGAACGAATCTCAAGCTCAACTGAAATACATTTTTAAAATATAATTAATTTAATATTAATTGAAATAGCATTTTTCTGGTCTGAAACAGAATACATATCTGCTTTGTAATCACTTGTCCTGTGTTCTCTTTTCAGAAATAATCTGAAAGCAACAGGGAGAAAACTAACAGTTTGCAGGCTAGATAGTTAATTAACTGCTCATTAAACAGCATGCAAACGTACCTGCAAATGTTTGATTGGTCTAGTCAGCTGCTGGTGTGTGCCTTATTCTTAAATACCACTAACAACACACTGTCTGCATACATACAGTGCAGGTTTGTTTACTTTGTCTCCTACCATACTGGTGTAATACTACCTTTTTAAAGAACTGGTTGGCATTATTTATGACTACAAAAAGGATGATGTAATTTAAAGTAAACTTTACGTCAGCATAAACAAGAAGTCCTGAAAATGCTCAGAATCAGTTTGAATATTTACATCTAAGCAACCTCCGGCCACTGATGAAGACTGTGAAAGCTCTTGAACAAGTTAGTAAGTAGACCTGGCGGAAGGACTGGCGATTAGCTTCCACCAAAAGAGGAGAAATGTGACTCCCGGTAACTCAATTAGTAGTCCAGTTAACATGTTATTAGCTGGTTTGTGAGTACTAACCTCATGCAAAACCTGCATTCAGGAATCACCTGGTGTTCCAAATTGGAGGGTGCGTGATCCCGCTTTACAGAGAGTTCTGGACCACTGAAGCGCTGCAGCTAGCAGTCACCAGGGCCGAGGTAATTGTTGATGGTCTGGCTGCTTTTTAAACCACAATGTCTTTTTGTCTATACACTACACAATGAATATATGATATGTGAGTGCGAAGGCTTTGGAGTTGTTTAAAGGCACCTTTTGGCGACCCTGAGCTTAGTATCAGAAAGGATGTGACAAATAACAAATTACTTTCATGGATAAGTCATTTCTCTTTATTACTTTTCAGTGAGTAACATTGGTCTGCTGGGGCAGTCGCATTGTGTTGGTAGATAGAAGGAGACTTGACAGGTGGTGGGAGACAGAAGGATAGTGGCTAATTTGTCCTCCATGATGGAGAACGCATCCCATACCAAGCAGGATGCTCAAAAGACACTGAGAAGCTCCTTCAGGGACAGGTTGCTGCATCAAGAAGAGCTACCACAAGTCTTTCCTTCATACTGCTGTCAGTCTTTACAATCAGCACTGCTCTTAGACTCATGGACAAAACACACATACACCAGGACTAATAAACCCTGCAATAATGTGACTATAATGTGACTGCAATACTGTAGATATGCAACTGTTTACTATTTATTCTCCTTACTTATATTTATTTATTGTTTCATTCACCTTTGAGTGTCTTCTATGCCCTGATGCTGAACACTATGAATTTCTACATTGTGGGATTAAAGGGGCTGTATGTAGTTGTTCAATGAAAGCACTATTAATAAATCACTTTTTTACTTCATTTTTGTCAATTGGAAGTAGCCTCATTTAGAAATGAACCACATGCCTGTTTTTTCTGTAGCTTGGAACAGCCACTATTCTGCTTCTTATGTGAAGGCACTGGGTTGGAATGTAGCCCTGTGCGCCCTCCCAAGTGTCCTGACGACTACAGCAACAACACTGCAGCTAACAACATGCAGTCCACTAACACCACAAAACATTCGGCTAACCGCACAATACAGACTCCAACATGAACTCTACATAAGGATAAAAACAACAACAAGTTTTATGTGCTGAAGCCCTTCAGGCCAAACAAGAACCAGGTTGATGTTGTGAAAACACGGTCAACATCAAAAAGGCTTGAGTCAGGGAGAGACCTTTGTTTTGAAACCAACAAAACCAACACAGAGTTGGCTTTCATACTATTGGACAGGTAAACTAACATTACTGCAAAGCATGTGAAATATATTGTGATGCTGACTCATGTTAGAAAATGTTAGCTCGCTGGCTAACGCCGAGAAGTTGCTAATGTTATCCGGTGCAAAAACTTGTTTCGGTTTCCATATTACTTCACCAGCTAAAGCGATCAATATTATATCGGTACCACCGGTATTCTGTCAAAGTGTCTGTGAAGGTTCTCAGTCATCCGGGCCTACATTGGTTGGGATCAGTGAAGAAGGAAAGGGTAAACCATCCAACCAAATTCAATGGATCATTTTTAGGCTGGCACACTAAATCTTAAGGAAAATTCTGATTTATTATAAGTTACATTGCTAAAAGCAAGTCTGATGGGGAAACTGAAACCAATGCACAAGGTGCAACTAACTAGACTTTTATTGGTTGATTTGGTACATTATACAGATTATTGCAGTGATTTGTATTTACACTACATCCATCCACTGTGATAAGGTCCTGCAGTTGTATCACTGTATATAAAACATTTACCTGTTTTATCAAAGAGAAGATGTTGGACTTTAGGTACAGGAAACACAGTTGCAGCAGTTGGCATTTGTGAAGGGCAGCGTCTGATTTCTTGTGCCAAGGTGAGACCAGAAACACCAACACATCAGTCAAATAAACACCCTTCCCAATGATACATGTCTGCACTGCTCTGAGATGGCTATCTCCCAGCAAAGGGTGAGGCTCAGGTCCTGCACTCTTATATAATCATGTACGAAATCCATCCTCCAAGCCCACCACCCCCACCTCAGTGATGTTGTTGTACCCGGGGGGATTCACAGCCTTGACTGGCTCTGATCTGATTAGAGGCTTGTTAGGGGGGGGGGGGGGGGGGGGGGGGGGGGGTGGAAGGATTAGGACGGCCTGTCAAAAGCCACTCTTTCAGCCTTGAGGAGATAAAGTGATGCCTCTTGGACATCAGGTCTACCCCGCACTCATGATGCAATCAGCATCCCCACTGACAACCATCACTCACTGACATAATAATCTGTGTGAATTTGTGTGTGTGTGAGCGTGTGTAGGGAGGGTGACTGTTTAGGCTTAGATTGATGTATAATTTTAGCAATGCACATGGATGTGGACATTCGAACTATGGAGCTTAATTGATCCAGTCTGCTTGGAAAAAAAGCAGTTTGGTGAGGGGGGGGCTTCAGATGTGCCATCATGCCAACTTGTTATAATTTCTTTGATGGTGGCTCAAAACGGTGTTGGCCTCACGTGTATTTTTTATGTAAAACTGCGGTATTAGGTTAATCTGACCATAACTCCAACAACACCAAAGCCGATAAATTTATTTTTATATTGTATGTTGCAGGACTCACCAATGCATCCCTAATACTGTGCCCAGCTGCTGCTGGTCAAGAAATAGCTCCAAGCAGTGAGTAGCAGTTTCCCAGCATGCCTATTGATGTCATCATTAAATTCAGTTTGAATAAATAATTTGATCTGAAAGCAAAGACGGTGCACTTATTTGAACCTCATGTATCTGTTAAGTGTCAGTGTTTGTAAAGGAAGTACTAATCCTAGCCTTGATCCTGGATTGCAAGTGAAAACCATCTGATACACTGCCTCATTACATTTAATCCGCCTTTTAAAACAACCTGTTTTTTTTGTGATGTGTGTTTATGTGGGTGATATTAACTTCCACCTGTAGAGCTGCCATTTTTGTTGCACTATTGATGATGCCTATGGTGTGTGCCCCTGTCACAGCCATTAAAAAACTGGATTCTATTATTTGCTGATAGGTTTCTCCCCTCTCCCCTCATTTATTCCATACATATGTTTAGTCATTCATTTTTTCAAGCCTGTTTGGAAGGGAGAAACAGAATGAGCTGTTATAGCTATTATTATTTACAGAACCAGGGGCGCCGTTGTAGCCTTCCAACAGCTGACCCTTTGCTGCATGTCATGGCCCATCTCTTTCTCCTGCATTTCCTGTGTCTCTCTACTCTCTATTAAAGCAGAAATATTTTATAACTTAACTGAACTAAGTGGATATTTTCTGCCTCCATAGCAGCTGCAGCGTGCAACTTTTTTTTGCCTAACCTTAACATTTTAGTAGATTTTGATTGTCTTCTCCTAATTATGACTTACTATTTACTAATTTAGAGATTGTATCAAATTAATATGTGTAAGTAACGATGTAAATTTTTTAAAACGACATAAATGTAGAAACAACAGAGTACCTATTTTATGCGTGTGACATGGTTGTCTTTTCATGAGTCCTTCCTCATCTTTCTTGACCTCATGACGTTTTCCATCAAGGTCAAGGAAACGTGTTCAGGAAAAACGTCATTTTTTTGACTGTCGACTGAAATAAACTAGTGTGAGTGATCATGGTAAAGTAAAGTGTGCTTCTTTGGTTTTGATAAATTCTAAATCTAGATCTATGTGTAATACCCCATCAAGTAAGAATTTCAAATGATAAAAGGCAAGTAAATTCAGATTAAAAATATAAACATCTGATGGTTAAATGTGAAGCATTTTCATATAAGGGAATACTGTTTAACTTAAAGTAAAGAAGTAAATAGATTACTTTTGCAAGCAATGTGTTTACCGTTTCTCTGTAATCAATATATTAATAATCATTTGTATCATGTGTATTGTATGAAACAACAGCAGCCAATCAAGTATACTGTTTATTAACAAACATTTCTCAGCATTGACCCATAGAGATAAAAAGCATTATCACCTATGTTGCCATTACTTGCAGTATGAGTTGATTTGGCATGTTTAAAACAAATCACTGCTCAGCAGGCTGAAACACACTTCTTGTGTTTAGATCATCGGTAGCATCTCACTATGAAAAACACATTTGAGTGCGCCGAGCAACAGGTCAGGGACAAGTATGTCCAAACTGTATTCCACACAGCTTTGAAGCTCTATACTATCTGCCTAGTTACCCCTCAATAAGCTCATTATCGCAGACTGAATAGACTATAATCACATCGTTTCTTATGATCACCTTATCTCTGCGTAGAAAAGTGAGAGATGGGCAGAAAAATGGCAGACTATCCATGTGCACTTGCATAACGTTCACATTTATTTGTTTTCAAGTCCTAACACATTCTAAACATGCTTTTAACACGTAATGGATCACATTCTTCACAGGTAGTTAAAGTAACAAGAGCAGAGAAGAGATTTTTGAAGAGAAAAACATAAAGGCATTTCAGTTCTCTGTTCACAGGTGATGACAGTGTGTAAATCTATTTCTTCCCTGAGATATGTCAAAAATTTTCTACTCTTTTACTTCTTCCAAACTCTTCTTATCTTGTGTTCCTGTAGAACAGAGTTCTAACTGTGGTGAGGGAGTCTCTGCTCAACAGCCAACTTAAAGCCGAAACAGCCTCAACTGTTGGTGCCTCAACAGACAGGACAACTGAGACAGGATGTGAAAAGATGAGATCGGGAGCACAGAGATTTTAATAAACAACTGACGATTCAACTTTATTATAAGCTCTTACTATAACAGTGTACTCCAGATCTCATCTTTCCAGGGTACCAGCAGTGTTACAGTGCTAGGGTTGGAGACATACGTTGGTTTGCCTGTAGCCTTTTATGGAGAATCTTTACGAGATGGATGGTGGTTCTTCCCTGACCACAGCTGCAAAAACTGTGTGAAACATGGCTTAACCTTTACTTTATTTAAAGAGAAATTCTGCTTTTTTATGACCTGAATCTTAATCTTAATTTTTCAAATTATTCTGCAATTGCTATGATGACATTTTCTATCAATTGTCATTACTATGATCTGGGGATTTGGGGACACTTGTAGACAATTACAAGGGGAGTCTAAGACAAGCAACATGAGCAGTCAGATGACCAGATTTTCAATGCATCTGCAGTTTAATGCCGTTTTCTGAAATAAAAATGTAAGTAAAGCGCCACTTGCTTCGTAAAATTGCCTATGTGGATATCTAAAATAGGTCAAAGTTCAATCATAATCTATTTCTGCAGGATGTAATGGATGTTTAAAATTTGGCCTAAATACTAATGTACTGGTTTTTACTTCCAAATAAGCTGCTTTAACTGTGGACTCAGCAACCCCAGATCTCTGCAATTAAGTCACATTGATTAAAATGTATCGACCTCAAGAGCCAGAATATACATTTAAAAAGCAAAACTGTTTCTAAAATGTCCCCTCTTGTTGAATGTCACGATGTTCTATATCAATAAGTAAGGCTTCTATTCAAAAGCCATGAGTCCAGCCCCAGTGGTAACACTGCAGTAGTCTGTCTACAGTCGCGTGCCACAGAGTCAGGGTCAGACGAGTGAGCGAAAGCATGTAAACACAAAGATATGTCAGTTTGACCACAATTGCGTTCTCCAATTGATAATCGATCACAATTTTCTGCATTGACAGAGTCAGATATGATAACAGTTCCATTGTTATCACTCCATGTTACCTTGAACCACCTTAACAATGAACAACAATCTTGGAGCACAATGAGGGAAAAAAAACACACTGTCATATCATGATGTGGTGAATATAGCGTACACAGCAAACCATTCACAAGATAACTTTCGTATTCCAAAAAGGTCAACACAGGAAAATAAAGCACAGGTTAACTGCAGCAAGAATGCATCACGTGAATGCTTAATCAGTAAACTGACATTCATGTCATGCTGTCATTGAAATTCTTTCATCTTTGGTATTGGATTCACGATAACAGGGCTGAAGTGAAATAAAATATGACGCTAACTTAAGATGAAAGGAATCCAAAAAAGGGAGGAAGAGGATCCCTGACACGAGACATTAAGAGTGTGTAACATACTATACAGCCAGAGATCAAGGAAAATACAAGCTGCTGACAGCAGGCGAGTCTGAGGTAGAGAGGATTATGAGGCAACATGTTTACGCTTTTAAAATAAGATGAAGAAAACAGGTATCAGCGCTTGGTATAAATTGGAGAGGTCACTGAGTGAAATAAAAGACACAAAATAACAGAACATTGGTGCAATGAAACCAATAAATAAGACAACAAAATCACCTATTTGAAAGTAAGCAACATGATGACAAATAAAGAGGTAGTTTCAGTACAGAAATTGCAAATGACATATTTGTCCTTGTCTGCAAAAAAAAAAAAAAAATACAAATACAGAAAATTAAAAAACACTTGTGTATCAAAATATGATAAGTCAGAGCAATGGCAGTGAGGTAGCTGTGGTGAGTTTTTATTTTATGTTGATGGGCAGAGGCCAGTATTGATATTATTTTCTGCTACATTAAAGGAAAAATCCCCCTTCAGATCCTCTTCCACTGTCAGATCTCAGTCGTCTGTGATGTTCAGCGCATTCCTGGAGTTACTTTGAGATGAAGTGACTTTGTTGTTGGTCACCCTGGACCTTTCTCTTACTTCTGCTACAGTTAAAAGAATCCTACATTTCCAAGACTGATTGTTAAACATATGGGCAAAATGGCCGCTCTTTACGTTCTGACACTATTGTATGACAGCTATTTTTTTTTCTTTTAAAAAAATCTACAATGAAATCAGCTGCTTCTCAGCAGTGGTCAATGAGTTTGGGGGAATTTTCTTTTTATACATCACATCACTCAGACCTTTTAAAGAAGAGTACATATCCCTGAGATTATGCAATTTCAAGTGTCCAGTTCAGTAAAATAATTTTCTCACTTACTCACTTAGTTGTATCTAGTCAAGGACACAATTATAGTTATTTTAATTATGGTTATATAATTATGGTGCTCACAGTATAAACCAATTACCTTTACCTTTTACCTTTCACAGAAACTTCTCTTTCCAGACACAGTGTCCCTGTTACTTGGAATAGAGCACAGAATGTTTAACTTTCAACAGCATTTAACATTATGGACAGTTTTGATAGGGACTATTTCTTTAGTGGAAAACAGTTCCAATGAAAACACAATCACAGTGGCTAGATAACACTAGAGGTAAGTGAGAAAATGTTGTACGTTTTTTGCAATTCAGACAAAATTACCCTTTAACCTCAGAGGCCTGTGTGATGAATGATGCATATTGTACAAAATGGAGACAGGTGATGTTCTCCATACATCCATCTTAACTGCTCTTAGAATCCAAGAATCAGAGTTTTGAACCTCATGGTTCAGTGGAAAATGATTCAAATAATACTTAAAGGGCTCCAGGATGTCAGTATTGTCTGTGTAAAACATGGCTGACATCACCTGAGTAATACCTGTTACCATAAACGACTGTGGACAAGGGAATGAGTTATTAAAAATCATGTAAAAAAAAAAAAAAAAGTAAAGAATTCAATCAAAGTTTAGAAAATGATAGGGGCTGTCTTCACTCCACAAAAAAGAAAGACAATGAATATGTGAAAACAACAAAAACCCAAAAGATTCACAATAACTACAAAAGGTACATGAAAATGTATAAAAATCAAAAAATGAAAAAAGAGGCTAACTGAAACATTTGAAAGAGGAACTCTGCATTGGACTGATGGTGTTAAGGCTGCACACAGAGAGGTGGATGGAAACAGGAGAGAGAAGCCGCGGCATTCTGAAGATGCCACTGTCTCTCGCTCACTCCATCACCAATGCCAAGAGAAAAATCCACCCTGTCTCACCTTCAAACTACATCCACTTTCACTGAATGAAGGGGGGTGGAGGGTGGGGGTTGGGGACCTTGAGGGAAATAAAGTGAAAAAGAAAAACACTTTTCTATAGAGGACCTACAATGTCCCGGAACCTACATCTACTAATACTACAAGTACATCAGTGTGGTCACTGAGGAACTCCTGAATGCAATACATAACACTCACTTTACCCTGTTACGATCCAGGTTGGCAGGAACCTGAGAGAGAGGAACACACTGGGTGGGCAGTGGCCAAGGAGGTCAAGGGTCAAGGTCTCCGAACCTCACCGTCGTGTGCAAAAAAGAGAGTCGTTGCAAGGACTGCATTTTGTCTGCATTTCAAATTGTTCGTACATCATGAAACGGCTAAAAACTTGAGAAATCCAAGAAGACACTTCAAACAGTTTGAAATGATGATCTCATACTTCAAAAATAAAGACCATTTTCTATGGCTTTTTTTAAACAATGTGCATATCTGTCACAGAGGGTATGCAAGCCGGAGGTAAGTCACCTAAAGTCTCACCTAAACCAAGTCTGGATTCATTGAGACATGGCCCGGGTCAATCACACTGAATCCACTGCTAGCCAGGTTAAAGTGATAATCTGCAAAATTTGTGTCAGACAGTTGTTAAGTGAAATGTCATTTGTTTTGTCTTTGCAACAACCTTACCCAGGAAAACACAGAGGACCACATGTGAGCCAAATCACACTGCGCCCCTTGGATCTGGATCAGGTCTGCCTTAAACTGCTACTGGTCTTGGGTCTGTGCAAAATTCTGATTGGACCTGACAAGACCTAAAAACAGTCTAAGTTCCTCTAAAACTGACATGACACTGGCCAAAAGAACTTGTGAATGGACCAATTAGTTTTTGGGGTGTTCCCAACCGGTTTGAAGCTGGATAAGTTAGCTCAGGCTAGTGCTCTACACCAGCTTCAAATGAACTGGAGGCAGCAAACACTGAGAGTTCTGACTTGGATCCAATTGTTGTCGGTTCCATTTTGGTTCTAGTAGGTCATACATTTTTTCGACCCATGAAGATCTCTGGTGGTTCCAAAACACCAAGCATTGTTTTTCTAGCTTTTAGTTTGTTCTAAATAAATTGTGGAACGCAAGATTTCACAGACTACCACTTTAACCAAACATAGCCAGTACTGTGGACCTGAAATTTAGATGATAGTGTGTTGAGAGCAGTGTACAGTGCATCAAGTTCCTGGCACTGAAGGCTGCAGAGCCCAAAAAAATGAGCCATCTGACAAGAGGGAAAAACAAAGACTGGGAATCACATCTGCTCTATGCATACATGTGTATATACACAAGAATGCGTGCACGTTTAGCAGCATTTAGAATAAAATCCGGCAACTTACTTGTCTGTCCAGCAGAGGGTTCTCCCCTCTGACACAGATTGATTCATTTCTTATCCTGGTCCTTCATTGATAAGAAATCTATTTTTTTTTTTTTTTTGCTGGAGCTATCAGCTCCTTACCCATCAATGGGTGTTTGAAAAAAGCATTGCATAACACTTTGGTCAAAAAAGAAAAACAATAAAACTAAAACAGCAAACCTAGCTATCTTCCCCTCCCCTGCAATAAAGCCTTAAATCCCCAGTCTATGATTGTAGAAAATACCCGTATGCTCCTTTTTCAATGAAAATCCTACAGATCCAACTGTCACCTTAACTCATGGAATGTTAAATTGACAAGGCCGCCTCCCATAAGCAGGATGCCTGAGAGTCCATGCTGATAAAGTCGCTCAATTTTGCCAATTAATTTTGCATTTTCAGTGTAACAAAACACTGGTTTTCAATCTTTGATTTATGCAGCTCCTTTGAACATTCAGTGTCTGATTGAGGTGCCAAAGCATCCACAGGGATTTGGTTTTAGACTGGGCAACTCTTCATTTAACAGCAAGAAAAGGTACCTGAAAATAGCAACAACATCTTCCTGAGGTAGTCTTAAAACACTCGTCACATGTGTCTATCTGCCCCCGTCTGAATAAAATAAACTCTTTTAAAGTCTAGCTCTAACAATAGCAACACTGACACATTGAGCAAACTGGATACACACTTGTAAACTCCAAAGACCAATGCATCTACGAGCATTTGTTTTGTACAGAAGCATGTGCACAGTGTAAATCAGCATACATTCAGCTCTGTCGTGTAATAAATATATAAAGAAAAAAGTTACAAAAAACAAACTAGCTGCTTGTCACATTCACAAGGGGGGAGACCAGTCCCTTGACTCGGGGGGGTCAGGCCTAGTTTCCAGAGGAGGTGGTCACACAGGGCGACGGGCCGGTCCTGTAGCTGGTCAGGCTGGATTTGCAGGAGTGCAAGACTGCTTTGAACAAGAGGGGGAGCTGCTCCAGAGGGACATTCACCAGCTTTCCTGCAAACAAACACCACATGCAGCACACAAGCTCAGGATTAGCTTAGCTTCTCTTTAATGGACATTTTAACACCACAGTTCCTTCAGTACTAATGCTACGAGTCATCTCATAGTCATCACCACTCTCCTGTTTCAGATCCTCTTTTTAACAGACATACTGTTTCCATGCACTAATCAGTTTCAGTCATTTCTACTTGAGTTTCTTTTCTCGCTGTGTGTTCAGTAAAAGTCAACACTACCTGCACATATTTCAAATTAAAAGCCGACCAAGCGAGAGAGGGATTATGTCGTTTGAGCTGTTGGAAGGTTTTCCATGTGAAGAGTCAGTGCAGGAAATAATGAGTTTCACAGACAGTTAAAAAACATAATGGCAAGGTTACAATAATTGAAATGCATTAATGAGTGGGAACAGCAGAGCGGGAAGTATGACATAAATGTGGAAATGTTATACTGACTTTATCAAGTTAAACAACAGTGAACATGGTGGAAGTTTGGCGTTAACAGCAAACATCATCAACCGCAGATCAGGCTTCTTCCCAAGGTATGTTAAGATATACTTACAAAACAAATCATAAACAAATTGCATCTCTAATCTAAAATAAAGGCATTGTTCTCTATGCATGTTAGGTAAATAAAGAGAACTTATGGTATAGACACAAATTATGAAAACAAGCCACTGTAAGAAATTTAATCTGTCGCTGGCTGATGGAAGAAAATTACCAGCATCTAAAGGCAGCAGTGTTCATTACAACATAAATAAACTGCCCATTGTACTATAAAGTACTTACCTGCAATGCAGCGGATCTCCGGGAGACACATCATGATCTCAGGGAAGCGTTTGGGCTGGTGCGGGTACTTATATTCAGTGTAGTCCTGACAAACATACCAGTAGCGTTTGTTCAGCTGCTCGAGCTGAGAGATGTTGGACAGTCCTCTGATATCTGCAGAGATATACAAATGAAATAAGAGTTGTATGGGGGGAGAAAAGTAAGGGCCAAGCTTGGATTAGTAAATGCAGAGCTTGCTTACCTTGGTTGAGGAAGTTGATGGCTTTCATACAGGCATACTCCTCATTACTGATCTTCAGTTGGTGAAACTTGCGAAATAGATATATCAACCTCTCCATCACCTCCATGCCGTCCTCGCTGAAGCTGAAGAATCAGACACAGACTTGTCAGTTATGCTCGATAAATGTAGTGGTAAATAAGGTATAATAAATAATGTACCATTGTACCATTGGAAGCTATATTGTCCAAACAAAACAGAAGAGTTTTAGTAGGTTTACTGTCCACATTTCACTGTCACAATTCCACTGTGATGAAATTGAAAAAAGCATGTCAAAAAAATAAAAAACATAAAATCCCTTAAGCCTCATTATCCTAAGCTTCTATGCTTCAATGAACAAGACACAAATCAGGAAGGGAATACATCAGATCTACTGGAAGCACTAAAATGTCCTGCTAATCCCACAGCTTTTTGAGGGAGTTAGAAAGATTCACAAAGTTTAATTCCACTCATCAAACATCACTTCTCAGTCTTACTGGCTCCCGCTGTTCCAGTCTCTCTCACAAACTTTACGCTGCCACTGTAAATCAGATATTCACTCCTAAAGTACAGGCAAATTTACCGAAGCCGCAGAACACCACCATATTTTAGGAGAATGTGTGTCATGAGGTCAGATAATTCCGGTCTGATTTACACAGAACTGAAACCCCACACCTCCTTTTTGACCTAACGTGGGATATGCATGTATTTCACATGCCTGACGGTGCTAGCCACAGCTCTGTCCTGGGGAGTCCTACTGTTCACGGACCACTTCACTGGCCCTAATCCAACAACCTTAAATTAAAATTATGAAGTCCTTTTGGAGATACTGAGCTCACAGAGTTGAAAGTCTTGCCTGTGTTGATGATTGTTGTTGCAGTGGGGAAAATTTTAATTCCTGATATCCACCTTTCTTCTCACTGAAATATTGAATTGGCAAGGCTCCCGGAGGTGAAATGTACCGTTTAATATCTTGTGAATGTTATTAGTACCATAGCCTCCGCAAAAGAGAGGTAGGAGGCAATATGAGTCACTGTGGATGAGATATTACCAACACATATGAATGTAGGTAATTTCTTCAGTCATTCTTCTGATACGGAACTACAGATGTCAAACATAACTATGTGGCTAGCTACCTCATTGTTGTCTTAATGTCTGGTAGATTATGTCATCAGCTACCAATCATCTTGTTTAAAGCAGTATTAACTACACTGCTCAAAAAATAAAGGAACACTTAATCATCACAGTATAACATCATGTCAATTAAACTTCAGAGATATCAGCAGGACCAGTATCTGCTCCTTTGTACAAGGAGGAACAGGAGGAGCACTGCCAGAGCCCTACAAAATGACCTC
This sequence comes from Micropterus salmoides, assembly GCF_014851395.1. Classification (NCBI taxonomy): domain Eukaryota; kingdom Metazoa; phylum Chordata; class Actinopteri; order Centrarchiformes; family Centrarchidae; genus Micropterus; species Micropterus salmoides. The sequence goes on from NW_024044459.1 coordinate 3,984,069, forward strand.
CAGTGGGCTACTGGTGTTCATGTTTCTGACCAAACTGTCAGAAATAGACACAATGAGGGTGGCAAGAGGTCCCGAGTCCTCTAGTGGGATCTGTGCTCACCACCTAGCACTGTGCAGCTTGTTTGACATCTGCCAGAGAACACCAGAATTGGCAGGGCCACCATTAACGCCCCGTTCTCTTCACAGATGAGAGCAAGTTCCCACTGAGCACGTGACAGATGTGAGTCTGGAGACGGCGTGGTGAACGTTATGCTGCCTGCAACATCATCCAGCATGACCAGTGTGGCAGTGGGTCAATGATGGTCTGGGGGGGCATATCCTTGGAGGGTCGCACAGACCTCCACATGGTAGCCAACTGCTGTCAGACCTTACACTGGTGCAGTAGGTCCTGGATTCATCCTGGTGCAGGACAATGACTGGCCTTGTGTGGCCAGAGTGTGTAGGCAGTTCCCGGATGACCAAGGCATTGATGCCACTGACTCGCCCTCCAGTCCCCAGACATGAATCCAATTGAGAACCTCTGGGACGTTATGTACCGGTGCGTCCGACACCATGCCCAGACAATGTTGACAGACAATGCGCTCCATCACTACCTGCTGGGCCCACCCGCCATGTCCTGAAAACCTTGAGTGCTTGCATAAATGTGTAAACACCTCTATACAGTCAGTGGTAAACACTAACACTCCCCCGGTGCTCCAAGCTCCGAGTAGGGGCAGAGCTAATCTGACCAGTAGTTGCACAGCTAACTGAGCTAAAAACAGCTGCTAGTTAGCCGTTACCTAACTTCAGCAACAAGTAAAGCTATCTGTCCATCAGGAAACTCTGTGAATCACAGAGTTGAGACAGAGCAGCAGGGGGACATCCGAGAAAAAACTAGAATATATTTTTTCCATATTTCTAATATTTCTCCATCAATTATGATCCAGACAATCGGTGAAAAAAGTTGTGTTTTTGGACAGTAATCAGTGGGGCCCAGCCCCTGAAACAATATGCTTCAGCATCATCGCATTGAGAAATCTTTTCATTGGATGCTAAATTAATGCAACAAGTGCAGAATGAGTCATTAACATTTTAAAATGCTTTTCCAAATGACAAACTCTTAAATATCATCAAGAATACCTACGAAACACATTTTTTATGTCATTGATGGGCCCGATCCTGCCATAGTGGTGACTTAGTGCAAAACATAAACATGGATTTTGATTTCATGGGAAGGGAAGATTTTGTTGTCTAAAAATGCACTGATCAGAAAACGCATCATTGATACTTCTCTTGTCTTCATTTGCCTATTTGGCATTAAAGTAATCCAAAAGTTACTAAATGCAATCATATTACATTACTTTTATTTTGTGGTACTTGGATTATGTTACTGATTACATTTTTTAACAAGTATTTGTAATTGTACTGGATTCCATTTTTAAAGTAATCCTCCCAACCCAGTGTAACGGTTTTATTTAGTTAACGTTACACTGGGTTTGACAGTCTAGGGAATGTGTTGACTTACAGTAGTTTATAAGCTGTCATTGATTGCATTGCACGTTACATGGTTGTGCTCTGCGAGTAAAAAACAGGTTACAGTTACAGAATCCCTTATAGCTATGCAGTTTTATAAGAAGCCTGTATTGAACGCAGCAGGTGATACAACATTCATTATAACCACGAGAGACTTGAGACTTGACTAGCTCAAAGACTTGTGAGCATCTCTGCCTTAAAGCCATCACAAAAGGTACTATGGCGAACATGTTACATGTCTTTCCTCTCCAAGCTCGTGCCACTCACCCCTGCAGCTCATCGTCAGACGGTGTGTACTTGGCAGTGACGTTGGCCAGGTCTCCAAAGATCTGGGCACTGTAGATGGTGAGGCAGGAGAGCAGGATGAGCTCCTGCCAGGTGGAGCTGAGCAGACAGGTATAGTCCTCTATGGAGAGCTCGCAGAAGAACGGCAACTTCTTGATCCAGGAGATCTGACGGAAGAGCAGCTCATCTGCCAGGCGACACAGCAGAGCAAACAGCTCCACCTGTGTGACTTTGTACCTGGGACACACAAAAAGACAAAGGAAGAAGGTAAGGAGCGACATATGACCAAAATATCAGTTTGTTGTATAAAATCAGATCTGTATGTTCACTCTGGATCACCTGCTCACATGATGCAATTTGGTTGATTACATCTTCAATGCTACATGCCTTCTTTTTGGCCAGATAAGGGTAAAAATACTCTGACAGGTTTTATTGTCAAGTTATAAGTCAACATGGTGGATGCTGCATCAAATTTAAAATATCACTGCATTTATCTTCAGTGGACTTAGGCCACACTTCTCCTTAGTGTGTTTGGTTCTTTTTATTAATGTTGAACTAAAGACTCATGATTTGGTTAATTTGAAGAAAACCTTTTGGCTAGTGGGAATTCAGAGCTGCTACTCTATTAGCCATTTTGGCTGTGATATAAAAAGCCATATATTGTTTATGTAAAAGCTCATCATTTCTCCTGAATTAAAAAAATACTGCTAGGGATGTGACAAGATATGGAATAGGAAAAGTCATTCAGTGTCTTCTGTAATGACGCCACTAGGTGGCTCCTGTTTCCTGCCCAGTTCGTTTTCTTGTACCTCACACATATTACACATTATGTAGTGGAAACATTTTTGACACTTATTCCAAAGTTTTACATTGAGCCTAGTCTGCCTACCCTCCATGGGCAAAATAGCAGCAGAAAGGCTGAATTCAAAGGTCTTTTGGCCATCATTTATTAAATACATAAAAGACAAAATAAAAGACTGTACTGTGTGTTTTAAAGCACTTTTGTTAAATTAAATGAACAGACGCATTTTATTAAAAGAAACCCTCCAACAGCCAAATTTTGTGAACAATGCAGTGTTGAATTTTTACAAAAATACAAGCTGTTCCAAGTCTGTGCTTGCATTTTGTATTTACTAGTACGGCCCTTTTATCACACGGTGAAAGGACAACCCAAAGCTTTCAATCAGCACATACTCTGTTTACTGGGGAAGTACATGGTCTGTGCTGTACCTACAGAGTGGGTAAGTGTGTGTAGTATCTTGTATATGTATTGACTCACCCGTCTTCTATGAGCATAGGGGTGGCCAGGGGGGCCAGGTCTTCAGCAGCCACCAGCTGTAGCACCAGAGGGTGGGACTGTGGGTAGAGGCTGCGGGGCTGGGGGGCCAGCAGGCCAGACTGGGCAGCGTAACTGAACAGGTGAGGAAGGAGCTGGTAGTGTGTGGACATGGTGCTGTTGATATACTGGTCCCTGAGGGCTGCCGTGTAGCCGTTCATTTCCACAGAGCGACTAGAAGCACAAAAAGGTCAAAGGTTACTCGCATATTTTACTCTTTTGTCATTAAAGGAATAGTCTGACTTTTGGAAAATACACTACACATATTTACACTTTTACCCATAGTCAAATCAGAAGATTGATGTGTCTGTGTCCAGTCCAGTGAGGCTAATCGTTGTCCCCTGCTCTAAGTGTTTGTGCTAAGCTAGGCTAAACATGAGCCAGACCTAATATATCTCTGTACTGGACATACAAGCTATTGCTTTAAACTTTATACTTTTCACCTGTCTCTAGGGAAACGTGATGGACCTCCATTCTCTTCAACATTAAAAATCTTTGTAATTGTTGTAGAAACTTCTAGACAAAACTTTGCAGTTAATTTTGTACTTGCATACCAAAGCCTATGTTGCACATGCATTCTATCGTTGTTGTTAATATCTGCTCTGATTTAAAGCCATTTGATAAAACAAATATTCCTCTAAATAGCTATCAGGCTGTGGAGATAAACCTAATGTTTATACAAAATGAGACTAAAATAAATACCGTCATGCGAGTACCTAGACAATATTTGTCCTTGATGAGTGTAAATAGACAATGTGCTTGTCTCCATAGCAAGAACAGCAGATAGTGCAGCGAGTACTTTGTGTTTGCTATCATCACCAAGCCTGAGGAGCTGCATATTCAGGCATTCTTCGTCTGATGAATACCTTAACTAAAGTCTGGGTGAGATGGGAACGAGGTGTTAGACTGTCAGGGCCGGCTCATTATCTCAATGGTGGGGCGAGTGCTGGCGCAACATGGCGGAGTGTATGAGATGAACAACTCACTTGGATGACAGAGTGGAAGCGGGTGACGGCTGGTTGCCCTCCGAGGCTCCGTTGCTGGGAGAGCTGTGGTCGCTGTCACCGTTGTTGCCCCAGGTGTGCTCCGGGGCGTCCTCCTTGAACTCCTGCCCCGACATGATCCGCTCTATCTCCTCCTCTGTGATCTAAAACACACACACCAACACAAAGAGGGTTTGTTTTTTTCTGGAGCTCACAGCACATCCTCATGTGACCAAAAGTACTGTGTGTCGCAGTTCAATTGATAAGCATTGACTAGCACCGCGTTGCTTTTTAATAAATGTTGAGGAGCAAGGACACAATCGCACAATAAAACAGGGAGCTAGTGAAAGAGCAGGCAAATAGGTATGTGTCTGTATGGGTGTGTATTTGATACACACTTACACACACACACCTAAAATAATAGAATCCTTGCAGGTCCGTACAAGGAGAAAACACAGACAAAAGACATTTTGAAAGATATTAGCATGCCAGAAAATGTGGTATCTTGTATCTGTGGCTGGGGTCAATTCACTTCTTCCTCAATTCAGTACACATACTGAAACAGCAATTCATTCCATATTAATGACAGAGAGGTCCCTCTTTTGTTAGGGCTTAGAAATAAAGCCATCTTTCAATGGAAGCGGGAGTTTCTGTTTTTCTGACTTGCTGAATTGAAGCTGGAATGAATTGACCACATCCCTCCCCTGAATAGTGGCTCAGTGGTACTTAGCCTCATGTCACACATTTTTCTGACCATTTGTTCTGTCACCAGTGTTAATAATGAAGCCAGCACTGAATAGGTAATAATCAGCGGCTACATGATTATACTGATGATACAACAAGGTCAGGGCTCACTCTCATTACATGCTTCACAAGTATCCCAACACCCAAATCATTAGCATTACATCACTCCAACTCAGTGTTATTTAAGTGAATAGCTGGTGCTGTGAATGCATTCATGGTGAGAGAGCTAACTCTGGGAATCAGGTAGAATAATATGTATAGAGTGAGTGGAAGCTGGGAGAGAGGGTCAGTGAATGTCACAAAAACAACATTTCTGGTAATTATTGAACATGAAGTCAGTGATTTACCTGAACAGGCCCGATGCTTTTGTTCCTCCCTCCCGGCATGCCATCCTCCCTGATAGCTACAAGATAAAAAGAAAGAACAGAAATCTCAATCTACATGTGGTCCATTAACAAAACATGATTAGTATCATAGCTCTACCTAGTGGCTGAAACTACATTACATTTGTTCATTTAGGTCGCACGCCTCAGAAGCAACGAGGGGTTAAGTGTCTTACTCAGGGACACAATGGTGTCTAATCCATTGCGCCATCGCCAATGCATAGTACTATGCATCGCCACCAATGCATAGTACTATGCATCGCCACCAATGCATAGTACTATGCTTCTCATCTTATATATCCATGTGGCGGCTTGTCTCTTCTGTTCTAACTTATCTTTTCCTGTTGGCAGGCAGAGGTGGGGCTTTTCTGTTTCCTGGGAATGTTTTTTAGTAAATCCATATCACATCTCAAGCAAGCTTGCTTTAATCAAAGTACTTGGAGAATACATCATATAAAATGGGTCCATCAGGCTGGAGGAGCACTGAAGAGCCACTTACAATTTGCCTCCACTAGGAGGCAGCATTGTTCTTAACTCAACCTGACTGAGCCATCTCTAGTACTTAGGTATGTTGGGCCAAAGAAAATCCCATAGTCAGGGTTCAGCTGGCAGTGGGCAGCAGATGAATCACTCTTGGCATTTGACATGTTTTCATAACAAGAATTATTTTTTGATTTAGTTTAGTTTTAGAGTGGTTATGGAACAGAATTTTGTAAATAAGTTACCCCACACCTCGCAAAAAATGTCTGATGATTACTGAATTAATGCAAGATTTTTTAAACTAGATGTTGTGATGGAATACAACATCTTCTGATTAGAACCTGTTGTGAGTTTGATAAATCTAACATTATTTCATTTTATGTTTGTTGAAGACTTTTTAAAGATCAATGAAACTATGGTCACTAATCAGACAAATACAGCGTGATGCTGATTTAACAAAGCCAGATTTAGTCACAATAAAAGCTTTGAACATTGACAAACGTCACTCTGATCACTGGGGGCGGTGACACTCCTGCCTAAAGAGCATATCTAGACTAAAGTCGGCGATGGTTTGTAGAAAAGAGGATCCATCACCTCATATGATTTGTTGTTGTTTTTATATGACTATTGGATTTTTTTTTAATGTTTCTATGTTATATGACGACATTGTCATATATGAAGATGGACATCTCAACCATTTGCATTTTTCTGGAACGATTAAAGGGTTGAGGGGTTAAAATGTCCCTGTGATGTACACACGTTACCTTTGCGGTTCATTCCCATTTGCAGACACTTGAGCAGACGGCAGTACTGGCAGCGGTTGCGCTGCTTGCGCGACATCTCGCAGTTCTTGTCACGGCTGCAGCGGTACACACGCTTGTTGCAGATGCTGCGCTTGAAGAAGCCCTTGCAGCCCTCACAGGAGATGATGCCATAGTGCAGGCCTGTGGCGCGATCTCCACAGATAAGGCAAGTACGCTGGTCAGCTGGATCATCTGCAGAGGGAAATAAAAAATAAAACATAGGGAGGCATTTAGCACCATTTCCACCCATTTCTTTACACTTATTCTTCCACACTGCTTGAAAAAAATAGTGGGTACAAAAACCTCGCTGAAGGCACAAGTTTTAATTGAGATCATGGGGGCGGTTGGGGCTTAAGAGCTAGCCAGGCTCTGGCTAATCCAAAGGATTCTTAAGCTCTAACTCTCATTATGTGAAAGTGGAGGTGTAACAGGCAGCAGGATGAGGAACGGAGACGACTTGTGTATGTTTAATTCAGCAGCTCTGATGAGAGGAAGCAACAAGCTAAAACGTCATGACTGATTTGTTTACAGTCTCTCCTTTCACTCCTCTTAACAGCACTACCGCATGAACAGGCCTCTTCTTAGAAAGACCTCTGAGAACTATTACTGTCTAAAACATTGGACTTTGTCAAAATTTGCACCATCATTCAATTTCTGACAAACGTTTCAGTGTTTAAATTTTGATCTATCCATCTAGTACCTATTGTATCCTTTAAAATATATATATTTTTAACTTGTTCTTCCAATTGGTGGCTAATTTTACTAATTAAGTGCTTTGCAGTCCACCAGGACCGCTCCATACCAGCCTGGATGTTCCACACAGGCGCTCTATCAATCATTAACCTTCACCTTGTTCTCTACAGCACACACTTTTAGCTGATTACTCCAAACTGTGAAAAGTTGTTAGGACAGGAATAAGTGAGTGTGATTATGTGGAACACATGTGAGGGGATAGTCAGGGGCTCACAGCAAGGAAGTCATGTGGAACAGGATGTCCTGAACAAAGTACATTAAAAATAGTAGTAGAAACGACACACATTACATTGTGGGTTTATAAGGCTGGCAGGCAGCTTGATGACCATGAAAGAATAAGACATTAAGACAGCATGAAGAACAGATGGGCCAAACTCTTCCAAAGTGATTTGAAATGAGTGCGGATGTTTGGACGTATGGGAGAACATACATGTGTGATAGGGTGGGGAAAGGATCAAAGAGAGATGTAGCTCACTGTGGACCTTTCTTGTGAAGCTGCTTTATTAATCATGAAGGTGTTCTCAAACTGTAAAGACAGCAATCTGAGAAAGCTGTTGAAAATCTTTTCTTAATCCCCCCCGTACCTCCGGGCCACATAACGCACATAATCAAACCCACTGAGGAAGCTGAGAATTAAGTCAAAGCGTATTTTGTGCTGTCCACAGTGTTAAGCTTTATCACATAGGCACACACACACACCCCTAGACATCCCCCTGCTAACAGCGGCAGCAGGATGGATTGGATAGTTACAGAGAATAGTCTTGCTGTTTAAAGCCTGGCTGCAGCAGGAATATGGCCTGAGACATGTTGATGTGTCTCATATGATGGTTCCTCCTTAGTGTCGGTTTCACTGGCGAGTTCAGCTGTGATCTACAAACACTAAGTATTTGTAATGTTGGTTGCATGAAATGGGAATTTTCAAAGAATGAATAGCTTCAAATAACTGCTAATGGCTTTAATGGTTTTCTTTTTTTACATCTGTTGGTCAGTGGAAAGTTACATCTGGTTTTAGGTGCACAAAGGGATCTGTGGGATGAGATTCGTGGGACTGGGAACACTGAATGGGTGATATGAAAACAATGAAAGGTGGAACCAAAGCAACGATAATCAAGCAACAATGTGAAGGTTTGTGAGGTAGATATAAGACATGACATTAAACGTGCAACAAATTCTGGTACTGAAGTTCATTTCTGAAAGGTTTTATTTTTCATTTATTTCAGCTAGCCATTTAGCCCAGTATTGTGTCTGTTTACAGGTGTTGGGGAGTACTACTGCATATGTGAACAAGGTTGTATAAAGCCTGAAGACTTTATCTGTAGCCCACTCCTCAACACTCAAAACTGACTTTTAAAAATGTTTGCCAGACCTGCACCCAGGCATCAGCTTTTGGTTGCCAACACTGAAAATATGGTTGCTATTTTTAGTCATATTATATTTTGAGTAATTAAGATACTATGTAGTTATACGTCAGTGTTTTAATGAAAATGTAACATTAAAGAATGTTTAGAATTAGTTTGTGATGTTGACAGGTTCGCCACACTTTTCCCCCCACAGTCAAATAACTTCATTTCTTTGCCATTGTCTCTAAAACAGAAACCTGTGAGCATGTGCGTAAACCAACAAATGTGCATCATTGTCTGGTTCCGGTTCCAACTGTTAAATATCCATTTTATTTTGTGGTACATATTTCGCTGTTTGCTGTCCCTATTTTTTGTAAAAAATTCAATTGGTTTTCAGTTTCTCAAAAGACTTCGAATACTAACCTGGAAATCGTTACTGTCGACGCCTGTTTCAAAACTACCTCTGCTGGGAGTTCCACAAGGTGTTGCAATATAAATCTGAAAGGTCATGAGATAACCGAGTATAATCTTTGAGTCTCTTTTGATCAGCCCATTAAGGTAATCACCAAGATGGCCTTTTCTCACCTAGGCAGAATTTGGTATTTTCTGTCCTTGGTTAGTTGCTTATTGTTGATTACCTTGTATCTGTTACCCTTATGCTTCAGGCGGTTGTTCTCAGTCTCCTGCAGGTATCGGTCAAAGGAAACAGGACTACTGGTTGATGTAAAAAGTTGTAATGTTCTACTAAAGAAAGTCTGTCGTCCCAGTAAACACAAAAATGTATGTGGACAGCAGCATGTGTGCTATCATAAAGAGATTGCACATGTGTAGCCACAAAGAATGAAGTAGACATAAAAAGGTCTGAGGCTGCTGCCCAGCAAGTTAATGCTGCCTGCTGAGCCTGGAGATTAACCTGGACATCTGATTGATTTAAGACTCTTGTGTAATGCAACAAACTGCACTACACACAGGCGGGATCTTTACCCTCCTAGGAGACTCTGTGGTTAGAAAGCCAATAATGGAGGCAGACGAGCAGGATTTCTGCGTGGCTCAATGTGTACAGCAAAGCACTGACTGCACGAGTTCCTGGTGCATCTTTGTTTACTTTATGTACTGAGGGAGGATTTACTGCATGTTTTACTCCTTTTAAATAGTCTACTAGATGACTCAAATAGATTTGTTTAAGCCTTGGTGACGTAGGACTGGTCAGGTGTTTTCACATATGAGAAAACATTGAATCACACACTGCAATCATTCCAAAATATCTTGCCTTTGCTCCAGATTTTAGAATAATTCAGACAAGCTGCCTCTCTATCACATTCAATGTGACATGTTCTGCTCCAAATAAAGTTATGTACTGTTGGTGTTTATTATTATATTATTGTACATTTTTTTGTAGAATACTTCTAAAAGTGTTTTATTGAAAAGACATTAAAGTCTAAATGAAGGTACTGTATGGAGCATGTTTCTTGATTGTTGAGAACTACTAATACTTTTAAAACCAGTGATTTCTTGGCATTTTTCTGCGATAAACTTTTATCACTATTATTTAATAACAATTGATCATTAATTTTCTGTTTATCAAATATTGATAAATCAACTAATCCTTTTAGAATTACTTGATTGGGAGATGCCCATCACAGTCAGTTAATGTGGATTTTCATATCAAAGATTCAAACCTACCCTTGGGAAACCTACAGCTGATGTCACAGATGTCCCCAACACTCACAAACACTTAAAAATATATCATCATGTTTAAGAATGTGACTCTGGAACCTGTTAAAGGGTGTAGATGAAGCAGCTGTAGATTCCCCCCACCCACACACAGACACACACAGACGATACTGTTTACCTCATGGGACATGACTGGAAGAAACCTGATATTGTGAGAGTTGTCACTGGTTGACCTAGTCACCCATCACTGATTATAAGGCACAATGTTTTGACAATAAAGAGGCCAGAGTAACATCATCTTTAATATTCAAATGAGCAGGATTAAACTTTTTTTGTGTGTACATAATTTAAAGGGCCAGCTCATCACACATCGCTGACCTGAGAGCTAAGCCTCCCAGAGAGAGGGGGTTTTCATAGCTGGCTGCAGGGTTCATGTACTAAACGTAATTAGAAGGAGGTGGGTGTGGGGGTCTAGGGCCACATGGCATAAAGCCTCTCCAAGATAATGAGTGGTGAATAAAGGATTTCTAAATCCCAGATACAGATTACCATTTAAATGGTGTGGGGTTTAAATTTGCTACCTGCAGAAGACTGCAGGGGCAGACATACTGTACAGAGACAATGGGTGTCACACCGTGAGCCCATCTTGGGATTAGAATAGAACTATTTTATTAACTCTATATGGCACAAGTTAAGATTAGCCCTAGGAAGCCCTACCAGTCAGAGAAATACCATTGCTGCTGCAATTTCTTCAAGAGCACACAGTGTGACCCGGCGCTTTACAGCGTCATCATTTTCTAAAGCCATCAGCATATTAATTGTTTTGTCAAAAATCTAAATATATTCATTTTATTATCACATAAGACAAAGAAAAGCATGAAATCATAACATAAGAGAAGCTGATACTGGGAATGTTTGGCATTTTTGCTTGAAAATTTAAAAATGAATCAACTAATTGTTTCTGTTTTATAAACAGTACCTAAATCAAATTAACTTGAAGAAGGGGCAATATAACACGTAATGTGTGGATTTGCATTTAGGGATCCGTATATCCTTTAAAAATTATTTATCTCCAAATAAATGAACAGATTGATTTTAAAGTTTTAAGCACATGTGTGAGTTTTTCATATATCTAAGGTTTATAGAAAACTTTGATTAAAACAAGGCTACTTTTCTTGAAAAGTTGAAATTTTGGAGATGCGTGGTTTCCTAGGAGAGTAACAATATAGAGTATATTATACTGTCTGTATTAATGAATACGAAGTATGTATCTCTGATTGCTGGATAATTTCCACTATTAAAACCCTTTTTTAATTCTTTAATGGGGCGACCTGTCCAGGGTGTACCCCTCCTTTCGCCCGATGTCAGCTGGGATTGGCTCCAGCCCGCTGCGACCCTGTACGAAGGATAAGCGGTTGATGATGGATGGATGGATGGACGGATAAAAAATGTATAGACTAATTTTGATCGTTACACCCTTATGATGAATTCATTTTGAAAATGACCAAGAAGTCCAATCACCACAGTTTTAGCTAAAGTCTCAATAAAGAGCTTTTCAGCTTCTAAGCTTCAGAAAAACCACAGCAACTCCTCCAAAAAGCCTCAAGACCCAACTAATTTCTCACCATCACACAGAAACGCCGCACTTCCAGCTGAAATCGATGCTTTGACTTTACTCAAAGACATGATGTTACTGTAAGCAGAGCTTAGAATAAGGGCTATGAAGGTCCCTGGCATCATAAAACATGAGGAAGATCAAATAATCCTCAGCCAGCCATTTGTCAGCCCATGTGCTCATTTGGAGAACACATTAAAACCATATAACTAACGTGAAACGCCTGACTTCCTTCAGTGAGGTAAAAACACAATGGCTATTAGTTGCCTTCACTCAGGCTTATTTGCCAAATCTATCACCCTGTCTTTCAAGTGCATGGCCACCATATAAACAGGCTGATTCACACCTTCACACACTTGATCTCAGATTGTCACATCCTCCTCCTCCTGCCTGTAGATGACAGTTAAATATTCATGACATTTACTTAGGGTTTCGCTTTGTAAAGGTTCGGGTTAGGGTAAATGTTCTGTCTGCAGCATGTCTGACCATGAGTCTGCCGCAGACTGCTAACATTTCAAACATGTAACATAACTCTTCAGACAAAACAAGTCTGAATTGAAGTGACAGAGACAAAAAAATAGGCAAAGAAAAAACACCGTATAAACCATAGTTCCACTGGAAACCGTTTCTGGACACAGTGTTGTTGTTTTTATATGTATTTTTTAGTTTATGGGCACCATCACTTAAATTCCATTTACATCTGTTGTATTGGGGTTGGATGGAGAAATCTGAGAGACAACTAGGACAAATAAAACCAAAACTATCTGCATGGCTAGAGGTCACATGGTGCTTTACTAGAGGAGTTACTACAGCTGAGGTGAGCCTGATAACCAGTATCCTCAGCTGGTAACTATCTTATTTCATCAGCCTGGATGAATCCTATTCTTCCCCGATGACAGTATTTGATGAGAATGTGTGGTGAGGAGGAAACTCTAGCCATAACAGCCCTGCCAAGTTTAGCCAACATGGAACACTTCCCATAACAGGCCTGTGTTTGAAAGTACAACAGATATTACTTTAGCTGATAGATGGATCCAGCAGAGGTGTACTGCTACAATGATGTCTTGCCTGATGACATCATCAGGGTCTTCACAGCTTGTGCTTGGAGACGAGGAGTTTGAAAGCTGTGGGTTACTTCCAGGCAGGGAGGCTCTAATAAAAGATGCTATTGATGGCACTGTAGGATATAGAATCCAGTGTTTTTTAAGTAAACTGAAGCAACTTGTAAAGAATCTTACAGTTTTTTAGATAATGAATTGAGGTTAATGTTAGATGGTTGCATCTGGAAAATCCCCACAACTGAGTAAGAATCTTGACTAAGACCGAAACATTTCTTATTTACAGAAAGGGTGTTTTTGTTTAAAGAACTGATAAGTGACTGATTAATGAATGCCTTCAAAATGACAATAAAGAATTATAAAAGGACAGCTTCATCTTGAACTCCACCCTCTGTTCCTCTCTCTAGGTTGTGTGCAGGAATCCCCAATGCTCTGGAACCCATTTTCAATTCACACAGAAAAAAAAGGTTGAATGTACAAGACCAGCGTGATTTTTTAAGGCTGAAACCAGTCTGAAGCAGTCCCACACAGCATGCTGCTGCTGCTTGACTTTTTAATGCCAGTTTAAACAGTGCCCATGGAGGTTTCTCAATCTCCTTGCCCCTGTGTGAGCTGTTTGTCATGCTGAGAACAGAGACGTATCGTGGCCAAATCTCCCTATTGTGCACACCGTGCACACACAATGGCTGATGCATAGTGTGACGCAATCCTTTGAGTGGCTGACAGAGCAACAAGGCCTGCTGCTGAAGGGGTTTTCTCTTCAGGTTTTGTCTTGGACTTTCCATCACAATCGAGCCCAGCTGAGACAGAGAGCGGGGGTTGAAGGAATCTGCTGTACTTTTCCGCTGCAGTCACCCTCCCTCCTCCTTCTTCAGCCTTTCTTCTTCCCCCTCTCCCCTCCTCATATCTTTTCTCCTCTGAAACTTATCTCTCCTACCTGGGGGTGAAGCAGGGGAGCAACCCCTGAGTCACCCCCTGTGACTGGTATGTACATGAACACACATCTGAAGACACTCTATGGCCCAATCCCAATCGACACCCTGAAGCCTAAGGCCTGAACTCTCAGACATAGGCCCTCTACACTACTCCATTTTAGATTAAAAACTAATACGGTCTCCGTCCACACCAGCGTTTTAGCTGCGTATCAGAGTGGATTTCCATCTATATTACATCTAGTGCCTGTTCACGTACACTGGGCATGCGCGTGCCGGTGTAAACATGAAGCAGATGGTTTATTCCATAGTTACAGAAGATTTAGCGAAAGAATATAGTAATGCATATGAAGAATGACAGCAGATTTTATTTTGCATGAAACCAATAACGAGCTGGGACTGTTAGAGATTGTGGCAGCGGAAAACAGACTGGGAGTTGTCGCAAAGTAAACAGCGACACAAGTGTACAAGTATAGGCTATAAATGTTGCACGGTACAACATATTTGAATAAAAATACCAAATCAAAAACTGTGTTAGTAGCATCGTGTTTCTGCTTTGCATGACTTAGAAGACCGAATCAAATCAGATCAAAGAGCCAAACGTGAGCGTCTGCGTCATCGTTTTTAAAATCTTCCGTTTTTTCCCCATCCACACTAAAACACTACCCAGAGTTTTAAAACAAAAAACGGGGTCAGCAACGTTTTCAAACATCTCCATTTTAGGTGTTCGTTTCCGCCATTTTAGTCTGGACGGGAGGTGCAAACATAGCAAAAGTAGTGTGGATGGGCCCTTAGTTGACGTCAGAGGTGGGGAATCGAGTTTGACACTCGGACTAGAGTCCGACTTAAGTCGCACACACAGTGACTTCAGACTTGACTTGAGACGACTCGAGGTGTGGGACTTCTGATGAGCTTGCTGTTATTCCGCTCCCTCCGTTACCTATAACCTGCCTACGTAACAAGTAGTGTCTAGTGTTTATTGTTGATCATGTAACGTTACAGTTTTATTTAGGGACTGATTTGAAGGTAATCCATAAGTCATAAAGTCTTATAGAGTGAACAAGAGGTAAATTTCAAATAATCAATGTACTTGTTTTTAACAACGTCATACACTTATATGTAAACAAATGTTTTCTTCTAGTTGCTCCTTCCATGTTTGTTTACCTTATTTTAACACTTCTGCAGAGGTGTAGTCTTACTGAAAGTGTGCACTTAAGGGTTCAAAAAGTCAGCAAGACAGCCCTTATGCACTTGTTGATTTGTGTGTGTGGCAGTGGGGCAGCCCTCTTACCGGGAACATGTCTCAAAGTCTGAGTCTGTGAGCATGGAGGATTGGGATTGGGCCAATGACTCAGATCCAGCATTCCTGGCATCGCACTCTGTGATGCTAATCTTTAAAGTTACGTGCATGCAGTTGCAGATTGGGCTCATCCATGAGACAATGGCGACCTGTTGACATTGCTGTCTTGATAATATACACCCAGGCTTAGAGGCTAAATCATTAGCATTGAGTAATACCACACCAAAGATAGGCTACATATTAACATATTAATGGTATGCTAATGTGATGCTACTGTTAAATAATGTGGGAAAAGCCTCAACTGTAGGAGTCTGGCTCACTGTCTCAGCTTTGTTTGCATCTGAAAAGATCATTTAAATGCTTTTTGATTCTATATAATAATTTATGTCTGCATGTGGAGAACTGTGTTGAAGAGTATTCTAACATCCATACATTTAGACCGATGTGCACAAGGTTTTAAGTCTCTTATCAGTTTTTGATACTCAGTGCTACCAACACATTCACATTCAATACACAAGCCATATTACTGAGCTGACTAAAACAATAAAAACACTTTTTGAAGTGAATGTCAAAAGGTTTTTGACCCCCCCCCCCAAAAAAAAAAAATATTATGTAGGATCATTTACATCTGTCAGTAATTATTCTTACGCTGGATTTAGAAGCAGTAGCTAAAAAATGTCATCAGGCTGATCTTTTTTGTTATTCATTGTGAATTTGAAAAATGTCAATGGAATTTAATGTGTTGAATAAAAAAAAGATAAATAAAAGAATATAATATTATGTGCCATACAAGTTGTGTACTACAGAGGAAATGAGGCATGGTCTGTTCCTTCTTTCCTTTCATTTGTGGAACATGAAACCTCTGCTTAAAAAGCCAGCAGAAACTGGTTTTGGCCCTGAGCTCCTTTTTTGATGTCAGGTCAGCAGATGCTGATATAAACCATGTGCTTCGCACATATAATGAATTTTGAGTCTCCCCTTTATTAATAAGAGGGGGGACTTCCCAGAGACCGCCGAACCAGCAGGATAAACTTCCAATTGTATTTCCCATGCAGGACAGATAGGGCTGCACGATTATGGCCAAAATGATAATCACGATTATTTTGATCTATATTGAGATCAAGATCACGATTAATCACGATTATTCATTGATTTTAGGGACAACATATTTTTATTGCACTTTCAATTTTAAATAACGACTGTTTTCACATCCATGATGTGCTGCATTTCTGCTAATGTACAAATCTTTGCATCAAAATAAGACTGGTCCTTAAATTGCATCATCGCCTAGAAGCAAGATATAAATAAAATTTTTACAACTAAGTCCAGCTACTGCTGCACTGCGGTTTTGTCCCGTCCTCTGCACAGCATTAACTTGAAGTGTTAACTGGAAGCGTCTAAGATGCATTTCACGAGCACAATGTTGGCTTGTTCTTATTTTGTCCTTTTTGTGGCTCTACTTATGACTTCTAATCTGCTTACCAGCAATGGCTCTCTGCGACCCGGTTTTGTTCGGTCGTCTACAGGCTGCATCTCCCACTGGGAGCATTTCAGAATCAGAGCGTTTTGCCTGCCTGATTTTGCTGACCTGTTTAAATTTAGATTTGGTAATCAGTGCATGATTTTTGTGCTTCTTTTATGATTAAGTAGGCTGTGTAGATAAACGGTTCTTTTTTGTCTATTATAGCTGTGTCTGATTGACTCCCATGCATTGCCTAGAAGGGCCGCGACCAGCTCCCTCAGCGGACTTGTGGTCTTTGCTGTCTACTCTGGACTGTAGCAGCAGGAGGGTGCGTGCACAGCCAAATCGCCCCCCCCCCCCCCCGGCTGTAAGTTTAGGAAGCGCTTGATTTGATATGCAGCAGAGTTTGCCATGAGAGGAGCACACATTTTAAATGGCGATATCACCGTCGATCATGTTCATTTAATTGTGCAGCCTTAAGAAAAGACCGCAATACTCTAAATCTAAAATGCCCACCAATAAAAATGGAGCCTGCTGCACTTCAGCTGATCATCTTCTGTTTAGCAGACATCTTGTTCCATAAAAATAGGCAAAGAGACAAAAACTAGATTTGCAAAGCAATGCATCAGAAGTTCAATCCTGTGTGAGTGTGTGTATGTGCTGGGGGAAGGGTGAAATAACACACCCATGAAAGACAAAGATCTGCATAGTGATGGACTTGATGTCTGGTTTGACAAGGCTAGGACCAGGGAGATGGATATGTTTCAGTGAAATTAGGAAATAAGAGCGTACATGGCTGGAACGAGCAGCTTCTTTCATTGGCTATTCATAAGCAGGCATTACAGACGCACAGGATTCCCAGCTGACCTCCCCCATTGTTACTATTGATCTTCACACAGCTTCTGTCCCCTGTCCACAACCTCCCCTTCTCTCTCTGTTTACCTCTTGTGTGTCGTTTCCCATTTTTTCTTCTCAATGTCAACAAACAATATGAAAACAGAAAGGGATTCCCGCAGAATGAAGGTGATGCAGAGAGCTATAGTATAGTTACAGTATGGAGTTAACCCTCCCTCAGCTGGAGCACAACCAACATGGCTGCCGGAGGGGGGATTAACATGAGGGGGGAGGGGACAAATACAGTAACATGGTTCCTCCACATGCTACACCAAAGTCCTTGAAGGAAAATATCAAATGAAGGACATACTGCCAGAAATTCTTTGATTGTCTTTACACTCCCTGAGCGCAGCTTTTGTGTCGAGGATTAGCAAGTTACAACAAACATTTTCAGTGAACTGTATGATCAACAAACACAGCGAGATACGCGCTTCTCAAAGGACATGCAGCAGAAATTAGTGTTCCAGGACATTTTGGTGAGTCACTTTGCTTTGCCATGTGGACTATATCTTAAGAGTGAGAAAGGATCACATTCCAAATTCCTGCAATTCAAGTGGAGGGAGGGGCTGGGTGCTCTGGTGGGATGTGGTGTGACAACTTCCAAAAGAAGGTTATTTTATTCTGGCACTTAAGATAATTCACATAAATAGCCAAATGAAGTAACAAAAGAGAGAAGAGATAAAAGCAATTTGGTGAGAGCACAGTCAACAAAGTTCAAGGAAAAATCACCCACTTAACAGTTACACATAGGAGAAACTACTCTCAAACAGCATGAACGTAAAAAAAAAAAAAAGAAAGAAAAAAAGACACATGCAAAGGAAAAATATCAGAATATATGAAAGAACTCTCAGATTTGGTCTAGTGGTGACTGGCCAGTAGAGTGATCCTCCATGACATAAACACTGCTGACTGTGTACAAACCCAAAGCCACATACCAAAGATCAATACATATGGAGGCGAGCTGTGCAAATCACCGTTGCACCAAAACACGTCATAATACACATAAACAAAGCATCTGAAGGCATCGATCGAAAGGAACAGTGTGAAAATCTGGAATATCTCTCTGCTCATTACCCTGGCCTGAAAATCATTAACAACTTACAGCATAAAGGGCTAATCCTGTCAAATTACACAAATAGCACAATTTCAAAAAGAATTTAGTATTTCTTTACGATCTTGAGAGCAGCATATACCTGGAACTATTTGTTTTTTTTCTGTATTTATATCATTCATTAATTGTGTTTCAAGGTATGAAGCTATGTTTGACGGATTAGCAACATACAAATCTAACACATATAAAAAGAAAAAGGAAACTAGCCTCCTCAATCAAATAATAAAAGGTATAAAAAGAAAATGTGAAGTCACCAGAATGCAGTTCAAATACATTCTCTGCTTAATCACAAACAGCTCTGCTCTCCCATTCAAACACAATTATCGTAACTTCAAGTATGGCCCAATAAAATAAAGCAATAGCTTTCTCTTCTAGCCTCCCTTACCTTCCCATGTATCCATTTCATGCTTCTCCCAGTCTGCCTGGAACCCATTCACGCGTAGACTCGGCTACAGAAAAGCCACTGGGCCTGGTCGCCTCATGACTCCTTTCTTTCTCTGCCTCTCTCTCTCTGTTCTCTGTTCTCATTCCCTGCAACCTCTTTCCTCGACAGCCTGACCCTCTCTGACCATAGCCAGAGCCGAGCAACACCACTGGTCACTTGACTGCCTGGTCACATGACTGCAGAGTTCAAGCCCTGGGGTCACAGCTTGGCTTGAGGTCCAATGACAGCTAGGGGTTATCTGAGTGGAACTGATAGTCCTATTTTCGCTGCCGTTCAACAATACCACTCCCCTTCCCCCTCACCCAAATTAGCCTCCCCTCCCCTCAACCATGCCTCAGGCACTTCTGAGGAGGATCAAAGTGCATGTCCAAGCATAAACACAGATTCAACGTGACAAAACATACAGACATTAACTAAATGAAGCACTTAGAGCAACAGGGACGAAAGTTTAAGCTAAAGTTTCACAGCTTGCTTGGTTACAAACTGAGCAGAGTTGAGAGCCAAAGGAGCTGAATGCTAATAAGATGGTGACCAAGAGAAGCGCTGAGGTGGATCCTCTTGAAGGAACCACTTTCTGTTACTACACATCCTTTCATATGCGACTAAAACTTAAAAAAACTAATTCAAAGTGGGAAGTCAGATATTCCCAGATTAGCCAACATGGACTCCCACAATGTTTCATGCACCCAACATAAAATACTGTCCACCGTCAGTTAATGTAATTTCCACGGATATTTGCTAATGCTAGAAATTACTAAAAGTGCATCATTTGAATTGTGTACTTTATTTGATCTCTTACTTACTCTGACATTTCATGGGCTTACAGCCATGTAATGCTGGTAACCAAATATATTGAAATGAATGCAAATGATATTATAGATTGCAAGTTATATATTTAGTAATAATACCATATAACTGTGATCAACTTGTATGTTTCAGGCTGGGACTGCATGTAGTCCCCTCCACCACCCCCTGTTTTGCATTCATTTCCCTACTTTAAATGATTCAGTAAAGTCTAATAAATAATATAAGAAAATCTGTAAAAAATCAGAAGAAGCAATTGTGGTTTTGAAAAGACATGGTCATTGTCAAGAAAAATGACAAACATTTGCTGGTTATTGGTTCACCAATTTGCTGCTTTATCCCACTTTATATTGCTGCTAAAAGAATGCCTCTTGTTTTGTTTTTGCTGTTTTCAAACAGAATAAGCCATGTAAAGACATCACTTTTAGAGCTTTTGAGATTGATGGTTGATGGGTTATAATGAGAATATTTTGTAATTGGGGGTTTACATCCATATGTCAGAGATACTTTTACTCACTCCAACAAAATCTAATTGGAATAAAAAAAAATTTCAAACTGACTGTGAATATCAACATGCCAAAAGTAATCAAGCCTCTGCATCTTACAGAAATTAGGGCTGGGTATTGAACCCAATACCTTTTTGGTACTGACCGAAATATGTCTGCAGCACACACAAATGTCTGGTTAGATTTGTACTCTAGTTGACTTTGATCAGATAGTTCCTGATGTCAGTCAAGATTTTGCCTATTTTAGACTCTGTCCTATTTAATAAAACTTCTTGTGTGGCTGCTTGCGTTTAGACAACATTTACCACATTGAGAACTTTGGCATCTTTTGGTATTTATTTTGTTCATTTTGTTTATATTACCTGTAGGTAAGAAAAGATATTGTTTTGGTATGCCGCTGAAACTCAGTCATACTGCCAATAGTATTATTGGGGAAAACATACAAACAGAACCCAGCCCTTGCAAGCATGTTCTAGAAATCCCCCTCCCATTTCCTACTCGCACCGTTGACCTGAATGGCCATCCAATTGAAGTTCACCTGAATCAGGCCATATCTTGGTGCCATGGTAACCAGCCTTAAAACCCTGTGAGAGCTACAGAGATATCTTACCATCCAGTGGGTTCTCTTCCTTCATCCCCTCCAGTGGCCTGGCTAGGGGACCATAGTGAGAAGCATCCAGTGTTTCACCAGTGTGCCACACCCTAAACTCTGCTGCCCAACCTGATGCTCTGTGTACCCAGCAGCCTCTTCTCTCCCTGATCTTTACCTACAGTGGACAAGCCTGTCCTGATCACCCGGCAAGTCTCCCAGCCCACCCTCTCCACAGCTCCACCCTACTAATACCACTTGTTCACTCTCACAGTAGCAGCACCCCACCCCACCCCCTAGGGCCCAACCCCCCATGTGAATGCTAATGACCTGGCCGCACTAAGTCACATATAAGAAGCTTTTCACATTCAAATGCAACCCAGAGAGATAGCTTACGCGAATGCATACAGGCAGAAGAAAATGAGATGTGCTGCTGTCACAAAATAGAAATAGAAATATAAGGACACATGTAACCTGTTGGTGTGAGCAAAGGCAGTCTCGCCCTCTCCCAGTTTACTTCACTCTAATACCATAAGAGTCTGCTACCATATGTCACAGTGTGAAAGGCAGGACTTATAGGAAGGACCTGGCCAAGGTGTTGCAATTGGATACATGTTGACATGTAGATTTGAGCATTAATATTCTTTGCAGTTCATCAAGAGTTAACCGCAGGGAAATATGGGAGCGTAAACTGACTTAAACCTACTTTATACATTTTATATTTTCAAAGATGTTCTTTAAGCTGACAAATGTTTTGACAGAAGTTCTCATGGTTTGACCAGCTTATTATTTATCATTACATTCCTGGTTAACAGAGACATTTTGCAAAGGTTATTCTGAGTTAGGAAACCCTGCAGGGAATACACTTTTCTGTTTCTGAATGCAATGAATAAGAATTAAAACAAAAGATAGCCTGAATGTTTGCTCCATACAACATGTTCAGAATCAGGCTTTGTTGACATATTATCAGTCCGAATGGCATAACCTTGTTTGTCCATTTAGATAGGAAAACAAACCTGAGCCATGCGGGGGGGCGGAGAGGAGGCGGCCATATGTCACCCTTGACCTTAACACCTTTCCTCCCATGCGTTGAAGATGAACGGCATAATCAGCCATGTTGCCTTTAACCTTGAAGTCAATCGGAGCGCTGACACTCTGCTGGTTATCTGCGGTCATGTGGCGTTTCGCACTATCTGGGACAGGGTCCGAGGCTGGGGCCACTCATCAGGACGTAGCGGAGGATATAATGCTGGTACATTCACTGGACACTTACAATGGTACAATTCTTCTACTTCATGTCGAATTGGCTCTCTAAAATGACACATTTCAGATCTTCTATTTTGTTTAATAAGCATTTCTGATTATGGTAGATGTCAGTTATTGATAATATGCCTATATAAGTAATAACTTTGAATTACAACATTGACACGTTTCAGATTTTCTTCTGTTGATTTGTTAGGACACATTTCCATTTCCTTAGGCGTTCTCTTGAGTTAAGGGCATTTGGGGAGCCTGTAATTGCAAGTGGCGAGAATTTAATACATGCTATTTTAACTTGAGTTAGATTGAGGTCAATAATTTCTTGACTACAGATTCTTTTAAAGAACAAGTGTGAGTTGGTTTAAATTGTTGTTGATTGGGCTCTAATTTACACCCTTTGCTCTGTAACTAATAAGACATCTCAGCCTGGACAAAACACAAGTGAGATTTACATATGATGAAATCATCTCAAATTGACTAATTGTCAAACTTCAAGTAAGATTTTGTCATTTGACACTAACATTAAAAGACTTAAACTCCTGTTGTTGTATCTCTCAAGACATGAGAAGCGTATTTAAAGTGAAAATGTGATCTAAATCAGCCTCAGGCAGCCGGAGCATTCCTGATACAGTATGTTTGTTCTTGTGTTCTGGACTTTCCTGCTCCTGACACACATGCAGCAAAGCCCTTTTAAAACAAGCCAAAGTTGTTAGCTAAAATGCTAATATGATTCAATGTCAGCTCGAATGAGCTGTTTTGTGGCTTGTTTTCCTGCATTTCCCTAAACATTAGAGTAACAAAGGGCATTTCTTTTGTTTGAGCTCCCTTCCCCCCTCTGCACACTGTCACACAGGCCAAACCTCTCCACTCTTCAGACAAAGAGCTTCAAGAAAAACAGGAATAGGCCGGACTGTTCTTGTTCTCCTCCAAAGATACATATATGCAAACATTCTGATTCCCCAAGTATCAAAGAAGAACAATCAGTGTTTGTTGTTGAAAGAAGGATGATAAACTTTTCCAAAGTACTTCCAGACCTTCATCACCCTTCTGCAGATAAAAACGTACTGTAAGTCCTACTGCCTACACTCAATATATTGTGTATAACAGAGCCAGAGAGAAATATGAATCCTCCATTGGCCTTTTCTTAAAATTTAGGTAGGAGTTAATGGTGTTCTGATATGATGTGGGCTCCTACTTTCTTCCAGAGCTTTGGGGTGTCGTTCTGTAGGCCCAAACCTGAAATGAGCTGCCTCACCATGCCTGAAGGCCAGCAAGACCACCAACAACAATTTCTCTTGCAGACCAAGAGCAACACTCTCAACAGTCCCACACAACATTTGAATTTATGTTACTGATAAATAAGTGTGAACACATGAAGTGTGATCACATGAAGACTTTATATTTATATGAATCAAATGGGGGGAGGTTGCTAATTCCTTTAAAATATATTTATTGTAAATATTCAAATACCCAAAAAACTGATAAATGCAGCATTCACAAGAGGACAAAAAGTAATTTCATTCATTTTGGTTTTCATGGAAATAACATCAGTCATTTTAATTAATTATTATATGAAACTGAAAAAAAAGCCAGAAAATATTTGCATGTGATCAGCTGTAACCAGGAAATGTTGGGTATTTCTAATTGATACGTGACTTACTTATGACTCTTTGTGACGAGTCATCTCAGAAGCTTCAAAAGCTGCTTGCTCTGTTTGTTTGAGGTGGACGCTGCTGACCTCAGCGCTATGGGTGTCCACTCCTGCAGATTAGATTTACAATGATCCATGTTACATTCCCAGGATGCATTTGCTTTTTGGATCCCTGATGGCCAGTAGATCAATGCAGCTGTTCTCTGCCTGAACTTCCAAGGGGCATATAAAACTGAGGGGACCAGGCCACCAACTTAAAGAGTTAATGGCAGAAATTAAAAAGGTGTATTTCCCAAAATGGCAATGTTGTTCCCAGGTTTTCCTTTATGTAATTTAAATTGTGGTAACTTAATTAAACATACTGTAACTTGGGGATATCTAGAATAGCAGGACCCCCCCGCATAAGACAGGTCCACAAAATTAGCTAATGTTGCAGGACTTACCTCAGTTGTTACTGTACTTTAATGGTGTAAAATCCCTGAAATTTTGCAATTAATTAAATTACAGACACTTACTGACATGTACATAATATGGCAATTTTAGGACCCCTGGTGGTCTGTGGTGTAGGGAAGTTCACCACTTTATTACTGGATATTCATTCCGTTAGATGTTGGCTTAATTGATAGTTGGACATTCAGGGTGACTGATGACTGATTTCCAATGACTATTGTGTTTTGTTTAAAAAAAATTAAATAAAAGCATCCTTTTATAGACTTTGCTTACATGAGGTCATCCTCTGCAACTTAAAATGATCTCATTCACTATAGTATTTTGTTGATGATAATTACATGTTTAATGTATTACTGTGCTTTTAAAAAAGGCTCACATTTATTATATTTTTTTGCCTATATGTTGCAGTAGCCTTTCCATTAATGCAACAGCATTCAATTCTAACTTTGTGCCATGACCTCTATGGAAAAGTGACTCATGGGATTATTCAACCATGATAGTGACATATAAAACTGCCAGCACATTTCCATGATGAAGTGCATGTTCGAAAGGGCTAAAGTTTACCAATGTAACTGACTCACTAAGGCTTTGTTTGGACATCTGTGACTTTAATAATAAAGACTGAAAGAAGACATTTTGACATGTCCTAGTGGGAAAAGCACAAGTTACATCGTTTACACATAATTAAATTGAATGATGGCTGAATTCCATTTAGTTTCAGCATCCTGAAATTTTGCATGATGTCTCACTGTAACGCGGTCATAACTTACTGGCACACTTGAATAGCATAGAGCCATCACTAATATTACTATGACAAGTCAAAATGTCTGCTGTGAAAAAGGCCAGTATCACTAACATACAGTATATCCTACAATGCAGATGTTAAGAAAACATCCCCCCTTGCATCCCCTTCTACTTGCACATCTCAGCAGTCTGTGATGTTCACTGCAAGCCAGTTATTCAGCGATAAAGTGTTGTTTTAATACCCTCTCTCCTTCAATCTGCCTCATCCACTACCTCTTCAGTTACTGGTCTCCCAGAATTCCTTTCACCCCTTACTGAAAAACAGAAGTCTTGTTGCATTGCACTTGAAATTAGTCTCTGTGCCTTTCCTACAATGGATTTCTCTCTGGATGATTGTTGAATCTAAGCACAAAATTGTGTCTCTAAACACAGCTTGGAGTGTGAGGGACAAAACCCTAACTTTGACATTTCTGATATTCAACTCAGCAGTAAAGTAGCAGCAGTAAATATGCAACGTCAGGGTAAGAGGACGCGGTGTGCAACAACAATATCCAGACCTACACGCAAGGTAGATTAAAAATTGTTTGGATATTTTTAGGTTGGATGTGTTCCCATCGCCATTCTGCCTCACAGAGGTTCTCATCATTTCTAAGCCTAGGTTTTTCCATATTTCTTGGCATACCCCAAAAATGGCACGGTAGCCAGATGATTTTGATCTATTACCACCCAAAAAATTAACTAACCCTGGAATTTACCTAACCGGAGTCAGATTCTGATGAACAGTGGGACAAGTCAGCATAAGGGGATGTCAAAGGTTAAACCACTGCCTTTTTATGCCTTACAAAGAAAAGGAGAAGAGGAGGGACATTTACTGCCTTCCAGTTTTTCACAGTGGGTTTCAAGCATTGCTCTATACTGACATCACAGTTTCAGACAGGAGCAACATCCTGTTTGACCAAATGGAGAACAATATGCAATCAAGCTCTGAAAATAATGAAGACACCCTAAAACTGAATGACTCTATCAGTTATAACGTGCTGAAATCATCTAAGAATAAAATACTTTTATATACAACTTTGCTTACCCAAATGAAAGGTTTTACATTACAAGGACACAAAACTGAGGAAAATATCAAAGACATATAGGTACGTTGTCTAACAGCAGGGCCAGATTAAGCAGCTAGGGAGCCCAGAGGGCCCCGTTTCGCTTACTCTCTGGGCATTTTCCATGTATTAGTTAATAATTCATAAATAGTTTGTTTTAATTTAGCCATGCAAAAAAGTATTTAGGAATATGCACCATGGAACCACAATATAAACTTAAATAGTTAAGTCCTTATAACTAGATTATAACCCTTATAGTGGGTGTTTTGATAATACAGGTGTTACCTTCCGGCTCTCATCATTTCACTTTATATTGCCACACAGTGAACCTGGCGCCTTCAGTGCCATAACAGTCTTGAGCCATGGGGCAGCTGCAGCTTTGCTCATTTTGCCTGCTGTTCATTTCACAATTTCAAGATGGTTTTAGTGGTTATCATTTTTTTATTGCAACAATAATATTATTGGATGTCAAAGAATATGTGGCTTTTGAAAAGCATAGAGTTAAGTGTAGCTAGGAAACAGCAACTAACCGCCTGGATTGTTTAATATCACCTTAATGTCACAGTTTAAATACCATGATCAAAATGTCCAGTGGACAAACAAAACAGATGGTAAAAACTACAAAACTTGTAGAAGTCTTAGCTTTAAACAAGTTTGAATTTTGAATTATCACTTCCTTAGTTCACTTGCTCCTTTGTGTCATTATCACAGCACCATCGCATGATAAGAAGTAAGTGGTGGTGGCAGCACCACACTTCCCCACCAGAGGGCGATATTATACAAACATGGAGTCCCTGTGAGCTTTTTGTCAGCAGCCAAAGAGCCAGAAAAGTCAGCAGCATGAGCTGACTTGTTCACTCACAAATTTCAACAGGCTGATCAAAGTGGAGCGATGTGCGACCTGAGGCAGCAGAGCAGCCATTATAATCTATAGATGTGGGCCAGCAGCTTTAATGATGGAGGGTGCTGAGGGGGCTCTGATTCCTAATCGTCTTATCTGCTGCCAAACAACCAACACCACCTTTGATGTTGTTTGGTTTCTGCTAACAGAAGTGGTTTCTCTTCCAGTGGTGGCTGACTATTCTGGATCAAAATACAGGTTTTGCTCCAGCTCTAAAAAAAATAAATAAAGTATGGCTTTTGTCGCAAAAATGATACGTCCATTTTGGAGACAGAAAATTATGTTCATGGCAAATATTTGCAAGACTAGCTGTACAGTTAGTCAAAAGGTAAAACTCCTCCCATCAGATTTAACAAACGCAGTCAAGCTCAAACAAAACCTCATGTACCCTCTACACACAGCACCTGACAAAGGTTTGTCTGCTAAGGAAAGCCTCTGGAAGGGGTTTCCCCTTTGTGTCTCATTCAAATTGAATGTTGACCTGTTACTGATAAGTAACAGTTGTAATATAACATAATGCTTGAGCCAATGAGTCCAGTTGTGATAAAACAAAATTCATTGTTTATTACTAGAAATATTCTTCACAGGACCTAAAATTACTGGCTACTGCTAAATGAAAACACTACTGAGCATTTTCTGTATTTTTATACTATTTAAGGATAGACCATTGCAGCATTTAACCACTTCAGTTATAAGCAACATGTAGACAATACATGTCAAATATAAGATGAAAAGCATCACATAATATCTAAATTGAAATCTGGTGTTAGATGTGATTGCTTAAGGATTTTTTAGCCATACTTAGTGCAGCTTGTTACGCAGGCTTATATTTGCGCATTTTTATATTTTCAATGTTTCAGTGTGTAATAAAGTCAACAGATCTGAGGACTAATTTCTCTCCACATGCTATGAAGCCACAATGGGACACACAGTAATTCTCACATCTCTGGTTGTGCATTTTAAAAGAGGGTGAGACAACAAGACGCGGAATCTCTATGTCTTTCTGCCATGTCGATAATGACAGGTTAGGTTGGCAGCAGGGTGTCTGCTACGCCTCCTTCAAGAGAACTGCTCCTGAAGCCTGAGTGGGACTGGAGCCTGTCAAATTACAGTGGGATCCCACCTCACTTCCCACTCCCTCTTCCCTCCATCTGTCTGCCGTCTATCTCTTTACTGCCACTCCTCCTTTTCCGACTTTGTTTGTCTGTCAGTGTTAAAGCAGTATAACTCATTTTACGACGCGGAAACACAAAATGGAAATGGGTCTTATATCAACATGGCCGACAGTGCCCGTGCACCCCAAAATCATAGAGAAACATTGGACGAAACACTGTGTGTGTGTGTGATGCTTTGAGAAGATTTCTGGAATTCCCTCAAAGACAGATTTTCAAAATGGCAGCCGTGAGTGAATCTGTCCCACAGTGTGCACTGTGACAAGTATTTGATAGAATATCCAACCTTCAGCTCCTGCTTCATCTTATTTAGAGAAAATGTTGGAATATCTGAACTTTTAATGTCACACTGATAAAAGGCGATGGCTCTCAGAGGCCATTTTCTACAGCGGGCAACAATAGAGGTCCCTACAGTATGTCTTTAGCCCTTCCCCTCCCATATCCCTCATCCCTGCTTTGTCCATATCTAGCTCATCCTCTATTTCTCTCTCATCCCCCCCCCCATGTACTACCCCCACCCCATCCCACTCTATCTCTTAGCACCCCCCCATCCCCCCTTCTCTCTCTCTCCTCCTTTTCTGTCCAGCCCTCCTCTTCTTGCTCCAGAACTGTCAGATGGCATTAGCTCCTTTCACGCTCATGGCCTGTAGGAATAACAGCCGTGAACCTCGCCGAACAGCGCCATTCTCCTGCTCCAGTTAGCTCTACACTCAGCACAGGCTGTTGCGCAAATACCAATGTTATTCACGTTGTGCCCCTTTACTTACACAACATGCCCCACTAAAGGGCAAAGTTAGGCAGACGCAAATCTTAGCGGAGAAGGTCATGGCGCTGAGTAAAGATATGCGTGTATTGTATAACACGGTCACGCTCGCTCATAATTATCAGCTCGTCCCCCTGACTCAAGGATCGACCCACAGCTTTGCCAAGATCTGGCTCACGTGGATCAAAAACGGATCCACTTCTTATCTACTTATGGAGCCACAGGCCTGAAAATGTGTTAAATATGTCGTACTCAGCTTATTTCCCATGAAGTTTCAGCTGCAGGGCAAGTTGTGGTTGGTATTAAAACCCCACTGTGACCAATAAGCTGTAAAATGTGCAGTAGGTTTTATTGTGTGGAGAAACAGGGTAAACTGATTTCTATATGGTATGCATACATGTAACAGATGCTTCATACAGGCTGCTGATTTTCATGCCAAACCTCTTTCTGGTAGTTACTATATTCCATTAGGAAAAGATTTCACTATATTGAAAAGTTATTTTCAACATCAACATATGTATTGAAATCATATTTCTGATTAAAAGGTGTAATTGGCTAATGACATTTGGTAGAACTCTTCAGAGTAGATGAGCCAGGCCAGGCTAGCACCCCTCAGTGTGAGAAGCTGAACACCTGAAACAAACCCAGTTGGAGAGGAGATTTCTACTTGTAGCTGTTGTCACTTTGTCCAGACTGATAATCAGTCAATCTCATCCAATAGTTTTGGGGGTTTGAAACATGTACTACAGACAATTAGTTTGATTTAGTATGACTGTTAGCTTTACACACTTACTTTTGACATAGGAGTCTACGAACCCTTATAAGAAGACATGTGAACTCTACATACATCAAACATAACTTGATTATTAAACCACGTATTTACACTGCAATAATTGATTTATACACTGTAACATTACACACAAGGGTGAAGTCACTGTTGCACGTGTGAGGCTAGAAAAAACACTGCAAATACATTCTTGAGGGTGTGATCTGTATGGGCGACGCAATTATCAGTTTGACAAGTAAGCACAGATAGATTAATACAAAATATGAGCAGAGTGTAATTTCTCATCACTCTGTACTCGACAAGCCCAGCATGGAAGGAAGGCTTAGAGGCTAATAATCAAAGCAGATTAGCTCGAGCCCTGATAGATGCTACGCAAGCCTGTTAATCATCCGAGTGATAACCATGAATCATCCAATCAGTCAGAAATGAGCAGTGTGTTTCAAATTACGATTTTGATGGAATGATCTCTGTATCAGCGACCGATTAAAGTGCCTTCCATGACTTCCATTTGCCTCCTCTAGCCCATGTCGCTGTAATTCCTCCATGTTAATACATTATGTGTAAGTCAGTGCATATTAAGTGCAGCGAGAAAGGGTGGGCGGAAAACACTGGAGCTTCAGAGCACCGGTGTGACTGCGATCTCCGGCCTGCCTGCCCTGTGATTTAGCCTCGAAATGACAGACGTGCCCCTCATTGGGCTACGGGTGGAGAGCTAATGACATGCTGCGTGGGCTAACATGACTATTAGCCCACTCTGAGCAGCAGGAACTGACAGGAACACAATTCTGTCATTACGCTCTGAGGAGACCTCTAATCAGG
Organism: Micropterus salmoides; assembly: GCF_014851395.1. Taxonomy (NCBI): domain Eukaryota; kingdom Metazoa; phylum Chordata; class Actinopteri; order Centrarchiformes; family Centrarchidae; genus Micropterus; species Micropterus salmoides. The sequence goes on from NW_024044459.1 coordinate 4,014,728, forward strand.
GAGGCAGGGACACTAGGAGAGGCCAGTCGCACTGGTTTCGGTGTGGAGACAAAGAGGTATCTTACTATCTTGGTCTTACCTCAACTGTAGGAAGGCCTGCGTGCTGATGTACAAGTTTCAGATAAAAGAAATGCCCTCCAGGCTGTGTCATGATGAGAAATTGTGGATTTAAATTTTAAGTACACATTGCTGTTTTTCCGTGCCAAACAAGATTGCGAATTGTCGTATCTGAGAATGTGAAAACATCCCATTTTGTTTGTTATCGGTTATAAAAAATGTCGATTTTCGCTCAATTGACTAATTGATTAATGAACACATTTTTATATTTTATTTAATAGTGCAGCTCTAGCAAAGTTCAAGTCATTGACAAATTAAGTGTATCACTTTGAATTTTATTTTTGCCAGTGCTGAAATGCTTCTCAATGATACTGAACTTGGCAATATAACTGTACAACCTCGGCTGGCTTTACTCTACATTATCCGATGCTATAAACACTTTGGTGTTTTTGCCCCAATTCATCTTGAGCTGAACTCAAAGATCTTTCTCTATGTACACAAAAGGCCTATTTCTCTCAAATATTGTTCATTAATCCGTCAAAATCTGTGTCAGTGAGCACTTCTCCTTTGCCGAGATAATCCATCCACCTCACAGGTGTGGCATATCATGATGCTGATCACACATCTATTGCACAGGTGTGTCTTAGGGTGGCCACAATAGGCCATTCGAAAATGTGCAGTTCCATCACACAGCACAATTCCTAAGATGTCGCAAAAACAAAAGTGTTGCGTTTATAATTTTGTTCAGTGTATATATATATATATATATATATATATATATATATACATATACATATACACACACACACACACACACACACACACACACACACACATAAAAATACAAAATACCTGCTGTTCTGAAAGGCCCCGTCTGCTCCACATTATGATATCTGCATTTAACACATTACATATGCTTTATGGCTTTAAACTACCAACATCTGTGGATTTGCTGTCATAGGCACATCTCATCTTGTCATGAGAAAACACTTTCATTTTTCATATATTCCTGATAAATGCAAATTTGCTAATAAAGAGCTAATTTAAACGCTGCCTTGAACTACTTATATGGTGTTATGTGAAAAATCCACATGGGGTTGTAATAGCCAATTGAGGGTTTCAAAGTAAAATGTATTCGTCAGTTAGAATTACACACATTATCTTAAAAGAGCAACCACAACATATAGAACAACACGCATATATAAAACGTTCCCTCTCTGAGTAATGTGCTGTATATGAGCATCAGTATAATTTCACCACATAACTGACATGTGTGAAATTTCCTAATGCAGTAAACCCCACTCATCTTACACTTCAAGCGGATTAAAGCAAACACTGAGAATTATTTGGAAACAGCACTGAGGCAGGTTTACCCAGAAACATTCCTCCCTGCAGTAGGAGGAATGCAGGAATGTCACAAGCCTCCATGCTGTAGCTAACAGTCTGTATCACTGTGTTAATCATACATTATAATCAGTACAGGTCATACCTAGGTGTCTGGGTACTGTTGTGATGATATAGAAAGATCCTGAGAAATGACCTAGACCTTCACTCTCAGATTCAGATCTCTCTGCTTTATTGGATGTTGGATATGAGAGAATTTATTTTACCACACATTTCCTTCTAACAAAAAACACTAAATAAAAATTTAGTGTTGCTAGAGTTCTGCATGGGCCTAAAACTGAGACCCAGCCTATGCATCTTTAAGACCCGACCAGACTGATTCCAACTGCAAATCAGAGCTTCAAAGCCAGGACCTCAAGCAACATTTTTCCTTTGTTTTAGCCATTACTCGCCTTTTGCTCACCAGACTAAAGTAATGCATTGACTACACACACACACACACACACACACACACACACACACACACCATACTGATTCATTGAGTATCATTATTGACATGGCTTTTCATCTACACATGCTTTAAAACTGTGATTTTTGGCTGTTTGACTTTTTAAACAAACTCCATGGGGTTTGAGGAACAAATAGCCCAACCCCTGATGTGGGTAATGTCACCGACTTCACCAACACCAAATCTCATTCCAAACTCAATTCAAACGTTTGCAGCCCTGCCTGCCACTAGGCATTGTTTATGTAATTGCAACACAAAACCAGTTTGGACGCAAACAACTGCCACAATCAGAGAGACAAATAAGGACATCTCTTGATAAAATACTTTTGAAATAACGCAAACAAGGACCCAGTCTCAGCCCAAAGCCAGTGGTGGAAATTAAGTATATTTCATCAAGTATTGCACTTAAGTAATTAAGAGAATGAATACAGAGAGAATGTCCATTGTCTGCTAATAGATACTTATATTCCACTACATTTCAGGCAAAAATATTGTATGTTTACTTTAATATATTTAAAATTCCTCTAAACATATGATCAATTTAAATTGCTTCACTTTAATAAGCTACTTACATGTTAGAGTCAATAATACAAAATAACTCTGAAAGGGGCCATTCTGCATGAGTAATTTTTATTTATTTATTTTTTGCTGATAATGCACACTATTTTCCATATATACCTACAACAGAACAGTGGAGGGCAGATGGCTTTGAGTATGTTAATAAATGTCCTGTATTGCAGGGAAAAAAGTTTCCAACAAGCATGAAAGCTCTCCAGAGCAGATGGATGAGTCAGCAGTCTGATCCAAGCTAATGTCACAAAGTGTCACTAAGACCAACCAAGCTAACTAAGGAGAAAGAGCATAACCGGGTAAATGGGGCAACCTGGGCAGAAAATGATGAGCTACAAATTCTAGACAACTTTCTTAGACAAGGATTATTCAGGACTGACCAATTTGGCCATCTAAAAAAAGAAAACACAAAGACTGAAAAAAACTGACAGTCTGCTCACTACTTCCTAGACTATATCACTAGTAGTAACAGTAATAGCAGCAGTAGCAATAATGCATGTGGCAGAAAAAAAGCATCACACTACAGCATTTCATTCTATTGATGATTTAGTTCGCGACAAATAACCTTCATCAAACAGCACACATATGATCAAAACGCTGAGTATTCCACTTACCCAGGCTACTTTCATTGATTGCATCTGTGGAAACAGAAAACAGAAAACTCTTATCAATAAACATGATCAATAGAGATGGAATTGTCAGGACATACCGTCTTTAAGTAGTGAGGCTCTAGACTTCTTCACTGGTATTGTTATGTCTATGTGCTAGGTCGAGACAATTGGCCTGACATGCTGAGGCCTGTACTGCGGGAAGGAACAGGTATGCATAATGAACCCAGTGCAGTGTTGCACTATGGTGCAGGCAAAACAGTATCAGTCATAAGACTGTCATGGCTAAGACCTCTGAACCTAACTACAACACAGAAATGCAAGATAAAGGTAATGCTGCTTACTTCATGTACTTGTAGCCTACTGCCCAGTTTGTACTTTTTGTATTAACACCCACACACACCCAAGAGTGTGGGGTCCCCAGGCAAGGGTGGAAATAATTAATTTTTAATGTAGTTATTGCTACATCCACCAAAAATACATGTTCATTACAAGTAAAGAAAGAGGTGCTGGAAAAGTTTTGACTTGGAAATTTACAATTTTGATTGCTAAGATGTTCCACAGGAAGTATAAAATTGTTGAGATAGATAGATAGGTAGAAGATACACAGACCTAATATGTCTTTAAATTAAATATACACCAATACACTAAATGTAATTATTCTTTGCAATAAAATAAAACAAGTATTTCTGATTATTGACCAATTAATTATAGTATTAAATGAGGTAGCACTGAAACATTGTGGTACAACTATCTATCTGTGCCTCATTTCCTGCACATTTCCTGCCCACAAAGATTCTGATAAAATTAAGGCGCATAATTAGTGAGCAAAAGAAATTACAAAATTTTGTCAGTTTAGCAGCACAATGACCCAGAAGAGACTGACTTCTCAAGTCAAGAACTTCTCAAGAAGTGTGTGTAATGAGCTGGGCCAGTAGATGAGACTACTTTGTTCACAACACACCATATAACTGATTAGTAGCCACTTAAAGGATTGACTTTTATATAAAATTGTTTTATTTTTTTAAAAAATTTTTAGGAAATAATTGCAGAGGTCCAGATCTCAGAGACCTCATAGCAAGCTGCAGCCATCGGCATAGATATAGGTGGATGAAAGGAACATGTCCCTATCAATGTCAAACTCAATTAACTTAATTAAAACAGCATTATGTTGTAATTTTATCAAAAATTTAAATATCTTCAAAATCATTTTGATGGCACACTGACTTGTAATGGGAAAAAGGGTTCTCAGTTATTACCACTCTGAGCATAATGCTTTACGGTACCATATCACACAGCAACAAGGCTCTTCAGCTAGCTATAAGGAGAAGCTTGCTTGGTATTGTCAGTATGGATATCATGGCAGAGGCTGCAAAGTGACCGAAGAAGACTTCATCATAACAAACACAGCTGTCCTTATTTGCGAAAGCTGTGAATTACACCAAATTGCAAAAGAAACCCACCAAATCTTACTTAATTTTGTTTTAAATGTTCAATGTGTAAGTTTTAGTGGCATCTAGTGTTGAGGGTTGCAAAATGCAACCAACAACTCACTCAACGTTCCCCTCTCCCTTTGCAAGCGTGTAGGAGAATCTATGGTGGCCGTCACGCTCTGTCAGCTCATGTGGTCCTCCATTTATCCAAATTTCTCTTCTCTTATTACTTCTTACTAGAGGTGCTCCGATCAGGATTTTTTGGGCCGATCACCGATTGCTGAAAGCAGCATCAGCCGATACCGATCACCGATCACTGGGTCTATTTGGAGCCTTTTATTTATCATGTAGCATTATATAGTATACTGTATATTTATTTAATTGGTCCTAAAACAATGTATTAAGTGTTAAAGTTAACAGATGATAAAGTATCATGAAATGACAACTGTTTATTTTATTGCCAGGAAACATGGGCAACAAATTCCGCTCAATCTGTGTTACAGACTTAAACCATAGCAGCTTTTGCCTGGTTACTGTGAACATCTTATAGCTTAACAAATATAGCTTTCCTGTGGAATAAACTACAAAAACAGAACAAACAGCATCTTTATAAATTTACTACAACCATTAAAACTGCAACAAAAAAGGCTGTAGCCAAAATATTTAGGAGATAAAGGAGCACAGGCATCATGAGTCGATGATAAACTCTGAAGTAGCTGCTTTTTGTTCTGGAAAGCTCAGGCAGGTTCTGTGGGCTTTAGGGGGGAGAGAGAGGAGCAGAGAAAGGGAGAAGGGCTACAGAGAGGAGTCATAACTGCCTTCAATGAGATTTGAAAATAAGGAAAATTTAAATAAAAAAAAATAGGCTACAATGTAAATTCCATATTATACAGTCAATTGTTAATATTACATAGGCTACTATATTCATTCTAATTTCTTATGGTTTGCCATCAGTAGGCTATAGGCCTTATATCATTTCAGTGGATTGTTTTCATTTTTAATCCTTCTGCAGGAAGCACAGTCTACATATCTTACATGCTGCCACCAACTTTACCAGAGGGAGAGTAGCACTTTAAATACGGGCAGAAGGTTTTTCTTTGACTTTATAAAGGTTAAAAATACGGGAGATTTACAGGGAAATGGTAGGTTTGACGTGAGAGGAGTAGAGAGAGGAGTTGGGTAATGTGAGGCTACATCCACACTGCTACGTTTTTAAAACAGTTTTATAACGAAAACGATCTTCTCCGTCCACAGCAGCGTTTCAGCTGCTTGTCAGAGTTGATCTCTGTCTATATTTGAAGGACTGAAAACACACATCTAGTGGCCGTTCAGGTAGCCTACACTGTGCATGCGCATGCCAGTGTAAAAATGAAGCAGATGGTCTACTCCGCAGTAGCAGTCGATTTAGCGAAAGAAGAAATTAATACAGACCAAGGACCACACCAGGCTTTTTTCTTTTTTTTTTGCATTGACCGACAACAAAGTGGAACTGTTACTGAAAGTAACACGGGAGTACGAGAGACGGCAGCGGAAAACAGACTGGGAGTTGTCGCAAAGTAAATACACAGTAGGCTAGGCTAACTGTTAAGTGTTATTTACACAGTACTTATATTTTAATAAAAATGCCAAAACTAAAACTCCTTAAAGCATCGTGTTTTTGTTTTGCATGACTGATAAGACCGACTCACAAAGCCAAATGTGAGTGTGTGTCATCCTTTTATAAAGTCCACTGTTTTGTCCATCGGGTCAGCAGCGTTTTCAAACAAACATCTTCTGATTCACCGTTTTAATTTGGACGGGAGGCGGAAACTTCATCACTGTCTTCGTCGCTGTCTTTGTCTTCTTCTTTAGTAATGAAACGCGCTCTGTAGAGCAGTTTGACTGTTTTGGGCCACTGTAGAAACATGGCGACGCAACATGGCGACTTCCATGTAGAGGACCCGCGGTGTATGTAGATGTAGAAATGTCTCATTCTAAGGTAATAAAAACGCTTCATTATGTAAGGTCTTTTTTTAAACACCACTGAAAACATAGTTATGTATATTATTTGCATTTCTGTCAACAGATTCTACTAAATATTACACACTGAGGATTACACATACTTTTAATAAAAAAAGATCCACATAATACAAGTTTTGGGCATGTTATAGGAGCAAATATATACATCAATGAAGCAACCATTCTGCAGAATTAATTTGTGTGTATATGGCACCTGCGCTTACACAAATGTGCATATTGCTCAACCAAGGAACCATTGTAAAAGTTCATTCTTGGCCTGGGAAACAATACTCATGGACACTAACCTTTTCCGGGCTTTCAACCACAATTCACTGTCATCTTCAGGAGACCGAGTTTGCGCCAGAAAAAACTAATTATTTTTATTGTATTTTGTTTATTACAAACATTTTTCACCTACCATAGTGTCCATGTTGTTAGGTACCTGACTTTGAGATGTCTGCCTCCACACCAATAAAATGGAAGTAAATCGAAGTGCTTTTCTGGAGCTTACAGCATTGAAAATTTACATTAAAAATATTAAACTACATATTTTCCAGAAACAAAGTCCCAGTTACTTCTTTGGTGGAAACAAATCTCATTTCAGAAGCAAACAAAACCTATATGCATTGCTAGATACCACTGGGGGCAAAAGTAATTCTTCTACATTTAAGACAATGTTCACCCTCCAAACATCATAATATCTGTTATTCATTACATAAAGAATAGGTCATGTCAAATATAGCAAAGGGTATGTGTGAATATTTAACACTGGTTAATAGATGTCTAAAAATACTGCACATAACAGCCTCAGTTGATTTATCAGATTAATCTAAAGGCTACACAACCCCTGCCCTCCTCATCAGCAGCTTAGCGAAATGCTCCTGACATCCTCACACCGAGCGCCGAGAGCAAGGCGGCCTTACAAGGCAGAAATGGTGACATCACCCGAACAACAGCTAAACAAAATAGGCCACAGCTGTTTGGTTCTTTAGGCTACAAATTAGACTCAATATGTCACACAGCATCACATCACAAGGAGGATGGTAGAAATAAGCACTGAGCCATCTATGTATGACAGAGCTGCTGCTATCTTTTTCAGTTTGCTTACTTTCTCTGTTCCGTTGTTAGACACAAAGATACATAGCTCATGCTAATTTGCACTAGATGAGGAAAGAGCAACGGAGGATGTATTGGTGGGGAATGAATGAATTATAGAGGGATTTAAATAATAAATGGTCCCTCTTCAACCAGACGAGAGTCTTGAAAGAGGGGGGTACTCAGTGATGTAGCGGGACACTTTGTGTCCCACTACTCTCTAAAGAGATCTGGGGCATATGAATTATACCTTACTGGGTCCATTATCACTTATCAAAGCAGCAAATGAATTATTCTGTAGGGGCCCTTGCGTATGCGCATACAGCTCTGCTATAGTTCCACTTCAACAAGAAAACAGAAGGTTAGAGAACACCTGGGAGGAATCATTTAGCTGTCAGCGTGGACACATTAAGACTTCATATATAAAACAGTTCATGAAGCCATTAATGATGCAGACATAGTATTCACCACACTGATTAAGTTGAAGAAATCCAAGATTAAAAGGAAAAGAGGAATAAGGAAAAACGGAAGGGTGGGGGATCAGTGGCGAAAAGGGTGTGTGTGTGTGTGTCCCCCCCATAAGTGTTGTTTCTCAGACCTCCACTTAGAGACTGTAGTCTAAAAATATCCCAGCCAAGCTCTGTGGGAAGGCTTCCCCCGAAAACCAACTCAATATTTCACTAGCAGCATGTGGGGAGCATCTAGAGTATCTGCCTCAAGAACCAGTCACTGTGTTGAAGCCTCCTCCCTTGTCCGAGTCTTCGATTTCTGCCAAGCAAGGCAGACCAACATAGAAAGTCTCCTCTTAAAATCCAATTATTTTGATGAAGGCCAGTGCTGAATGCCAGACAAAACACATACAGAGAGTTTTCAAGCGACCAGGTAAGGATTGTTTGGCCCCGCTCACTCTTCTTTTTTTTTTCCACGTCTTGTAAAATGTTGCACAAAATCCTGATAAACAGCAGTTCCACTTTGTGTGTCACTGTACTGCAGGTGAATACTCCCAGACAAAGCTTCTTCAGACATTCCATCAACATTTGTTCACTGCAGCTACAAGGTAAGCAAAGGAACTATGTAATGCCAAGCAGTAGCAGAGACAAAGGAGATAAAGGTTTACTGGGAAGTCAGAATTCACAAAACTGACCAAATTGTTTGTAGTCTTGAAGTTTTCATTTTTGACAATATGGTCTCTAGAAACGCAGCATACAATACAGTGTTTCACCAGCACATCCAAGAACATAAATTTGTCATTGTCTTGTTGTTTGGCTCAAAGTTAAACTGCTCCCAATCCTCACTGAGCTGCAGAAATATTAAAAATAAAAACAGTAACTTGTACCTAATGTAGCCTACATTTTCATAGCAGGTGCCTGACCGATCTGTTTTTGATAGTGGGTCTTTAGTTACAGTAAATGCCTGTAACAAAATTAACATCCACTTAAACAGCTGGATGTCTGCTAGATGCTGTCACAAGAACTGCATGGAGGACTCTGACAGACTCAAAACACAATGTTAGACACCTGGGTCTCAAATCCCTCTGAGTTTAACTTCTTAGAATGTGTGCAGTAACGTTCATTTAGAAAAGTATTCTTTCATTATGATAGGCATAAGAACTGGTATGTGTGGGGGTGTTTACCTTCACTGTCAACAACAATGAAAGTTGCTGTTTGTTCAATCCACTGATCAAGCACCAACTTCTACGGGCTATATATAATTAATGGCATGCTATACGCATTGCATAAATAAGTATACTACACTGCTGTTTTTGTTAATGGCATGCTATTAATAAACCCCAATGGGGGTATGAGGGCATTTGACTACTAAGTGGTATATGACATTATGCCATGTCCAGGACTGAAATAATATATCATCTGCTCAGGTTATGATGACGATGTGGCTGGCTGTTAGTCAATATAAGAATGTTAATTGTTGTGTCTGTCTTTAAGTGAATACCTGGCCAGGAAATCAGCAGAAATCTGCGTGGATTATGTTTTTGTTAACGAGGTTTCCTAACCCTGCTAATAGAAAGGAGGCTTCTGGTTTACACAAATTTTAACTAAATCCACATTAATTAAAGTGTATGTAAATATAGATATTCTGCAACGCTTTTTTCTGCAATAGTACAGTACAGTGATAAGGTAATCCACAGACTTATAGCTACTAACTACTAGACACTGCTGAAAACCCCCACACCAAGGAGCGCTTGGAGCCAAAGAAAAAAAAAATGACAATCTGGAATATTACCATTTAATTAATGATTTTTTCAGCATTCTTGGCATTGTGCACCTAGACCGCAATGTTCTTTTATGTCAAAGATGAATAAGACAAAGAACACCAACTGTAGAACCAGTATGTGTGTTGAGACACCTCCAGCAGCTCTGCACTGTTTGTGTTTGGTCTGAAGCTGCAACAAGATCTGAGGCCCAGGCTGAGGATGTCACTCCTCAGCTGGGTGCCCTGGGGATGTCCTCCCACCCTGCAGCTCTCAAGCCCCTGGGGAACCCTTGGCTGGGGGGGGGGGGGGTGAGGGGATGGAAGTGTTAGGTTTACTCCAGTGACGTTCCTGCTCACCCTCACATATCCCCTGTGGCCCCATCCTGACACCCAACCCCTGAGAAGCCACAGCTCTCAAAGTGAAGGTCAAAGAGCTGAGGAGGACACACCGAGGGGACCTGATCAAAGCCCAGCAGCACCTTTGTGTTTGCTCTGGAAATCTGATGCCTTCTAATTTTGTTTTTCACTCAATTCTCTGAAGAAAACCCTGTTTTAACAATCAATACAGCTTTCTTTTCCATTGCAAACCAAAATGTTGCATCACATGCAGATTAAACTTGATTTTTATTAATTTATTTTATTAGATGAGAATTAACTTAAACAATCTAATCCAGCATCATTTGATTCAGAGCTGCATTGAATGATGCTGATTTGGAGAGCAAATATGTAAAAGGAGAGAAAGATAAAAGGGAGTCCCCAATTCAAAGGCCGATACCCCATCATTTACATTAAGTATAATCCATATTCCACATATTTTGACATTTATTCAAGCCATCCAATGCACCTTGTTATTTTAGTATCTGTAGCTTTTCCACAACACAGTTATGAATGACAGTGCTGAAATGAGGGGAAATATTTTTCATTTAGCATGAGTTTGTGAGTGTTTCATCTTATTGCTCAAATGACGGCTTTTAATGCCGCAGCATTCATAACCCGTGCCTCTTATCACGGCTCCCTCCAACACTTGATGGAATTTGCCATCGCACAATGGTTGGAAAATACACTTCAAAGGCAGGACGCATCTAATCTCCTCCACTCTGCACATTGCAAATTTGCTGTGATAATAAGATCCTGCCTTCCCAAGCGTTCTTAGGGATCTGAACCAAGGATGAGAATTTCATCTCTCTCTCTCTCTCTCTCACCCCCCTCTCTGTTTCTTTCTATCTCGTTCTCTCCCAGTGTGGCATCGCAGGGAGGGGGTGGGGGTGCAGCAGTTTGAGAGAATCTCTGCAACAGCAATATTGCATATCTGTGGAACCCATCCCATCCTTATGTAAAAGCCCTATTTTACAGTTCTGTTGTGCACACACACACACACACACACACACACACACACACACACACACACACACACAAGAGAGCGGCACGACTGACAGCACAGCACAGTGACCTAGTTTCCTTGTGGCCCAGAAAGACCAAGCATGACTCCCTCAGAACTGCTATGGGCACAAAAACCTGGTTCAGAGCATTCAGTCAGGCCAGTGCACAATGGCGAGCAGCCAACCTACCACACTTCAACAGAGAGCCGTCACAGCTTTAACTATAGATAGCAATGCAGATATGTACCAGTGACATCCCAAAACAGCACTGCATCTTCGCCAAAGTCACAAGACTTTTGGAACTGCAGATAGGAAGGCAGGCAGGAAGCCCTGCAGGTAAAGTTGTGTGCTGTGTTTAGTCTGGCTGAGGGCAGGTTGAGGACAGGCTTGTCATCGTAGGCACAGCTGCAGGACATGCTGCAACAACACACCCTCCGACCCCCACTACCCGACTCCCAGCGCCCTACATACACCACTTTACCCCCTCCAGGTTATCTGTACTCATGGAGAAGGTTATGGATGGAGATGCTATCAAAGAGAGCGCATTAGCACAACAAAGAGGTGTTTTAGAGAGAAGCCCGCCAGGATAATTAGCTGATCCCTTACCAAGATGCCGTGTTCGATACACAACAACTCGCTAATGTGAAGACATAGTGTGGAGTGTTAAGGGAGGAGATGCAATTTGAGCCAAAGCCATACAAAAATAATCACTCAGAAATTGTGGCTTTCAACTAACGCATAACCTTAACTTGCATTCCTTAAAAGGAGCAGTGCAACATTTTTTTAAAGGTTTTGTTTTCTAAAGCAGAAGCAGGTGACAAGATATCCGTTTCATCTCTGAGTGTCCACCACACATACAGGCCATCAAAAAGTTTAACCTCTTAACATTCCTGTAAAATTCATGCAAAACGCCTATTAAAGGCATATCCAAAGTAAATTGAATGTAGTTCTTGAATCATTTGGTTTTGGGCTTCTCTGAAAGATAACACTCTGGAGTGTCTAACCCATAAGTCAGAATGATTATAAGTGCTACTGGAATTGATTAATATAAGTTTAAACACACTGAAACTAATATATTTTTCATTTCCGCTTGCTAACAAATGCATGCAGACAACTATAGCTGGGACTTATTAGCTGGAAAACACTGTAGGACCACAGGATAAAGCCTTACCTAATCCCAGTTTAAATTTCATATCAATACCATGAAAATTTACTATTTTACACAGGTTTTTGTAAGCGCATGTCTTAGCGTATAGTTATTTTCAGAATTTTATTGGCTACACGAAGTGCCAGTCATCGGCACAATTGCTTGCAATTGGCTCAGCCTACCCACGAAATAGGGGCTGGCCCTTCCTTACAGCGTGGGCTCTCGTTGGCTGTTGAAGGCTGTGAAAGGGACATGTGAGCTCCTATTGGGTCGGATTTGGTATTGCGAGTTCAGCGGCTAATTTGAATACAAGCTATCGTAGTTGTTACATTCAAATCGGAGTTATTACGGTTATAATGACATACGAGCCACGTCTGCCGGCAAATATGAAACAATGCGGCAGCAGTACCTGGGGATTTATTGATGAAATATGTGTTTTGGACTAAATATTTTTACTGGATTGGATCATCTTGATGTTTGACAAATTTGGAATATAATTGATTGGTGGATTACTATGAGGCTTCATAGGTGAGTCGTGTCAATTTTGATTGTACTGTCTGACAGAGAAGCTGATCATGCCCGCTGTGATTACATCTTGAAATGGTTTGCATTGGTCGAATCCCGAGGATTTTAGTTTTCAAACTTCACGAGTATGAAGTTAACACAGCAGTTGTGTGCTCATACCGAAAGCTTCCGCCAGGACCTGACGGCCCGTGGGAGTCAATACACCTAGCTACCTACTGCAAAGCTGTCTTAAAGGAAAGGAAAACATATTTAATGAAGGGCATATCAGAATCTAGCTGGATTATGTTCATGTCTGTTTCAGCTAAGTTAGCTTTTTGAGTAGCTCAGTGCTATACAGTATACAAGTGATGTCATGGCAATTAAAATTCAAAATATAAATATGATCTATTCAAGGAGAGTGGACTTTTCTTTCACTTGTGAGACACAATAGTAAACCCTAATGTATTTGACCAAAAGGTGTGTTTTTGTTGCACACAAGCTAGGCTAGAGGTTTTCTCCTGAATTCCTCAGACCGACCCCTGTACAAGACAGACACAGTTAAATAAATAAATCGTATTTGTGCCTCATTGAAAGATTGACTCTTAAAATATTTCTTACCAGGAATGCTGGCATTACAATTCAATTTTTGCCTCTGTGAAGAAGCACAGTCAACTTTTTTCGAAATACCTTTCCTATTTAGAAATGAGTGTGAATGGCACTACAAGCAGTCCACTACTCGCAGTGATTCCCAAAGTGGGGGTCGCGAGGCAAGGTGATTTCCAGAAATAAAATAAAAATTTAAAAACAATTAGAAATAGCATATATTAGCCATAATTGTAATACAAAAAAAAAATAGTGGCTACATTTTTAATAAAACAAGCAAATAAAAAAAGGCATCATCTCTTTTGATTATGTTTGACCACTCTGACCGCTGAGGTCATTACAACAGATTTACGACATATTAGCGACAGCATCAGTTGTATTCCAACATGTGCATGTAGGATATTTTTAGGTTTTACACTTAGAACATTATTTTTGTCAAAATGAAACATTGGTTGATATCGACCAAAGACAAAGCAGGGAGACCAGCAAAGACCACACCGGAGAGCCCACCAGAGAGGGCAGCAGAGTCCAGCGGAGGAGAGCAGAAGCACCATCATCAGAAAGGCCATCGACCTCTGGTACAGTTAGAGACCGCCGTCTGCACAAGGACAACCATCAGCAGTCGGATCAGCCTTCCTCCAAGTCTTGATAGCATCGAGAGGAATTTATCCAGTATGGATTCACATGTGTTGTCGTCAACGAAGTACAACATCCCCAATGTGTAGTCTGCACGAGGTGCTTGCACACCAAAACCTAAAGCCTGTAAAAATGCTAAGACACCTGAAATCCAAGCACCCATCTCCCACTGCTAAACCAGTAGATTTTTTCCAGCAAAAGGAGTGAGAGTTGCTAGGCCAAAAGAAACTCCTAACTAAACAAACAACAGTCCTGCCAAAGCTCAACAAGCATCATATAAGGTGGCATATTTAATTGCACAGGCAAAAAATTGCCCAGTGCATCTCCGACATGGCCCAGGACATAGAGCATCAGCTGGTTGACAGAGTGAAGAAAGGGAAATACGCTTTACAGTTAGATGAAATGACAGTTGTATCAAACTCTCCCCAGCTGCTTGTATTTGTCAAATACTAAAAACTTAAAGAACAGGGACTGTCTTGGGACGAGTGTGTTGGTGTGTGTACAGACGGTGCTGGAGCGATGCTGGGAAGAAAGAAAGGACTTAAAGTAAGAGTCTTAGAAGTGGCGCCTGACATAAATTCCACGCACTTTATTATACACAGAGAAGCTCTTGCGAGCAAAACACTTGACCCAGAACTTACATGTTTTTGAGACGGCAATAAAAATTGTGAACTATATAAAAGCCCATCCACTCAATATCAGACTGTTTGCCACTCTCTGTGACGAACTGGGATCAGAGCATGGGGGCCTGATGCCATACAGATGTCAGGTGGCTTTTGCTAGGGAATGTGCTCAGCCGCCTGTATGAGCTGCGGGAAATCTATTTCTGTCAGAGCATGGGTCCCAGCTCGCTGACCACCTCACTGATCCTGACTGTTTAACAAGGCTAGCGTATTTGTCTTGCATATTTGAAAAACTGAATGGACTTAATGTGTCACTGTAAGGTGAAAAAACAAGCAGAATGTCATGTCGCAGAATGATAAAATCCACGCATTCACAAGAAAAATCCAGCGATGGATTGAGCGAGTTGAAATGTAGGATTCATTCCAGGAGGGCTTGGAGGTGGGTCGTGATATATGAATCACTTACCCACCTCCAAGCCCTCCTGGAACACCTCAACAGGTATTTCCAAGAGGAAACAGCTCCAGAACAAAATGACTGGATAAGATTACCATTACGTGTAACGAGGGCAAATCATCTGACATCCGACCTGGAGGACGCATTGGTTGAACTGTCAAGCAACCGAACCTTGGAGACAGCGTTTAATTCCGAGAAGCTGGCTGACTTTTGGATTTCAGTTGAGAGGAAATACCCACAACTATCCAAGGCTGCTTTGGATGTGCTGATGCCGTTTGCCAAAAAGACTTTTTCGGCACTGATGTACCTTAAAAATAAATACAGATAGCGATTGAATGTCGAGGATGATCTCCGAGTAGCGGTCTCCAAATTTATTTTATAATGGACAACTCGTAAAAAATATACCTGGGGCGGACCTTTCTGACCTCAATGCTCTGTTATAAATATGAATGCTAGCTCTTTGAAGGGCAAGCTAATAGGCAGCCCCTAATTTCCTACAAGTAAAATATGTATTTTAGAAAAAATTTAAATTCTAAAAGAAGCCTTCAATTAACAGCCTTTTCTGTAACAGAACACAATTCTAGAAATAACGAAATGTCCAAAATGCATAAATCATCACTGGTGACTCAGAACAGAAGTTGTCCCCAAATATTACACTACCTCTCCAGCATAATGTCAGACAGTAGAAAAAGAAAGACATTTTAGTGACACCAAATCTGTATTTTGTGATTCGATGTACTGAAATACAATATAAGTAATTCAGACAGAACAGATAATTGAGTGTTTAAGTTTGCCGAAACTGGTGAGAACAGATCTGTATGGGTGTAAATGTAGAGAGTGATGATGTGATTCAGGTGAGTAAACAACATGTAAGTTCAGAGGTATCGGCTTTAATATCATCTCAGACTAACTGGGAGGCAATCTGTGCCAGAGCAGTATTTTGTAAAGGCAAAAGGATTGTGTGGCAGCGTGTTGCCAAGCGTGGAGCGCTGCATGTTATCCAGGTCAGAGTGATCTAATCAGGTGTGAATGAAAGCACTTGGCGGCGCTCCAGGCCTCGCTATGCCGTCATCACTCAGGGGGAAGGAAAACACACACACACACACACACGTTTGTCTTACTAGAGTTATGAGGACACTTCAACACAAAAATTACTTCCATAACACAATTTGCATTTTTGTATGATTTCAAATTAAATAGGCAGAGCACTAATAGACTTATCAAAGCTCTGTGTAGCTAGATCAAAGTAAGCCCTGCCCATAAACTGACAAACACTACCTGGCTTACTAAATATAGAACAAAATGTACAAAACAGAGAGAGTAAAATATCTTTGAGCAATGTGGCTTTTTATGTAGATTTTATGGTGCTCTAGAAACATTTGTCCTGGCTAAGCCTTATCAATAAAAGTGAAATTGCTTTTCCCTCAGTGAAATATTCAAAATCTATGAATATGCAAATACTTTTCATTTCAAAATTGTAACTACTGGACAGAAGATGTCTGCTGCTTCACTGACAAGTAAATTCACAATGCACATGCACAGGGGTCTTCAAGTGACCACAGCACCCTTTTGTAAATTTCATCCTCGACCATGATTGGCTCGCAAACTACTTGAGCTGTCACAAAATCCTGCTGATATGTCCACGTGTTAAACTGAGATTTCAGGTTAGCCCAGAGAAACTTTAACACTTCAACAGCTGAATGTGAAAACCGCCTACTAGTGTCAAACTCTGCACATACGTCATCCTGTACAGTTAAGCTCAAACATCCAGGTCACGTAACAATAAGCGAAACATGTGTGTGAGTAATGGAGGACTTTGAATGGCAACTATATCAAAGAATAAGAAAGTAGATTACAAATGTGATCAGAAATTAAATTCCAACATAGCACAATTTGGTCAGTTCTAAGAAGTATCAATAGGTTCAATATCCAGCCCTAGTCTACATTTCAGTCTAGACTATATACTTGAGGAAGCTTAAGAAGGCCAAATTCCGGTGCCAAGTTCTTGTCAGCTTTCACAGAGGAGCAATAGAAAGCATCCTGACTGGAAACATCACAAACTGGCATGGGATGTGCACGGCCCAGGACCGGAAGGCTCTGCAGTCGGTGATTAAAACTGCTCAAAAAATAATTGGTACCCACCTCCCGAGCATCAGTGATATCGGTGAGGTGCCTGTAGAGCCCAAAGGTTTCTAAAGGACAGTACCCACCCCAGCCACAGCCTGTTCACCCTGCTGCCTTCTGGGAAGAGATATGGAAGTTTCTGCTGCCGCACCACCAGACTGCAGAGCAGCTTTTTTCCCCCCAAGCTATCAGACTCTTAAACTCTAATTCATCCTCAGCACTGCTCCAGTGATGATAGTTTATTTCTGTTTACCATTTTTATAATTGATTCTGTATTAATGTATAGTGTCTGCTACGTAGCAGAAGGGAGTTACAAACTCAATTTCACTCTATAACTTGTTAGATTGCGACAATAAACCTACCCACCTACCTAGTCCAGACAATACTCACCTTTCACATTAAGATTTAGCCTTGCATTGTTTTAGTGTTCCTCAAAAGCTTGTCAAATCAGAGCTTGTCCGAGATTCTTTGGTGAAACATGTTTCTTAAATGGATGCATGGAAAGCAGACAAGATTTTATATTCACTCATTTACCTCAATATTAATGACACATTTAACCAAGGTATACATCCAAAATTAGGGATGCAAGTTGATGATGATTATTTTCACTGGTTTCAATTTACCAATTCTTTTTCTGATTAATCAGTTAATCAATTAATTGTTTAGTCTGTAAAATACAAAAAAAAAAAAGAAAAAGTATATATATATTTATTGATAAAAAGACTTAAATTAAGATTTAAAGATTAAAGATGAATTCATTATTGGTTAATTATTTAATTGGTTTCAGCTGCTCAAGTGTGATAAGCATATCTTAATACCTCCATTCTGTCCAACCACAGCAGTTAAAACTCCAATAAAGGCTCAAAACTCTCAGGATGTTGCTTCCCCCCCCCTCCTGAACAGCGTCATCCAAACTCCACCCAGAGAGGCAGCCATTCAATAGAGAAGCCTTAAATCTTCAATGGTCTGAGCTCAGACCAATCACAGCGCCCCCTGCCCCCCCTCAACTCCCAGGCCTTAAACCAATCACAGCAGCCTTCACTCCACACATGACTATGTGCTGCTGTCCATCAACTGCCTCATATATAGTGCATGCAAGAAAATGTGGAGCAGTTCAATAACTTGCGTCGTAGCCAGGCTCTTGTGTGTGTGCGTGTGTTTGTGAAAGGGAGTTGCATGCATGGGGGAATACGTGTGCTTGTTTACCTATGTAGAACCACGGAAGGAGAGAGAGGGAGGGAGGGCAAGAGAGAGACAGAGAAAGACAGAGAGATTTGTAAGGCACTTGTATTTGCAAACTACTGGCTGAGTTCCCACTAGAGGCAGGGAGATCAGACTGAAAGACTTGTGTGTCAGGAGTGTGTATCCGCAAGTGTGTATGAGTCTGGGAGAGACGCGGAGAGAGACGGCAGACAGACAGAGAGAGGAACCCGTTCAACTCATTTTAGCAGCAACTTTTCAGCCCGTCTACACAAGGTTTCTCCCCAAATATGGAAGCTTTTCACTCTCTCGTGTTTGATTTTTTTTCCCCCTACCATCCAGTCACCACAGATTCATGCCGTCGAACTTTTGACCACGCTTTGGGTGAGTATTTGAACTGATCCTCTTTTCATTTCCAGCTTCACTGACTAAACACTTGACTCATTAAAAAAAAAAAAAATACATTCAAAATATCATTGAACAACTACTCTATTTCTACAAATGTTAATGTATAAATATACGTTTTTATTTTCACTTATAGCAG